>NC_070612.1:44834182-45175848 GCF_027172205.1 Podarcis raffonei
CTGATATCTCTCCATCTTTTAAAGTGTTCATCTACAATGGAGAAAGGGAGAGATGCATTTTGAAGCACGGATAACGATGTGATTTCAAAGGCCTGTCAATCCTGCAAGTCATTCTCTACTTATCATATTCACAGATACTTAAGAAAGTACTTAGCATCACGATTTTAAGATAATGCTCGTAAGATTCATAGCCATTCCATATGCTGTTACGCAACATGACTCTGCTGGATAAAAATACACCTAAAAACACCATTACAACATCTTCTGAAAATATGTACAGAAAGCATTTCAGGGACAGCTACATGGATAATTCATTGATGTACAGATGTTCATCCTCATTTGCTGTAGCAATATTCATATTTTGCTGATAAATAATTGAATCTGTATAGCTAACCCTGATCTAAAATAGCACACAGAATGATTGCCTTTTTCTTACTTATTTTTTAAAAAAGGATTAAGTTTCCATTTTGTTGGGCAAAATATTTTAGTTAGGAAGTTTTAGATGCTGAAATCTGTCAAAGATACTTTTGTTATTTTCTTTCAGCATGGAAGTGGCTATAGCTTAGCAAGAATACATGCAATAACTAACTAAGCTCCAAGAAGTATAAAAGCCACGTCATAGATGTTATTTTGGCAAGACCAGTGATTCATATACTCATAGGAAGAAGGACATATGCGTGCTGAAAACCTGGGCAGGCCCAAGGAATATTTTCTTTGTGAAATCAGAAACATAACTGTCAACTGTCCCTTATTTGGCGGGAAAGTCCCTTATCCCAGCGCCGTGTCCTGCTGCTGTCCCTTACTGATGATGTCCCTTAAATTTCCCAGGTTTCAAAGGAAGCAGCTTCTCTCCCTTCCTTCCTCCCTGCCAGCCAGGGAGGAGGGAGACTCCAACTGTGTTGCTTGGCTGCGTTGCTCACCCAATAAGGAGTCTAAGAACGACTGGGGAGCTTGTATCCCTTGTGCCGATCAAATTGGCCGCGTTGCCTGGGGACTCGCCTTTGCTCAGCGCTTCCCAGCAGAGAGGTGACGGTCGTTTTCCTTGCTGCATCCCCTTTGCTGGGTTGCTGTGCTGTGGGAACAACCACTTGAGGCTTTGCTTGTCTGCTGGCTGGGCTTTCTGCCTTTGGCTTGGAAGGGCTCAGAAGTTGAACATACCTGGGCTCCGAAAATCCCTTATTTTGGCTGATGATCCCTTATTTTCGAGGCTGCTGGTCCCTTATTTTCAAATCTGTAAGTTGACAGCTATGATCAGAAATGAACTGGTCTACTTCTCCTGAACTTATGTGTTGATTTGAATTTCCTTATGCTTCAGATTTCACACCTCTTCACATCTCTGGTGCACATCTTGGCTGACAAGAACAACTAATGTACCAGCACGCATACAAAAATATGTATTTTGGGATAATTTTATATGTAGAAATGTGTTCCTTGAAAGAAGGCACTTTAGAATGATATATCTTGTGAGAAAATCCTTCAAATACACATGATATGATTTTTGCGCTTTTTTAGAAAAGGAAAAGGAAATGGCAGATTGATGTAGACATGTGGATAGTAGCTCAGGGGAAGAGCATCTGCTATGCTTGCAGAAGGTCCCAGGCTCAATCTCCAGCAATTCCAGGTAAGGCTGGGAGGAGCCCCTGCCTAAAACCTTGGGGAGCCACAACCAGTCAGTGTAGACAGCCCTTAGTTACATGGACCAATGGTGTGACTCTATATAAGGCAGCTTCCTATGACAGAGCAGTATGATTGCTTTATTTTGAAGGTGACCCGGAAACTACAACTAATCCAGAATGCGGCAGCTAGACTGGTGACTGGGAGCAGCCGCCGAGACCACATAACACTGGTCCTGAAAGACCTACATTTGCTCCCAGTACCTTTCCGAGCACAATTCAAAGTGTTGGTGCTGACCTTTAAAGCCCTAAACGGCCTCGGTCCAGTATACCTGAAGGAGCGTCTCCACCCCCATCATCCAGTCCGGACACTGAGATCCAGTGCAGAGGGCCTTCTGGCGGTTCCCTCAGTGCTAGAAGTGAAGTTACAGGGAACCAGGCAGAGGGCCTTCTCGGTAGTGGTGCCTGCCCTGTGGAACGCCCTCCCATCAGATGTCAAGGAAATAAACAACTACCTGACTTTTAGAAGACATCTGAAGGCAACCCTAGTTAAGGAAGTTTTTAATGTTTGATGTTTTATTGCTTTATTATTCTGTTGGGAGCCGCCCAGAGTGGCTGGGGAAACCCAGTCAGATGGGCGGGGTATAAATAATAAATTATTATTATTATTGTGAAATTTGAAGAAGTACCAACTCTTAAGGATGACTATGTTCCTATCTGCACGTTAATTTTGGAGTTGTGAGTCAGGTTGCTTCACATCAGAATTCACAGACCTTAAACTTCTTAAGTGTCACTAGTCTGAACTAGACAACTTCAAATAACAAACTAATAAATAAAAATTTAAAAGATACGCAGTTACAGAGGGTGGGAAGGAGCTTCAGGCAAGTGTGAGATTCCTTCTCAGCTCTTATTCTCTACTGCCCCACACCCCTTCAACCTTTGCATTTGCACATTCGGTGCTTTTGCCTATGGTAAAAAGGTTAAGGGACCACTGACCATTAGGTCCAGTCATGGCCAACTCTGGGATTGCGGCGCTCATCTCGCTTTCTTGGCTGAGGCAGCCGGCGTACAGCTTCCAGATCATGTGGCCAGCATGACTAAGCCGCTTCTGGCAAACCAGAGCAGCGCATGGAAACGCCGTTTACCTTCCCACTGGAGTGGTACCTATTTATCTACTTGCACTTTGACGTGCTTTTGAACTGCTAGGTTGGCAGGAGCAGGGACTGAGCAACGGGAGCTCACTCCATCGTGGGGATTTGAACCGCCGACCTTCTGATCAGCAAGTCATAGGCTCTGTGGTTTAACCCACAGTGCCACCCACACCCCAATTTTGCCTATGGTACCCTTCGGCACCCTACGCCAGTGTGGTGTAGTGGTTAAGAGCGGTAGTCTCGTAATCTGGGGAACCGGGTTTGCGTCTCCACTCCTCCACATGCAGCTGCTGGGTGACCTTGGGCCAGTCACACTTCTTTGAAGTCTCTCAGCCCCACTCACCTCACAGAGTGTTTGTTGTGGGGGAGGAAGGGAAAGGAGAATGTTAGCCGCTTTGAGACTCCTTAAAGGGAGTGAAAGGCAGGATATCAAATCCAAACTCTTCTTCTTCTTCTAGTACAAGGACAATGCTTTCCTGGTTCATTTCTACCTGCTGTGTAACATTGTGTTATTCCAGTGTAACCGTACTAGCAGTGATCCTATCCCACACAGTATGCGTAACAAGTATCACAGGATTGCTCTGTTGAGACATGGAACTAGCCCTGAGAAGTTGTATGTTGCATTTTTTCTATATTCTTGGACAAATGTGCACTCACTCCTGTAGTGGTTCCCCTGGCAGCATTTGAGCAAATGGATTGTCATTTTAAAGAGGTGTTGTGGAAATTGTGAAAATGGGCCTAAGGCAATCTTATGCTCAACAGCTAAATTGCTTGTGTTCAGTGCTATTTCTCTAGAAAAAAGAGGAACTCGCCACGAATGCTTCCTTTGTCCTCTCATTGGGAATGACGTCCACCTGAGTTTTAGCGAGTTCCACCTGAAAACAAAAGCCCTTATTGTGCTAGTTTTGTGGCACTTGATGGTGAGCTCTGCTAGAGTTGGCCGAAAACATTTTAGTACCTGAGACAGATAATGCAAATACCTTTCGCTCTTTAAAAATATGAATGAAGCAACCACAAATTGCCATCATTTAAGTTCTCATTCAGAATGTCTACCTCATGATAGAACTGATGGTAAACTCCTGTTCTCCTGGCATTTCAAGAAAGTGTGTTGACTGCTTGCAGCCATCTCCCCTAGCCTACTGTGCCCCTTCAACAGAAAGACCTTGCCCGATGATGTTCTAAATAGGTCCTTTAGCATTTATAAATCACTTACAAGAGCTCTTGCCGAATAGCTTTTGCTGACACACCAACTCCCCATTTCCCTCTCCAAAGAGAAGGCCCGTTTTATCTTAACGCAGTAAAACTATTTAATGTGACCACTGCCTAGGTTGACTTGCTGCTTGCCTGAGGGTTTTAGCTTTGGAATCTAATAAATAAAGCCTGTGTAGCAGGCTTCCATGGTCGGCTGGATCATCTTGTGTAAAAAGAAAGAGAGAGAGAGAGAGAGAGAGAGAGAGAGAGAGAGAGAGAGAGAGAAGGAAAGAAAAAAAGCTGAATTGTTTTGGTGAGAGCTTGTGAATAAACTATGTTTAGACAGGCTTAGCCTGTTTTTAGCAATTTAAAAATACTACTAAAGCTGTCAAGCTGTCATTAAAGTGCACTTACTGTGGGTTCTAGCCAAAGCAAGTAGAAATAAATTGGCTGTCTTCAGTTTGGAGGCTAAGCAGCTCAGTCTATATTGACTTGTTAGGCAACATCTCATTAACAGTTCAGAGCTCAGCTCTGACACCTAAGCACACCAGAATCTAAGCAAAAAGCAAAGTTGGTTTCGGTGCACTTTTTCTTTTTTTCTTTTTGGATGGGGGGAAATAATCTAAAACTTGGCCAGAAATGATACCAATGATGTGGATTTATTTATTTACTTATATATATGTGAAACTTTTAAACCGCTCTTTGTTGCAGAAGAATTACGGAGCAGTTTACAAAATACGGAACTGTAACACAAAATATTAAAACACAACCATGGAACCAATCAATCAATTATAAAACCATAGCAAGGAACAACAGCAGCTCAATGCCTCCTAAAGCGTGGAATAGCCTAAATTTCAATTGACAAATGCTCAGGGAGAACAGATCTCATTTAACCTGGGATCCCATCAGGATTGGGGAGATAATTCTACAGTTTGGGTGCAACCACATAGAATGGCCTGATCCTGCGTGCCACATCTGTCAGCAGGGCAGCAAGACCAAAACTTGGATGACAACACCTTGAATTTGGCCTGGTATATTACGTATAGGCAGCATGGCAGGCTCCACAAAACAAGTTCTGTGTGACATGCAGACACACCTTTCAATATTCTTGAAGTATTCTGCACAAGTGGCAGTTTCCAGACTGTCTTCGAGGGAAGCCATGTCATTAGGAGGTTTGGACTGAGATGTTCTGAAGATGTGGATGACACCCAGTTCTTTGTCCCCAAAGCATCTGCACCAGCAGAGGCAGTTCAGGTGCTAGAGCCCATAAACCAGACCAGATATAGCTGTTATGTTTTTCATGTTCCTGAGTATGGGAGGTGACCGCCTCACCACCTTGCTCCTGCGACAGAGACTGTGGCATGCGTACATGACATTTGCATGCCTTGTGGCGTGTGTGACATGCACACAACCCACAGAACATGGGAGGCAGCCCCTTCATTGAAAAATTGTGGGTGCCAGGCCCCCCAAAACCCTGAATAGATGGCACCAAGGGAGGTGGTAAAATAGCTTTTTCTGAAGAGAGTTGCACTTTCCTGAAAGGAGCAGTTGTGTAGTCTAGGGCTGCTTCGGGATTTGGTACTGTCACTTGTGGCCTGTTTGTTTAGGAGTCGCAACTTCCATCAACAGTTGGCTTGCCTGCTACAATTTCTCCTAGGCAGAAATAATTTGGCCAATGGAAACCATCCTGTGAGTACAATATAATGGTTAGTGGCCCATAAATTTTGTTGATAAATATAGCAAATTGACCCAAATGAGTAAAGCACACCAAGCTTTCTTGTAAATTCCTCCCTCCTTTATACAGTTAAAAAAAAAGAAAAAGTATTTCTCCTCTTCTGTGTGTAGGGGTAATGAGGTGACAAATTCAGGTGACAGAATCCACAGGGGCATCAGATCCTGATGTAGATATTTACTTCCTTCCTTGTTCCTGATGTAGATCTTCACTCACACCTTCTTCCCTGGTGGGGAGGGAGGTGCCATTTTGTGGCTCACTTCAGGTGCCAAAATGTCTTGGGCTGGCCCTGTCTGTGTGATAGAGACAGCAGGGCAAGGTAAACACTTCAAGAGGAAGCCAATGTAACTTGGCTTGTTATGCAGTTTGCGTTTACAACATTTCCACCTTGAAGCCTTGCACCACCTCTTGTGGAATGGTTAACAAGGGATCACACCAACTGTTCAAGTCCAATTAGGTGGGATATATCAGGGAGCAATGGTCAGGAGGGAATAATTGCAGGGTGTGTGTGTTCATTTTTCCATGATCTGAAATTGTCCTTCTGAGTCTTGGTGCATGGAAGTCTCATTAGCTCTTCAGCAGATGGAAGGCTGGCAATCCACAAGGAAATGCATAAATATATTTCCGTTAGAAGAAATTGAATCATGATAGCAACTGAAAATGTACTTTTTTGGTCATAGGATGACCTGGCAGACCCAACACAGAAGTTTTGGAAGCTTCATTTTCAGATGTTTGAAAGGAATAAATATAACATAAGGTGGAAATGGAGGGGTGGATGAACAGCTGTTTGCATGCCAGATTTTCCAATGACTGAACAGCTCCTACGTACCTATTCGTTGCTGTCACATAAACTATTTTAACATCTCAGCCCACAAGGCTCAAAACAGAACCTAGGAAGGCACTAGAATCTAATTCTCTTCACCGATGTACGGCTAGTCAGAGAGGGATATGGGAAGATGATGAGCAGAAATGTTGGGCGGAGTCCTTCAAGTTTGAGAGTCAGGTGACAAGGAGGAACCAATAGCTTCCTCCTACATAAAGGGCATGCTGTAATCATGATTCCTCCTGAACAGCAGATTATCTGGAAAATCCATTTGGCTGCCTCCAAGCACCTGTCAGCCTCTTCTATCTCTGTGTCACACCAACACGTACACCAACAAACATGTACACACACTTGCTGAGACCTGGCATAAATGGCAAAGTTAAACCAGCCTCTGAATCAGGGCCGTCCTCTGTCATGGCTTCTTCCTGCTCACTAAATCTCTTCTGCTTCGACACCTCCTCCCCCCAGTCTGCTCCCCCTTCTCCCTCTGACCACTCATCATCAACCCACCACCAGTCTCCTGGCTCTGAGCCTTTTCCTCTGGGGGGTTTCAATGGGGCTTCCCATGGGAATCTGCAGATATTGAGTGGGGTTTCAGACCCTGGTCTTCCAAGTTCTAGTCCGACATGCTTAACCACTACACCATGCTGCCTCTCACACAAAACTTTATTAACAATATGAAAGGAATTCTAAAGCACCATTTAGAATCTCTCTCTCTCTCTCTCTCTCTCTCCCTCTCTCTCTCACACACACACACACACACACAATTTAAAAGGTTAAAAAAGATACAAAGATGCACAGCTCAGAAACACAGTAATGCATATAAATTACTACACATTGAAGTGTTTTCCCCCTGTTCACTGCAATATTCTCTAAATCAAACAAATGGCCATATTCTTTTTTAAAAATAAAATAAATGTCCCCCATTTATTGTTAAATCCTGCTATTTGATTATCTTCCATTCTTGCCCTGCTATTAGATGTGATTCCCCGCCCCCATTAGTGTACACTTATGGTAAATGTGCATTACACAGAAGGCCACATTGCCTGTGCTGTGTTAAGTACATCTATCCTGCTCTCACATCTGTTGCTGGGCCCATTCGCATAAAAGAAACAAATGGCTAATATTTAGCAAGCGATAGGAGGGTACACATTTTTTTTCTAATGAAGCTACCCACTTATGCTTCATTTTATTTATTTCTTAGCTCAGCATGGTGCTGGAGTTTCCACTAGGTGACTTTGGTGCCTGCCTATGAAACGACATACATTGTGATGTCAGATTATGAAGCTGCCACCTCACTTTTCATTAGTATCTTGAGGAACTAATTTCTGCTGTTCATGATGATAGTATATGAGGAAAATATAGAGGGCCTGATGCAACAGGAAGAGAAGATGGGGACAGGCACCAGAAAAGTGTAGGCAAGAGTAGGAAAGTGGTGGGGCAGACCATCCAAGTGCCCCTATTTTCCAGGGAGAGTCCCACATTTACAGAAGCCATCTTGGTTTCTGATTTGATGCGGGAATGTTCAGCTTTCCCTTAGGATGTCCCTATTTTCTTCAGAGAAATGTTGGAGGGTATGGTGGGGATATATTTTCTGGGTTAATGATTACTTCTGGAGCCAATTAAGATGGGACGTGTGCTAAACTTCCACTGTATTCCCCCAGATTTCTGGAAGAAGCTTTTACGTTGTGTGAAAGCTCAAATGTAATATGGAAATTAATAATTAGGGAAATGTTGGGGAAACAGAATAAACTGTTGTGTGAATGCAGCCCCAATTCACATCTCCTAGGTTAATACACACATCAGAACATGAGTCTCCTTTTCATTTGGCACTTCTGGACTTAGGGATACTAACAAACAATTTAATAAAATGTGTTTGCAACATATCATTGTAGGATAAGACAAATATGGAAATGTGTTGATTTATCACATTTTCTGGGGGGGAAATACATATTTGAATCCAAATTTTCATATGGATTTTTAAAAATCAGAGATTAATGTGGAAAGGGGATGGAACATGCTTACGAATGAACACACATGAAATGGACATGGATCAGAAGTAAACTGATGTGTTCATCCTTAGGCAAGGACAAGATCAGTTGAGGCAATAAATAGGTTAGGAGCAACACGTGGATATATGGATGTGCCTTAAATATTGAGTCAAGACCATTAGTGCACCCAGCTCTGAACTGTCCTTAGCTATATTTTTGGAGAAGTATGCAGAAAATATCGGCAGAGATTCCAGTTTATGGCAGCAGTGGAAACCTGGGTGAGTCATATGGCCAATCTAGATAAGATGAAAAATTTAAAAGTTGCTACTTATTTATACTGTTTTTCCTCTAGCTGCCTCAATTTGGTGGAGCCGGCCTGCATACTAAGTATTGTGTGAGCAGAGGTTGTCTTGTTCTGCTTATTTATTTATTATTTAGTTATGTTTCTATACCACCCTTCTTCCTGAAGGAGCTCAGAGCCGTGTACAACACAGTTAGATAAAAGAGCTGATTCTCACGATAGATTAAAACTATAAAACAATATAACCATTTCCCCCCTTGGCTCAGCTACTTTCGAAAATACAGCTTAAAAAATTCACCAACTATTAAGCACCCGATCACCTTCATCTCCTGAATTCTCAGGTGAACAAAAGGATCTTGAGTTGATGTGGGAATGTTGACAGCAAGGGGGACTAGCAAAATTCCACACAAGGGTGAATTCCCAGAGTGCTATAAGAGATGTGGAAGGAAGTATGTTATATGTACTATGAGGATTTGCTTGTAAAGGAGTGTCCTACATGAAGAGAATATGTGGATCTCTGCAGAGCTATGGACTGTTGCCAAGGGATATACCGGTAAATTGAAGAAATAAATAAAATGAGCAGAATAAATTATTTCATACTTGCTGTATTCAGTGGTTTTTAAAATCCTTATTGCACCTTCCATATCAGCACAATATATTCTTGCTATTGCCATTTCACAATCAAACTCTCTGGATCACACTGGTACAACTACTGTCATCAGCAGAAGATAACCTTTAGAATGCAGAATCTGTTCCACATGATGTAAGGTTAACATCTGGGTGATAATTTTCAGTATGGACTAGCCACCTGTTCTAGAAGTTTCCTCCTGCCCTGCTCAACATACCAGCTTTGTTATGATGCTGGTAGAATCTGTTATGGTTCATAATTACCACATGGTAAGAGAGGTTTCTCTTCCTCCAAAAAAATATTGTTTGTGTTCTGATAGCTCTGTTCCTAGTACCATTGCTGAGCTGTGCATACAGTGGTACCTCGGGTTAAGCACTTAATTCGTTCCGGAGGTCCGTTCTTAACCTGAAACTGTTCTTAACCTGAAGCACCACTTTAGCTAATGGGGCTTCCTGCTGCTGCTGCGCCGCCAGAGCATGATTTCTGTTCTTATCCTGAAGCAAAGTTCTTAACCCGAAGCACTATTTCTGGGTTAGCTGAGTCTGTAACCTGAAGCGTATGTAACCTGAAGCGTATGTAACCCGAGGTACCACTGTACTTGGAAGTACTAATATACTTAATGAACTTTACTCACTGTAGATGTATTGTTAATATTGGCTTATTACAGGATTGCCAGATTTCAAAAAGTAAAAACCAGGAGCTTTTTTATTTTTATGAAAACACCAAAAACCCATGATTTTTTGGTTTACATGCTGAGGACCCAAGACAAACCACCGCCTTCTGGAAATTCCCTTCGGACGTCACTTCCACCTTTGAAATCCTGGTAATGTCTGGGAAATCCTGGACATATGGCAGCCCTAGTTTATTTATTGCCATCTAAACAGCCATATCAAGGCGATTTACACATAAGACAATAAAACAGATAAAATAATGAAAAAAGCAAATAGAGTACATTTAAAACAAGACTAAAACCCTAACAAAGTACACCCATGGTAAAAGATCCATTTAGGTGGCTGGGATAAGCTGTTGGGACAAATTTTATGCCAAGTTTCCCCTGCTATATGCATACTCTCCAACATTTCTCCGATGAAAATAGGTACGTCCTGTTCCATAAAAATAGTAGCAACAGCAACAATGTTACTATTTATACCCCAACAACAACAACAACAATTTTGCTATTTATACTAGGGGTCAGAAAACTTTGTCAGCAGGGGGCCAGTCCACTGTCCCTCAGACCTTGTGGGGGGCCGGACTATATTTTTTTTTGGGGGGGGGGATGAATGAATTCCTATGTTCCACAAATAACCCAGAGATGCATTTTAAATAAAAGTACACACTCTACTCATGTAAAAACACCAGGCAGGCCCCACAAATAACCCAGAGATGCATGTTAAATAAAAGGGCACATTCTACTCATGTAAAAACATGCTGATTCCTGGACTGTCCATGGGCCGGATTTAGAAGGCGATTGGCCCGGATCCGGCCCCTGGACCTTAGTTTGCCTACCCATGATTTATACCTTATGCACCTGACTGGTTGCCACTCTGGGTGGCTTCCAACATATATAAAAACATAATAAAACATTAAACATTTAAAAACTTCCCTATACAGGACTGCCTTCAGATGGCTTGGGGGTCGGATAACTCCATACCCTCCAACTTTCTTCAATGAAAATAGGGATGTCCTAAGGAAAAGCAGGACATTCCAGGATCACATCAGAATCCAGGACTGTCCCTGGAAAATAGGGACACTTGGAGGGTCTGTTTTGCATTTCCTCAAACATTACTTGATGGGACAACTGCTTGGCAAACATGGAATATATGCAAATTTTGAAGAATGCCTGTGTTTTGTTTCAGAAAGTGTGAATCAGTTAGGTCTACCTTTAAATGGGAACTAAACTGAATCCTACCCCCTTCCCCCACATCGCTACTCTGTCTATAGCCCAGCATTATTCCCAGAAGTGGATGTTGTGGCCCTGTCTGGCCCTGTTCTTTTGTTTCATATTTACCTCAGGCAGAGTTACCAAGTGGGTGGGGAAGGGGGAGGCGAGGGTTTGTATCATGGTACTATTTTTATAAGGAAAATGTAGCAAATTGTAATGGCACAAATCTATATCAGGATGGCTGGGGGAAGATATGTACTAAGAAGAAGTAGACTGCTCATATGGGAATAATTTTCAAGAAATGGAAAAGCAGCATAAAAAACAAATGTTGGACTTCTATTCTGTAGCTGCACCT
The DNA here is from genome assembly GCF_027172205.1 of Podarcis raffonei. NCBI lineage: Eukaryota > Metazoa > Chordata > Lepidosauria > Squamata > Lacertidae > Podarcis > Podarcis raffonei. The sequence continues at coordinate 44,845,850 of NC_070612.1, forward strand.
CTTTCCTTTCTTCTTGGTTATTTTTTGCTTCATTCAGGATCAAGTATATCATGCTGGGAAAGGGCTTGCTGTGCTCTACAGTTTGATAATGCTTTAGGCAGTACATCAGGTTCATCAAGGATTATCTGTAAAAGCTGATCATTCAAAATAGACCTCGGTTTTTCGACTGTAGAGTTGTTTTCGCTCCAAGCCAGACTTGAAACATAAATTAACCAGGCACGGGGGCCATACTTGCTTGAAATTCAAAATGATTTTGTCCCTCCCTCAATTTGGAAGGCAAGGAAAGTAGAGTTAAAAGTTTGTTTGGAAATATCTTGAAAACAACACTGCTAATGCCGTTGCTGAAATATAGCAGAGAATATTGCATTTGCATGTTTTTGCTCAGCTTTTATGAGTGTTTAACCTAGAGTTCATGCTCTTTGCCTGTTGAAACATGTATGGGGAATCATATTTCCCTGCTCTTAGGTCCAGGGGTCTTACGAAGCAGAAGGAGCATTTCAGGGCAAGCAAAGTAGTCACGATACCACAGTTGCATGCAGATAGCTGAGGCAAACTGTAGAAACATCAGCATTAAAAATAAATGATGGTGGAGATGTTAAGTATTGTGATTTAATTTACTGAAATTGGGAATGCTCAACTGCATTTCTGTGTGTTTAATTCCCGATTGCTTCCTGGTAACTTGTGCGATTGGTTAATTTTGGTCAAACAGGAGGTATCTTATTACAGTCTCCATTTTGTTTCATGTGTGAGTGACTTGACTCTAATAGGTGCATCTCCATGAACACTGAAGAAGAGGAAGTGATAGATAACTCTCTCTCTCTAAACACAACTGAGGACAGTAGTGCTAATGTTTATGTGTGAATGTATATGACAGAAAGAAGTAGAGAAGTTGATGCTCTTCCAAGGAAGGAGTAAAGAGAAGTCTGCTAGAAGGAGGAAGTGGAACCTCTCAGAAGGAACTCGTGGCCTAAAGTACAGAAGGCTGAGTGCAAGTACTGAAGGAAAGACAGTTTGTTTGGGTGTTCAAGGAAGAAGCTGGAACCTCCAATTTAGAAAAACTAAGCCCATGCTTGGATAAGCTTGTGAATGTAAATACTATTCATATAGTCTTCTTTAGCTATATGTTCTGCAAGTGAAAGCTTTTTAACAAGCGTTTTGACTTTGTTTAAATTTCAAGAAAATGTCATTATTGCACATGATTGGGCTTCCTAGCTGCAATTTAGCTACTCTGCCAACAGGAGAGCTATTATATGGTTGGATGGCTATTCCTTTGACCAAAGTATGAAATTTTCTGGGACAAAACACATGCGCACACACACTTGGATAGTTCTTTGGCTGTTGCTGCAGTGGCCATTCTCAAACCGTGGGGTAGGCTTCCTTGGGAAATACAGGACACCAACAAGAGCATAATAAAGTCCCTGGAACATAGCTGTCAACTTACAGATTTGAAAATAAGGGACCAGCAGCCTTGAAAATAAGGGACCAGCAGCCAAGATAAGGGACCTGCAGCCTCACCTGTTCCAGGCACTCCAGTCTTCCTGTCCTCCTGCAGTCTGGTCAAACTCATGCTGGTATCTTCGAGAACACTGTCCAACCAACTTTGAACCAGAGGTTCAACTGAATAGAATCTGAATCACATGCACCACAAGGCCTATGCAGCCTCAACTTAAGATGGCTCCCCGGCCTGGCTTTGCACTGCAAAGTTTGCAGCAGCACGTGCAACAAAATGGCGTCCACCATTCAAAACCCCCCTCAGCTTGCATTAACTAGCCACACACAAGGCATGCAAGCTCCACCCCCCCCAGTCGTTCTTAGACTTCTTATTGGGTGAGCAACACAGCCAAGCAACACAGTTGGAGTCTCCCTCCTCCCTGGCTGGCAGGGAGGGAGGGAGAGGAGCTGCTTCCTTTGAAATTTAAGGGACATCATTTAAGGGACATCCATCAATAAGGGACAGCAGCGGGACATGGCGCTGGAATAAGGGACTGTCCCTTCAAATAAGGGACACTTGCCAGCTATGCCCTGGAAGGGATAGGTTTCTGAAGCAGGCGGTCTCACTCCTCCCTATCTGCCAAGATATGAATGACTGCCAAAGTCATTTTTCCCAGAACCACCCCCCCAATCCTCTTTCTGCCCTCTTTTGCCACACACGTAAAGCTGAATGTACACAAGCTAAATGCCTGCAAGTTGTGGGCTTACTGTATACTATTTGCCCAGAAAAGCTGCTTTTGATTCTTTAAAGACCTCTGGGGCTGTGTGGGCTTGGCTATTGTTAAATGTGTGTGTGTGTGTGTATTTTTAATTTCTACATTGTCTTTTTAGGTGAAAAGTTGATGAATATGTGTTATAAACGACTTGACAATCAATATGATTAAAACTCCTAGCTGTATAGTTTGTTATTTTTGCCTCCCCTTACTTGTGAGCGCCCAATCCGTATCTTTTGAACATATTCAAAAGTTTCCATTGATCTACCATCTTGTTATTGGTCAAATAATAATTCTTTTCCTTTCATCTGATTGACCTGAACACGCTAGCCTGCTACTGCAGTGCCCAGACCTTTTTTATTTTAAGTCTGTTTGATGCTTTCTATGTCCATATTTGTCAAGCCAAAGATGAGACACCAGTGGGAGTCATGTTCTCTTAGGCTGCAGCGCAGAGGATAATAATAAAAAAAATCATTCAAAAGTAATGATGGAAGAGGAAGTAAATAGTGAGATTCAAACTTTGGAACAGCACAGGATGCTCTTCAGAAATAAAGGAGTGGATTTTGAACACAGGTTGAAAAACTCCCTTTAGTCCTGTACTCCCTTTGGCAGCAGTGTGATGTTTTCCACAAATCAAAGTTGCATAGTTGTTTTTGTTATTGTTTTCCACGTTTCTCTCCCCCCACTTCAGGGCATTGTTTCCCAATTCTGGCACTGTGTGGGAGATAGTCATTATATTCTGCTAGGAAAGCAGATAGAAAGTTTTATAGAATCCTTGAAAGTTTTATATGAACCTCTCAAGTCACATCAATTTTTTTCCCTTGGGCACTTTTCATAGCTCTCTGAGAGCATTCACTCAGGTGGTTGCAGACCATCCAAGTGTTTTCCAAGGACAGTCACAGATTTACAGAAGCCACCCCACTTTCTGACTTGATCCTTGAATGTCCTGCTTTTCCTTAGGGCGTACTTATTTTCATCAGAATCAGGCAGCAAGCTCCTACCTTCTCCCAGAAGACATGGCTGGCGTTTAGGGAAAGTCTTGGCCTTTCTGTGGGGTTTTCCAACCAAAAGTCAGTCTCTCCTTCCTGCCTGATGCCCCACCTTCTGATAGCCATGGATCACTATGGGCAATTCAACCTGACCTGTAGTAGTCTGTGACTATCTGTACCCAGCTTGTCTAATAACCAAGCCCCAAATATTTCTGATTTGGCTATGATTTCTGATATGTATGCCCTCCAACATTTCTCTGATGAAAATATTGATGGCCTATTCAATAATAATAATAATAATAATAATAATAATAATAATAATAATTTTATTTTACCCCACGCCTCTGACTGGGTTGACCCAGCCACCCTTCCCTATACAGGGATGCCTTCAGATGTTTTCTAAAGGTTGTATAGTTACTTTTCTCCTTGGCTCGGGGGTCACATAACTCCATATGCTCCAAAATTTCTTCAGTGAAGGGGAAAAGCAGGACATTCCAGGACCAAATCAGAAACTGGGACTGCTTCTGTCTGGGGCTGTCCCTGGAAAATAGGGACACTTGGAGGGTCTGAATATGCAAAGTTCTTTCCAACAAGCATTTCACACATGAAGTCATATAAATTAGTGTCCCATGTTTGCAAATTATAATTCTCGTGGAAAGATCTCTGTATTTCCTCCCCATGCCAGAATTTATTATTCTTTACTCCCAAATCCACATGTTTACTGAACACCAGTAAAAGTGATAAAAAAGTAGAACGGCATCAACTTACGGACTTGTTGCCAAGAATGCTGATTGATTATTTTTTGTATCAAGCTAATATTTTTTGCTGTCTTCATGCTTTCTTCACCTTTAAATTCTGCTCTGGCTTTAATTAAACTAGCCAGTAAGGTTTTCTCAAGCTGCCAAAGCTGTAGTAATAACTTTCATCAGTCTACAAGACAAATCGATAACTCCTTGCTATGGTACTTTGGGGAATTAGTACATTTGGATAAAAGTTGCTCAAAGCTTTATTGAATTTATGCAATTCCAGTTACCAAACATGCCTATTAGAAGTTAGCTTGATGACTTCGAAAGCATGTTAAACTTAGTCTGGTGTAATATTTGGAACACTGGACCCACTTTAGCAGGACAAAATGCATTCTTAGCTTCTGCAGTGTGTTGAAATGCATATTGATGCTTGCATTTCTTTATACATAGACCTTGATCCATCAGTTAAAATGTCCACATGGGAGCTTAGATGTATATACATATCTCTCTGTGAATACAGGAGGTGTCCGCTCTCTTCAGCATCCCTATAGGTTTGCAGAGGCAGGGTGGATATACCCTGACACTTAAAAGAACAGGGTAATAATAATAATAATAATAATAATAATAATAATAATTTATTATTTGTACCCCACCCATCTGGCTGGGTTTCCCCAGCCACTCTGGGCGGCTTCCAACAAAGATTCAAAATACATTAAAATGTCACACATTAAAAACTTCCCTGAACAGGGCTGCCTTCAGATGTCTTCTAAATGTAAGGTAGTTGTTTATCTCTTTGACATTTGATGGGAGGGCGTTCCACAGGGCGGGCCCCACTACCAAGAAGGCCCTCTGCCTGGTTCCCTGTAGCTTTGCTTCTCGCAATGAGGGAACCAACAGAAGGCCCTCAGCACTGGAACTCAGCATCCGGGCAGAACGATGTGGGTGGAGACGCTCCTTCAGGTATACTGGGCTGAGGCCGTTTAGGGCTTTAATGGTCAACACCAACACTTTGAATTGTGCTCAGAAACGTACTGGGAGCCAATGCAGATCTTTCAAGACTGGTGTTATGTGGTCTTGGTGGCCTCCCCCAGTCACCAGTCTAGCTGCCGCATTCTGGATTAGTTGCAGTTTCCGGGTCACCTTCAAAGGTAGCCCCACGTAGAGCGCATTGCAGTAGTCCAAGCGGGAGATAACTAGAACACGCACCACTCTGGCGAGACAGTCCATGGGCAGGTAGGGTCTCAGCCTTCGTACCAGGCGGAGCTGGTAGACAGCTGCCCTGGATACAGAATTGACCTGTGCCTCCATGGACATCTGTGAGTCCAGAATGACTCCCAGGCTGTGCACCTGGTCCTCCAGGGGCATAGTTACCTCATTCAGGACCAGGGAGTCCTCTACACCAGCCCACCCCATGTCCCCCACAAACAGTACTTCTGTTTTGTCAGGATTCAACCTCAATCCATTAGCCACCATCCATCCTCCAACCGCCTCCAGGCACTCGCACGGGAACTTCACTGCCTTCACTGGTTCTGATTTGCAAGAGAGGATGGCTCATGAGAAACTGACTCTGCACATTTGAGTTCCAGAAGATTTGGATCATGGATCAAGGTTTTGGTCTCCTGCTTGCTTGGAAGGAATAATAGAATTGTAGAGTTGGAAGAGACCCCAATTTCCAACTACTCCAACCCCCTGCAATGCAGGAATCTCAGCTAACTCATACATGACAGATGGCCATTCAACCAATCTCTGCCGAGTGGTAGCAAAATTCCAGGAGGCTTGGCACTTAACCAGGATTTGTGTTTCCTTGGGGGAAATGAGGTACAGCATAGACTAATAAGTTTAAGAAAGTTGGTTTATTTTACACATATTTACAACCTGTGTTTTGATGGAGAGGGGGTTCACAGCATTTACAAGAAGGGCTTGGATCTATTGGATCCAGAGGCATCCTAAACAGCAGCCCCTTGTCTCTTTGTGACAGCCTGATCCAGCCAGCCAACATGGCTGCTTCCACTCAGTCTTCCCATGGAATTCTGCCTGCTGCCTCCTTCTGCTTCCCACTTGCAGAAAACAAGTTCTTAACTACTTCCTGCCCGCTGGCGATGTCCTGGACAGGAAAAGAAGCTTAGACTGCCTTTTTGCACTGTTAAATCCAATGCCTGTTAAAAAAGTAAAGGGACCCCAGACCATTAGGTCCAGTTGTGGATGACTCTGGGGTTGCGCGCTCATCTCGCTCTATAGGCTGAGGGAGCTGGTGTTTGTCCACAGACATCTTCCGGGTCATTTGGCCAGCATGACTAAGCCGCTTCTGGTGAACCAGAGCAGCGCACGGAAACACTGTTTACCTTCCTGTCAGAGTGGTACCTGTTTATCTACTTGCACTTTGACGTGCTTTCGAACTGCTAGGTGGGCAGGAGCAGGGACGGAGCAACGGGAGCTCACCCCATCACGGGGATTCAAACCACTGACCTTCTGACCGGAAAGCCCCACCTGCGTCCCATTTAAAAGGTAAAACACTGTTTAAACCCTAACACCCAGAAATCTACTGCAGATATAGAATATTATACAGACAGCACTGCCTTGGTACAGTGAGGATTATTTTTTAAAAAATTAAAAAAAATTGACGTTCCTCTAGATGGATCTGATTTCCATATCATAGAAAACAAGAAGGGGAGAGAAAACCATAGGTCATCACAGGATACAGTTACTTGAATAACTATGATAGATCACAATGGCTATGATCCAGTCCACTAGATACCTCTGCTGAAGTCTCAATGAAATCAATGGGATTTAAAACGGCATAACTGTGGTTTGGATTGCAGCCGATGGGAACGATACGATACATTTATTTTTTCTTGACAGCACACTTAATTTTTCCAAACTGTGAATGCAATGGTGCTTTGGGAAGCTTTTGCGCAAATTCAGTCACAGGACTACAACGGAATGTTCTTAATGTGAATTCCATATTTATTTAATGGGAAAGGGCATTTTGTGGACAAATGGGTGCAAACTTCTATATTGCTTTGACAAGGATTGTGAAATAAAAGGGGTAGAGAACATCCCTCAGGGTGGGAGGCTGAAGAAAGAAAGAGAAGCTCACAGGAGAGATCTGGGAGGGTTCACTCTTCTATGTGTGGAATAAGGGTTACGGTATAATTGTGATAAAGCGTTTGGTATTGCATGGACAGGCAGAGTCCCCCCAACCCCAGGCAACCCCCGAGCGGAATAATGACTCAAGACAACGTGCTATGGGATTAAAATTGGCCACAACTTTATTAAGTTTCAGATGTAGGGAGACCTTGGCTCAGGCATTGGGTGTTTATCCTTCCCAGTCCCCAGCCGGGGATCTGGGAGACTTCAGGGTTATCCGGAATGTGTGGGGATTGGGCTGGCTCTGGAGAACATATGTTCAAGCAGAGAGCCCGCCCCCCATTTCGCCACCATTGGAGGGGAAAGCAATGAAAACCTCTTGGCGTATGACCAGTGCCTCCCCTCAAGACCCCTTTAACAGGGAACCCTGGTATCACTGCCGCACGGGGGGGGGGGCGTGGGTCACTGCTTCACCCCCCCCCCCCACCATTTAGGAAGATAGACTAAAGGATTCCGCCCAAGGCCTGAAACCGCCAAAGTTGTGACGTTTTGCTACAGGAAAGGCAAAACCTGCCAATGCAGGAAAATTCCTTTCCTGCCCTTCAGCAGCGACCTTGATGTAGCAGTGCCTGCATACCTGTAGAGAAGAGGTTAACTGAAGAGTTAACTGAGGGAGGGGAGGGTGGGAAAAGCTCTGGAGCCGGCTGCCGCTTCGCAGGTAAGGTTCACCTTCTGTTGTGTGGGCAGGATGGTCCCTCCCCTTACCTGGCCAATCCCCTGGCAACGCCTCCCCAGGCGGGATTGGGCGATTGGCTGAGGTAGGAGGAGACCTCCAGGTATCCAGCCTGGGGAGGATGAAGCCAGCCAGAACTACCAGGAGTCGCACTGGGATGTGGGGGGCTGAGCGCGACCACGCAAAAGGCGCCCCCCATTTGATGTGGGGAGTGGTCATTATGATCTTCTTCTCCCCCCTTCTTCTTTCCTCTCTTCTTTTCGTCTCTTCTTCTTTGGTTTCTTCCCTTTCTCTCTTAGATTAGTTTGGCTGTTATTGTATTTCATGTTTAAACTTTCAATAAAAATTGATTACAAAAAAAAAGGAACTCAACCGGGAAACGTATTAACTGTGCCTTGGATCCTATCAAGACAATGCTATCAAAAGACATGTCCAGCATCTCCCACACTCACCCCTGTCTAACCGTTAGGTTCGTATAAAGAGGTACCTGAAAATATAGTGTGGAATTCAGTGTTGCATTAATAGGATTGTTCCGTCTGTTCAAGCAGACAGACAGAACTATCTCCCCTCTCTTCCTGCTGTGTGCTGTTCTTGGGGTTCTCCTTATTTGGGGGTTGGGGCATAGAGGGCACTGGGTGGAGAAGGGGGGAATCCCCATTGTGCTAGCTCCCGCTGAATCTGACCCCAATTGTTCTGTGTGTCCAAATAAAGCAGGAATGAATGAATTTAATTCTATGGGAAAGGGCCATAGCTCTTTCATAGCTCTGCCTACAGAATGTCCTATGTTCAGCACCCAACATCACCAGGTTATACTGGGGAAGGCTGCTGTCTGGAATTGGAGAGCTGCTGCCAATCTGTGTAGCTACTACTTTGCGAGAAAGACCTACTTGGTCTGACTTGGTATAAGGCAGAACTGCATAGCTCAGTTGGTTAGGGCATAGTGCTGATAACGCCAAGGTTGCAGGTTTGATCCTGTATAGGACGGCTTCAGATTCCTACATCACAGTGGATTGGACTAGAATAATCCTCAGGGTCCCGTCCAATTGCAGAATTGCAAGATTCCATGATTCTAAGGCAGTTTCCTATGTTCCTATGGCTAAGCCCAAATATTTGAGAGTTAGTGTGACCTACTTTCAAGCACACATCCTTCAGATTGGGTTGCAAGATGTGCAAACTTTCTTTGAAAATAAACCCACGCATAGATAGTTTCCTGAAAATCTATTGCTTCATCGTGTTTACAGACCCAAGTTCCCTCAAAGATTTCCTGACCAAATCTAAATTAAGTGGAATGTTTCCTCTACAGTCAGCCTACAACTGCATCAGCATTAACTAGATGGTTGCAGGGCATTGTGGGTTTGGGGAAATTCCAGCAGATGAAATATGAATTCTGAGAGAGCTGGAATAGTCCATTCTTTACCACTAATATCTATCTATCAATGTGTGGTCCATCTGGTTGGCATCAAACTAAGGTGGCTTTTGGTTTTTGTTTTTGTTTTCAGAAGAGAAAAGAGTTACCATCTTTAAACAAACAACAAGCATCTTTATAATGAATGATTGCTTTTGGTATTATGTATGTAAACGGATGCATTTTGCAAGTTGGTTTTAGTTGGATGAAAGATGTTGCATTATGTCTTTAAGTACTATGTATGCATTTTGAGAATCAAGCCCCACATTCAAAAGCTTACATAAATAATTTTCTGTTTTCATCAGTTGAAGCTTAGCATGCAGCCTTCAATTTTTCCTCATTTTGGCTAACCAGAAAAATATCAACCCTTGAAAATTCTGGCACCATAAATAGAGCAAGCATGCATTCAATTTAAAATATCTAATTAAGGATGTTTTTCTATGTGTGGAATTGCTAGTGAGTGGTGACATCATAAACTTGAACCAGATGACGCATTTTTGTCCTTTCCTTAAAAAATGACAATACTGGCTTTCAATAGTAAATTAAATTTTGAATGTGCCTAATTAGAGATCTAATCCGTCCTCAAATATGCAGAGCTATGTCACTTTCCAGATTTCAGGAAGAGTTAACAGAAAATGTTTATTATATTCCAGCATTACAAGTTTCCTCTTTCAAGCATCAATTTACATTTTAAGTACTGAGGAAATGTATATTATTTCATCTCATTAGCTATTCCTTCTTATTTATTTAGGGTGATATTTAGTTGTGGTGGGCTTCCCACTCACAAAAAGGGAACTCCCCCTTCCATGGTAGTTCCCCTGTGACACCCCCCCCCCCCAGATTTGCTCCAGGGAGGAGAATAAGGTAAAGTCATGTTTCATCTTCTGTCACAATGTTGGATCTCATCCTTAGCTATGAAACAGAAAATTATGTTGGTAGCTACAGTCTTGCTTTCTCATGATTATTAGGACACTCATTATGATTTCAAATGGTGACAAACTTTGCATTATTAGTTTTGTTTGGTCAATCTCAACTTGTTTTTCTTTTTCTAAATGGTGTGTTTTAGGGTTAACTGCTTTCCAGTTTTGTTTTTATAAATATAAACCTAAATTATTTAACATAACTAGCCTTAAAATGCTATACAGAAATAATTACAGTAAAATAGTTTAATTATGTTTACCTACGCTTTAAGTAACGCATTAAGGATATTGACAAGTTGGAACGTGTGCAGAGGAGGGCAACCAAGATTATCAAGGCTTTGGAAACCAGGACTTATGAGGAGCGGTTGAAAGAGCAGGGTACATTTAGCCTGGAAAAGAGAAGACTGACAGGAGATAATAGCCATCTTCAAGTATCTCAAGGGCTGTTGTATAGAAGGCAGAACAAGCTTGTTTTCTCCTGCTTTGCAAGGTAGGTCTCAAACCAATGGATTCAAGCTACAAGAGAGGAGATTCCGACAAAACATCAGGAAGAACTTTCTGACAGCAAGAGCTGTTTCACAGTGTGATGGACTCCCTCAGGAAGTTGTGGGCCCGCCTTCATTTGAAGTTTATAAACAAAGGTTGGATGGCCATCTGTCATGGTTGCTTTAGCTGATATTCCTACATTGTAGGTTGTTGAACTAGAGGACCCTTGGTCTATACAATTCTATGATTCGAAATGCATGTTTACTTGGACATCCTTTTAAGTTCAGTGGGCCTTACTCACAGGTAAGTAGACACAAAGGATTGCAGCTTAACCCGGCTTTGTGCAACATTTCCCCCCAATCTGACTAGACAAATGTAGTAAGATAATAAGTTCCATTATCACCCAACAAGCACGAAAGTCACACTCTGGGTGGATCATTGTGAGCTTTCTGCCAGACATTTTTTGTTTGTATATATTATGTACATTACTCCTCATTCTTCCATTAATTTTCAGACATCAAGTTTTTTAGCAGGGTACTTCCATCACTTTCTGCCTGTCTACATGCAAATGCTGTAGGACTGATGTACTTTAAATTCACATTAAATAGAGATTAATGTGCATTATGGAGCTGATGCAGACAAGCCCTAAATCACTGTTTTTATCTCTTGTCCCTTCTCTGATAGTTCAAGGATTCAAGTTCAAACCTTGGTTTTCCATAAGATCAATACTTGTGCTACTAGGGCAATGGTATGTGAAGCCACTACACAGCCTATTTAAACTCTAATTAGTTACAATCTTAGTCTCATTAAATAAAAATCCTATGGTCTGATCAGCTTACACTTGAAAGTCATGTTAATAATGGTTCATGAATTCTGATGAGTGCTTGGGAATTAATTTTGGACACACCTAATGTGCTACATAATCAACACATACATCCCTTGGGCATGCTAGGCCTAATGGGAATATATTTTATTTCCCTTTCTCCTTTTGTTGCTGTGCTCAAAGAGGACAGTTTATTACTATTCTGCAAGCCTGTCATTCTTCAAATGGAACCATATCAATGGAATACATTACTAGAAATGTGCTTTTTCTTAGTATCTTTTAAAGCAATTTTCTACCCGCTTTTTATATATGTTAATTGAGTAGGTGAGCTTGCCTTTAACCACACAGTGTCGAGTTCAGACACACCAGATATAAACCTCATCATGCCTTCTTTTCAGGTTATCTTGAAGGATTAATATGTTTCAAATGCAAAAAGGTTCCACACCTGTAAAATTATTTTGGTGTAATCCAAAGGGCTATGTGAGGGCCTTCTTTGAACCTGCCTCCTAAAGTAGCTCTCCACAGTTTCCAAAAAGCCTCTTTTAAAAGTGATGGAACTGTGTGAGGTGATCTGATGCAGTTAGTGCAGCTGTAATCAAAAGAGGAAGTTGCTGAAAATAGAGATGGATGGATGTCTATTTCCAGAGTGTGTCAATTTGGCATCCTATTTCCACATTAATCTGCATTTTAAAATAAATACACCAGAAAAATCTTTGATTTAAATACCTATTTTAGCACAGTCACACATTTTCGCTCGACGTGTGCATTTCTAAGTGTATTTAACCTAAAATATATACATTTATATATACATTTAAATTATATATACATTTAAATTAATTTTGGGTGTGCTTGCCTTTTAAGCCAAGGACTGTACCACAAAATATGGAGAAATGCAAAATCGCTAATTACAGTCCAAACTATTTATTAGTTTGGAATGAGTGGATTAGGACAGTACTTTTTAACTGAAGAAAATGCTTCTCTCTTTGTAGCTGAAAAGTTAGCATGTGGTGGACAGTTCTTGGCCAAACAAGAATCTTTGGACATCAGCCAGTTATTGAATGGATTCACATAAATCTTTGTACTCACCTCATGTAGGATGCAATTGTACTCACCTCATGTAGGATGCAATCTTATTCAGCAGATGTTTGGTAATTTCCCACTGTGCTTCTGGAAAGCCGAATGTTCAAATTCCCTGAATGTGGTGGAGTGGGCAGACCTTGTTAGTTCATCCACAAGGATATGAGCAGATTCCTCTGTGGGAGGAACATCACTTTAAAATGGGGGAAAATCCTAAGGGGTATTGTACACAACCATGCTTATATTTCCACAAGGTGTTGCTGCTCATTTTGTTGCAGGGCCTCTTCTTTATATATCATGCCTCTCAGTTCGAAAAAGTGTCATATGTTGTCTCTCAAATTTGTCTTTCTGGTGCAGAGATATTGCATTTTTCAAGCACTTTTTCAAACACTTGCCCCTTGCTGGGTATACGGTGGTACCTCGGGTTAAGTATTTAATACGTTCCGGAAGTCTGTTCTTAACCTGAAACTGTTCTTAACCTGAAGCACCACTTTAACTAACGGGGCCTCCTGCTGCTGCCATGCCTCCGGAGCACGATTTCTGTTCTCATCCTGAAGCAAAGTTCTTAACCCGAGGTGCTATTTCTGGCTTAGCGGAGTATGTAACCTGAAGCATATGTAACCTGAAGCGTATGTAACCCGAGGTACCACTATATTGCTGTTCTTTCTCCCAGCTGCTGCATCCACTGTTATTGTGAGGACTGTATAAAAGATAGTTGCACAAGTATATCAGTCTCTATTGGCTTGCCCTTGTTCCTTCATTGGCAGCGACACGGTTACTACTTCTTTCATGCCATCAGTGGTTTTGAGCCAAAGTCACCAACATGCATACATTTGATCACATTCCAGTTCTCCTGCTACATCTCCGGATCCCCTCAAGTAATTGTTCCATTCATGGGAATTTCCTTTTGTTCCCCATTGGTATCCCTCCCATGTTGCGTAAAGTGCTGGCTGTCTCTCAGTGTAGACAAGGAACCAACTGGATCTTGTCTCTGTCAACGTACCAATAGGAGTGCCCAGGGTGGATTTTGAAGAAACACTTGGTATGGCTCATACTTGTAAAAGTACCATTCATACTTGTTGTCAGGGACTGTGCTGAGGAGGGCTGCACTGAGGAAGAATGGTGGGAGCCACCCCCTCCCCCCGATCCTGAATCTTCCCAGGAGCAGGAGGACAGTATAGATTTGGAACGGTGGTTTGCAGAGGGACATAGCTCAGAAGGCAGAAGCTGGGAAATACTGGAGGGGGAACAGCTAGGAGAAGAAACACTGGAAGAAAGAGGGTTGGCAGATTCACAGTCGTTGGGCAGCATTCTTCCACCACCCTCCCCAAGGTCAAGAAGAGCTCAGAAAGTCTCAGAACAGGAAGCACAGAAGGTACAAACTCAGATTACAAGATGTAGGAGTGATGTAGATTAGTAGGGATGGAGGGGGTGTGAGCCTTAACTGGGAGCACTGGCATTTCTAGAGAGACGTGTTCTGTTGTCTCTCACTGTGATTATTAAAGAATATAACTGGTAAGATGTTCCTTTTTAAAAATCTTCTTCTTTACTGCCACGGGGGAGGAAGCTGATTCCACAAACCCTGACACTTGTGTACCTGTGGGATATTTTGGACAAGACAGTGCAAGACTGTCCCATATTTTCAGGATGTTTTAGGAAATGAAAACATCTTTGGAAAAAGAGCAGGGAATAATGGTTTCCTTGCCAGTGTATTTTGTTGCACACCATCCCAAACTCCAAGTGATGCAGGTTTCCAGGGGTCCCAGGAGCTTACCCAGGGTTCATGCTTCCTTTTGGAAATGAAGCACAGTAGAAACTGTGGTGTCTTTATGATGTATGACTTATTTAGGCATATATACAACCTGAGTGTGTGATGGAGGGGTTCACAGCATCAGCCCCTCCAAAGGGTCTTGCTTCTCTCATAGCCACAGCCTTGGATTCAAGCAGAACCCTCTTTCTTCTGTTCTCTTAATGGCCCATCACCTTTTCTTTGTTTCTCTTCATGAGCCATCTCCCAGGTGATCACCTCATGAGGAAGCTAGCAAAGGTAAAGGGACCCCTGACCATTAGGTCCAGTCGTGACCGACTCTGGGGTTGTGGCGTTCATCTCGCTTTATTGGCCGAGGGAGCCGGCGTACAGCTTCCAGGTCATGTGGCCAGCATGACTAAGCCACTTCTGGCGAACCAGAATAGCGCACGGAAATGACTTTTACCTTCCCGCTGGATCGGTACCTATTTATCTACTTGCACTTTGACATGCTTTCAAACTGCTAGGTTGGCACAAGCAGGGACTGAGCAACGGGAGCTCACCCAGTCACAGTGATTCGAACTGCTGACCTTCTGATCGGCAAGTCCTAGGCTCTGTGGTTTAACAAGTAACTTCCTGCCTTGTTTAAAGTATAACGTTGGCTTCTCTATACTGCAACCTCATTATTCACCAAAATCAAAAAATCTGAAGAAATAAAGTTGTCTGGTGTTTAATAGATTTAGGAACAAGGAAAAAATTCTAATGATTTATAGCTTTTAAAGTAAGAATGTTAATGCTCTCAATAAGCTGAACGTGATGGATAGGTATATCTAAAAATATAATGTATAATATTTCTTCAAACTGGTATCTCATCTGTAATTATTTTTTTGTTAAGTTTACAAAAAATGTGGGGTTTTTTTTGAGTAGTGGTTCCCAATCTCCGCACCTTCCATGAACCACTTGAAAATTGCTTTAATGATTTTTCTACTTCTTGTAGCTATTGTAATGAGCCATACTATGTGCTGTATAATTTTTAATTGTAGACTTGGGGAACTCCTGCTCTAGAAATTGGGAGGGGGGAGTGAATGATGCCTTAGACTTCTCATTGAAATAGTTTTTTTTAAATGCCTACAAGAAGGAGACAGTGCTCTTTATATTAAGGACTGCAAATGCATTGAAATTGGGACCTGCGGCAACAAATGTTGTTGTGGATCATCACCTCTACCAGTAGTGTTGCTGTTGAGAGTTCCAGCCAGCCTTCTTCTCTTCTAGGATACTAAAAATAGTAAGAAGCTGGAGACTATTGGAGAAGGCAGGCAACAGTATTTTCTTTGAAGCCATTTCTAATGTTATGATGGACTGAGGTGTTAGTTGGAAAGGAGATAAGGATTGTGGGGATTAAAGTTAGAGCAGTTGGAAGGTTTAAAGGGTGTTGGTGGTTCCCTCATGGTTCACCTCGGACTCCTGCTTGGACTTCCTCATCATCATGGTAGAAAGTCCAAGGGATTAGTAGGGGGAGTGGGGTGGTAATGAGGTATAGGGTGGAGGGTTGGCAAGGTGCGTGGGGTGGCTTGGTGAGGGGGATAGGCAGGATTGATGAGGAAAGTGAGCAGGGTGCAGCCCCTAGTAGAAAAATATATTTCTTAAACTAAGTCAGACCATTGGTCTACCAGAGATCTGCAGAGATGCAGGAAACCAGGGAGTGAAACCAAAGAACTAGAGAAATGCAAATCACGAGTGGAATGATGAGATCAGAATCAATACTTAAATAGCAAATCAAATGTTTGAATGATTTCTTAGGTTTGGGGCTTGCGTTAGGAGGTATTTATATAAAGCTTGGAACAAACTGAGAGTGGTGACCTTGAAACACAATGAAGGTTTATCCTTGTCTATATGAACAAGACATTAAAGGTAAAAAGTATAAGGCATAGGAGAAAAGTAACAGTGAAGTAATTGTCAGCTATCTGAATTGTCAGAGAAGTAATTGTCAGCCATCAGAAGGACATGGTTACATTATTTTCCCCTTTGATGTATACATTTTATAACGATGAGTTTCCCATGTGAAATGAACTTTTCATTATATTGTTGGTAGTTTCCTTTTCATCTTGGTGTTAAGTGACTGCACTCAAGCCAAGCAATTTAGCAAAACAGTTTTAATTTCTGCATAATTTGCATGCTGGCTTGACAAAAAAAATCTACTGTACTGAAAATGCAGATTTCAGCCCGAAAATATAAACTAAAGCAAAAGCAAAAACTTTTTCCTCTATAGTTGTGCCTCACTACCTTCTCAGAGTAAGAGAAGGTAATATCTCTATCTCTATCTATATCTCTATCTATATCATTTATATCTGTATCTATATCTGTATCTATATCTATATCTATATCTGGAGTTTGGTGTTTGCCATTTGATGGAACTATTTATACACAGCACCATCAGAACCAAATGTAGAAAGTACAAACTTATGTAAAGAAAGGAACCTCTACAGTTCTCGCTGTTCCAGAAGAAATTACATTCAACCTTTCTGAAGAAAATCAATGGCACACTCACACTCAGTAAGGACCGTTTTACCACTGAATCAATTTAAAGCTTGTTGCAGTATTATCTAGAATACATTAGCCTTTTTGTCTGAATCAGAGGTCACAAATCCCTTTTCAACCGGAGAGTTCTACTGCCATAAAATGTCAGACAAAGTGACTAATTGAAGCTTCAATAAAAGTGTGGGAAGGGCTCTCTGTTGTTGGAATTGTAGCCAAAAAAGAGTTTGTTATGTAAAAAAAGACTAATAAAATAACATGTACGTCATTGAAGAATAGTGTGGAAGAAAATTGGTTTTTGATAAAAACATGGTTCTATTATGTTTTAGGTGATTTGGAACAAATATGAAAAAAAATCTATAAATGGAAGACCTTTTACAAATCTTAATATGGTACATGATATTGTCCATTCAAAAACACCAAAAGGGATTATCTATTTTTCTCAATATGCTACTCTAAAGTACTATTTTTTCACTAAAGTGAGATACAAAGAAGACCCAAGGTGTATGGAGGAACTGAAATATAGCATTTCTTTATTTCTCTAACTACATGGCCGTGTAAATGAATTTTATAGATTCACCTTGTTCTGTATCTATGCATTTTAAAATTTTCCGTTCTGTTTCTGAGTCATTCTGTGCTCTTGCTACTTCAATCTCTCATTAGGGTTTCAAGATGGGGAATTTTAAAATGTCTATATCGTTCTCTCCTTTTGGCCAAAGTGGATGAAATTTGCAGCCATGTAAGCCCCTTCAGAATGGATTATGCCCGCCAAATTGCAAACAGTTTGTCCAGGGGCTTTTTGTGGGGCAATTAAAAGGGATTCGCTTTCCTCCATAAACCCTTATGGGAAGGAGGATGGTGGTTTGTCTCTTGTTTTTTTCTTACCTTAAAATAATTATGAGGTGGTTGAGTAGTATGTATTATAAGTTGCACAGTTTAAAATGTTTGCAGCTTCACAATGATCATTCCTTTCCATTGCTTATCTATAGCTTCTGAAAGGCTAGAGAATGTGAGGCTGTGCAAACTGTTGCCTGCAGACTTCTAAGGACCTCTGAATGTTACTGTTAAAACAGAACAATGTAGATTTAAGAAAATAAAACTTGAACGAAGCTTTTGACCTTTTTATAAAGTTCCTCCAATGCTGTATTTTAACAGCACCAAATATCTATAGCTCTTCAGTGTTCTGCAGACAACAGTTTAGACAGCCTTGCCTCTTATAAAGCCCATAGACCTAGAGAAACAGAGAAGTACAGAAATGAGAGTAACAGAGGACCAAAAAGCTTTGTGAGGGCCCAATTCTGGCACTGAGGGGGTTGCTGGCATGGTGCTTCTATTTGGGAGTGGGGGTGAGGCTTTCCAAACAACCTTGATTCATATTGTTATTTGACCTCACAGAGCTGATGCACACCTCTAGTATCAATCATTAGTCAGATTCAGAGTAAACCCATTGAAATGAATGGATATGACTCACATTTATCTCACTGAGTCTATTCTGAGCAGAACAATGTTGAATCCAGCCCATTATGTCTCTTGTCATCTGTAATAAAGCTTTCATTGGAACACCATCCTTCTGAATCCTGCATTGTTCGATTGTAGAGAATGTTTTGTATTAATGCTTCTTGAGCCATTGGCATTAAGCATGAAGCTCAATACTCCTTAAACAGATTCTGATTGTATTATTAAATTTTGCCAGATAATGGAGGAGCCTAGTGATTTGACTCCCATGCAGAATCAGGATCCTAAGATGCGAATAAAGGACCAACATTTGGAAGCTATATTATGCCAAATACAGCACATTGGAATGTATGGTTGGATCCCTGAGTTAAGTGCATGCTGGCAGAAGCTGACTTCTCCTCTCTTCTCATCAGAGAAGCCACCAGTCTCCGGTTTTAAGGGACCAGACAAGGAGTTTAAACTCCTTGACTAAGTGGATCTTCATTTCCCTAATCACTGGTGCTACTATTCCTGTTGAATTGATCTAGTAGAGGTTAGCTGAAACAGAAGGTAGCTTGAGGTATGGGGAGATGAACTTAGAAGGCAGAAGTTAACAAAGAGGAAAAATGTGGTCACAGGGTGAAACTTGAAGGTCAGTGATTTTTTTTAAAAGCCCACAATGCATTTGTTGTGATTTCAAGTGGAAGACAGTCATAGAATTATTGCAGTAGTTCAAGCCTTCAGCCACATTTAATGAAAGTTACATTTCTCTGATAGGATTCAGGCTACAGCTGGTATTTTTTTAATACACTGAAATTCAACCAGACCCATGTTATAATGACCCAAACCACCAGCCCAAGGGTCCCAGTGAAATCATGGCAGTCATATATAGCTTAATAAGAGCATTGGAAAAGTAGTAAACTTAATGAGCCAGTAAAGCAAATGTTTATAGTATCAAAAGACTCTCTAATTAAACTCCATTCTTGAAATACACCATATAGTCCTCACCTGTCTTTGGTGGAGTATTTTAGCACTTTAGTTCTTTATAAAATACATATGAATTTAGTTTTGGCTGTGGCCAGTGCTTGGAAAGTTAATTTTAAAACTAAATTAACTCTTCATTTATGAATAAGGAGGCATATGGACAGATGGTGCCTCTACCTCATGCTAAAGAATAGGTTACATAGGTTACATTGCTGTTTTATTTTATCATATTTTATTCATATATATATATATATATATATATATATATATATATATATATATATATATTCATATGGTGTGCACATGATAAGAAAGCAATGAAATTAAAAATATTAATTTTTGTTTGATCTACCTCATATAATTACCAAATTGGTAATTGCTGTGGTATTTTCTTTTCCTAATATGTCGAAATGTTTGTTAAACCACAACAATATTTTTCTGTACTTGTGTTTCAGGTCTGCCTTGATGTTGTCTAATGTTTTTCTTATTCTCTTTATCATTTCCTTCTGTATTTTTTCCCTTTTTCTTAGATTTTCCTCCTGGGGAGGAAATAGTTCTAGTTCAAGAAGAACTAGAAAAAGAAGGCAACACAATTCCAATTAAATTCACAATTTATTCATATGGTCCTGAACATTTTTATTTCCAGCTTTCAGAATTTTGCAAGTGGTTTTGAGGTTTTCATGTGCACTTTCATGCATACTTACGATATATACTTAAGAAAAATAAGAAAACATTGAAGTACACACATGCAGCATAATGTGAACAATTTTCTCCCACCCAACAATTGTGAATTTTACACTTAAACTGCAGCAGCCCTATTCAGTTTAGTAAAAATAGTAAAGGCAATAGCCACAATCAAACACAGAATTAAGTGAGATGAAACCTTACATATATCATGAATCAAAAGTTCTTCCAGAAAATGAGCTTGATTAACATTCAGTTCACATGGAAATTATAGGAATTACTTTCAGGTGTAATTCAGCGATTTTAAAAAATTAATTCAGTAAATCTTAATTAGTTTGTTCCAAAGCCTGGATATGGCATATTAATTATCTTGGCGCAAAGCAGCCTACACATCAAATTAACAGGAATAAGAATGTTTCATCTTAGATCTTAGAAAAATTAACAGTAACCTTTTGACCACATTTTTTTCCTCACATATTATTACAATTTGCTTGTTAATATTGATTAGTCTGTTTCATTTACCTTGAAATTGTGTTCTGTAGGTATTAGCTACAGTTCAGCCTCAAATCCGAACATTGTGGTAGGTCCATTGCAGGTGAATGCCACAAAGATCATAACTTTTAGGATGTTTCCATCCTCCAGCCTCACTACTCTATTTGTAGGCTTCAGAGTAAGAAAGGATCTTTATGGTTTGGTGATTAAGGTGTGAAATCAGGTGTGAGGTGAACTTATTAAGGGTGGTGGTTGTGTCCCTGGTTCTTGGTGGACACCATTTTCAACCCTAGAACATTCCATAGTGACAGCAGGGAGCCTCGCTATTGCTTCAGGATGACACCATAGCTCAATACTCTAAGGACTGCACCACCACAGGCACCTAAAATAATCATAGCCTCTTGGGCTTGCTGATCGGAAGGTTGGCAGTTCGAATCCAGGTGATAAGGTGAGCTCCCATTGCTCTGTCCCAGCTTCTGCCAACCTAGCAGTTTGAAAGCACACCAGTGTGAGTAGGTACTGCTGTAGCAGGAAGGTAAATGGTGTTTCCGTGTGCTCTGGTTCCGTTGTGCCAGAAGCGGTTTAGTCATGCTGGCCACATGGCCCAGAAAGCTGTCTGTGGACAAAGGCCGGCTTCCTCAGCCTGAAGCGAGATGAGCATCGCAACCCCATTGTCGCCTTTGACTGGACTTAACAGTCCGGGGTAATTTACCTTTTTACCTACCTTATTCTAATGACTTGTAAATAAAAGAAAACTCTCCTGAGACTCATTCAGATGGAGGGGGGTGGGTAATTTCAGTTGGCTTCATAGTTTGGATTGCATGTCAAGCATTGTTGTTTGCTGCTACCTACATTTTGTTGACACTGGTGCAAGTGCTGTCGAGTTCCTTTTTTCTTTCTAAAAACCATGACTAGCTGCTTGGAACATCTAGTGTGTTTAGTATTTGCCAGGCTCACAGACGTTTTGAGTAAAACCAACAAACCACAAACGAACCCTGGAAGTGGCACCCCTTCCTGGGTAATTTTATGGACATGTAATGTCCCTGAGGCCATAGAAGAAGAAGAAGAAGTAGAAGAAGAGGAGGAGGAGGAGGAGTTTGGATTTGATATCCCGCTTTATCACTACCTGAAGGAGTCTCAAAGCGGCTAACAATCTCCTTTCCCTTCCTCCCCCACAACAAACACTCTGTGAGGTGAGTGGGGCTGAGAGACTTCAGAGAAGTGTGACTAGCCCAAGGTCACCCAGCAGCTGCATGTGGAGGAGCAGAGACGTGAGCCCAGTTCACCAGATTACAAGTCCACTGCTCTTAACCACTACACCACACCGGCTGGTGGACTCCTTTGCAATATCAATCTGTCTATCCCTACCTTAGATTCTGTGGTGCTATCACCTTGGAAGAGAAAGGGGCAGAGGAAAAACCCGGGTCACATTGATACTACTACATTTACAGTACATGGCTTCCCCCAGTCTTAGGAACTGTAGTTTATTAAGGGCGCTGAGAATCGTAGCTCTGTGAGGTAAATGACAGTTTCCATGAATCTTCGGAGGAAGCTTTAAATGCAGGGCTTTTTTCAGGTGGAACTCAGTTCTGGCACCTCTCAGGTGGGTGCTATTGCCATTCTAAACATTGCTATCTCAAAGATTCAGGAGCAGAAAGAGACAATACTGGATTAGTGGTATTATTTGGCTGATCAGGGAGATTCCTATGTTTCCTGTGACTTTCCTTCAGACTGTACTCTACATATTCACTGCACCAAGAAAAAGACTGTCTGCCACTTTGCGTATGAAGGCATTTGGCTCTCTGAAGTTCTGCATTTGCTTCGAAATATGACCAGCCTTTAAACAGATCTTCCCCATCATCTTTAGGCACCAGCTGCAATCTTTTTGCTTATGTAGGTGTTTGTTTGTTTTTTGCCTGTGCAAGCTTCAGTTCTGGCCTTTCAAGTTTTCCTTCCCCCCACCCTGGGGAATAATGATCTCTACCTCTGTCACATTGGCCTGTAACCCCTAGCCTTGTTTTAACATTACAGTGGTACCTCAGGTTAAGTACTTAATTCGTTCCGGAGGTCCGTACTTAACCTGAAACTGTTCTTAACCTGAAGCACCACTTTAGCTAATGGGGCCTCCTTCTGCCGCCGTGCTGCCGGAGCATGATTTCTGTTCTCATCCTGAAGCAAATTTCTTAACCTGAAGCACTTTTTCTGGGTTAGTGGAGTCTGTAACCTGAAGTGTATGTAACCTGAGGTACCACTGTATTTTGGGGTGGGGGTGGGGAGATGGGGCTTTTTTGCCTTTAAAAAGAAAATGTGAGATACTGGGAGGGGAAACAAATGATTTTTTAAAGTCAGATTTGGTCAAAGCACTTTGGGTTTTAATATTAAGCAAATTAGATTAGTGTGTTTAGTTATTGACTTATTTCAAATATTTTTTTACATTGCCCAGCATCTGACAATCTAGTTCTAAGAGAACAAGGGAGGTGTTCATGGTGAGTTCCAGCACCGCATTTTCTAGAAAAATGGCACTGTTTAAATGTATGGTGTTGGTGCAACCACAGTTGGGATCAAGCCCACCTGCCTGGCCTTGATGATCCTCTCGAGCTCTGATTGTTCTCTGTGAATGACACTGAAGGCAATAGGTATGCATCCATATTCTGAGAAGCGCAACCTCTCTCTGTATGTAGCACCCCATGTTACTTTCCTGTGATCCAGAAGTCATTCTGTGATGTGGCAGAGGAACTGCTTTTTTGAGAACAAGAATGAGGGGCGTGGAAGCCCTGCTGAACGAAATCAATGCCTTGCAGGCACATAAATGGACTAAGTGGATCTCAGCCAAGGTGGAAAGTTATTTCCACATTTGTGTTTGTTCGTATTATATAGCTGAACCTGAACGAAAATAAAACCCACATATGCTAGAAATAGCATAATAGACTGGCAGGAGCTGTTATGGCTACTTTCAAATCTGTTCGTTGGCTGTAGTTAAATAGTACTAGATCTTTTACATTTATTAAATCAATCTACACGGGCATCAAAGTGACTGATGCCTATTACACTTATTTCTTTAAATCATTTAAAGAAATTAATAGGATTTTTTTTTATTAAAAAAATTAGTATTGGGTACTGTATTTGATAGCCCTTTGTTATGAAATCATTGGCAAGCTTATTCAATTTTTTAAAACATGGAGCTTGTAAATGGGAATTCTCTGCTTTAGAAGAAGAAGAAGAAGAGGAAGAGGAAGAGTTTGGATTTGATATCCCGCTTTATCACTACCCAAAGGAGTCTCAAAGCAGCTAACATTCTCCTTTCCCTTCCTCCCCCACAACAAACACTCTGTGAGGTGAGTGAGGCTGAGAGACTTCAGGGAAGTATGACTAGCCCGAGGTCACCCAGCAGCTGCATGTGGAGGAGCGGAGACGGGAACCCTGTTCACCAGATTACAAGTCCACCAATCTTAACCACTACACCACGCTGGCTCCCACTTTAGTAGTAGTAGTAGTAGTAGTAGTAGTAGTAGTAGTAGTAGTAGAATCATAGAATCACAGAGTTGGAAGGGACCCCAAGGGTCATCTAGTCCAACCCCCCTACAATGCAGGAATCTCAGGTAAAGCATCCATGGCAGTTGGCCATCCAAGCTTAAAATCTGCTTAAAATCCTGAAAGGAAGGAGGTTTATAGTGACAATAATGTCATTGTTGCTTACAAACCAAACATAATGTAAACCTAGACTTTTTGTTGTTGTTGCTGATCTTTAAAAACATACGTTGAAAGACTAGAATATATCATTCTGCTTTGTATTAATTGCATCCTGACGCTAAATCAGTTTATTGGATGGCCCATTTCCTTATGATGGATGTGAATATGAGAGATGGCCACACATTCAGGACAGGGCTGGGGGAAAAACCTCAGCACGCCGAAGAAAAAGTTTCCAGGGTCCTTTGGGGGAAGCCATGACTGTTAAAAGTGGTATAATATGGCTATAAATGTATGGTTCAGATAGGGGCTGAATCTCTCAGCCCTAAACCATAAAAGAATAAAGCGGGGGGGGGGGGCTATTTATGTTTTAGCTTAAAACAACTCAAAATTTCATCTGAACCTACATTAACTTTTAACTAGATATTAATTTAAAGTGATTTACTTTTTCTCATGACCAACTGGGGCATTCCAAGCAATAAATCTCCATATTTGAGTTTAATATAAAGGCACACACTTGGATAATTACCAGACAACAAGGGAAGACATCATTCATCTTAACCTTGAAGTGTTCACTTCATATTTTATACTCCCTTTCACCCCCATCGTCTACAGTTTATAATTGGGGCACTTTTACAGGAACAGCTGCTTCCCAGTTTAATCAAACAGAAACACAGGTAACTCTGAACTCTGAGCAAGGAGCATGTGAAATTAAAGGATACCCAAAGATATCAGTGGATCAAAGTAATAAAAGATATTTCATTTTGAATTAAACAAAAATTCTGTCTTGGTTAAGCACAGGTTTGAATTGGTCTGAGAGATAAATTCTCTCTCTTTCCTTGTTTTTAATTAGAAGAGGAAATAACCTGGATTGCCTCATCTAGGGGTCTCTGTGGTGCTGCTATCAGAGATCTGCCAAACACTAAGATGCTTATCTTCAAAGGAAGATGCAGAGCTCAACTATGTGTTTATTTCCAAGCTTGTATGGAAGGAGGAATGATCCCTAAATACAAGAATGCCTAGTCAGCATCAGTTTTGCTCCTCCAGCCTTTGATCTAGGTTCTACGCATTCAGGGGATTATAGTTACAGGTAGGTAGCCGTGTTGGTCTGCCGTAGTCGAAACAAAAAATTCCTTCCAGTAGCACCTTAGAGACCAACTAAGTTTTTTATTGGTATGAGCTTTTGTGTGCATGCACACTTCTTCAGATACACTGAAACAGGAGACTTCCGGAGGCGGCGCGAAACAGCAATGGCGGTCCTCTTCAGTTGTTGAAGAGGGGCTCCGCGGAAAAGGGTCGTGCGCTGCGGCACAGCGACGACCCGTTTAGGAAAACCACGGGTAGAGTGAGCCCGTGGCCGTGGGATTCGGCGGGCACCAGGAGCGACCTCGGATACGCAGAAGGGACCCCGTAAGGGGCTCCGGAACGTGGAGGGGGTAGCGGTGCTGTGAATCCATCGCTCTTTCCGCGGAAGCGAAGCCGCGCGGCTGCTGCTGATGAGCGCTGACCTTTCTTCTTTGAACATTTGATTGGAAACAACAAACTCGTGAGTAAGAAATTTGAGGCTTTATTTGGACATCAAATTGGTGAATTTCGGCTGAAAGCGGGAGACGCTAAAAAGGAAGTCAGTCTTCCGTCCCTGTTTAAAGTACTGAGCAAAGTTTTTTTTAAAGCGGAAGCGTTGAAAGGAGTTTAAAAGAAGTTGGAACTTACCCTGCAAGTTTGGATTTGATTGTGAGACTGTGCTATACCTCTCTATATTTTGTGGATTATAAAGTTATAAGCCCCAGCTCACGGGCTGCCTGGATACAAAGTAACATCAGACTGTGGCAACTGTGTATAGAGACATAAAGCTACATTGGGCTACTTTGCAGTTACAAAAAAGGAACTGTTGTTCACACCTTCGCAAAGAACCTTTATCATCTGCAGTTTAAAGTGAATTTAGAGGGTTTCCCCCCCTTATTTTGGATTTTACCATATTTGGGAATTAAATGGTGGAAACTTTTGGGGAGCTCCCCCTGCTGGATTGTGGAAATATAAACCTCTGAGAACTGCTGGTTGTTTTGGAAATCTTTTTGCCTGGATGATTGCTTTTCCCATGGGATTTACAATTTGACCTTGAAACCTAGACAGTTGTGGAATGAGTGTGGCAGGAAAAACAAGGGCTGCCAAGAAAGCAAAACAAACTGAACTATTGCAATCAACTTTGCCTGTGCAGCCACGTAGATCATCTGTTCCAATTGTGACAGGTCTGCAAGAAGGACAATTTAAACAGCCAGTTTTGGAGGATATGGCTGCAGGAGGATTAGACCCTATTTCTAAAGAAATATTGGATCAACTGGCAGCATTAAATAAGAAAGCTGATGAACAAGCGGCTAAATTTGACCAGGTTACAGCAACGATTAATAAGTTGACAGACCAAGTTGCTCAAAACACACAGGCGATAGGAAATTTTGAAAAGACTATATCAGAGAACCGAAAATTAGCTGAGGACGCAAACACGAAAGCAGACCAAAACAAAAAAAGGATTGAGGAATTAAGAGGGGAAGTAAGACCACTGAGTAGACAGGTCACTGAACAACAGGCCTATCTGTCTATGGCGGAGCTGAAAAACCGGGAAAGTAATCTTAGGATTAGAAATATTCCAGAACTAGAAAAGGAAGATTTGGCTGGCTTTTTGACTGCAGAAATATCCAAGTTCTGGGGTTTGGCAGAAGAGAAAGACTTCAAAATCGTCACCGCTTTTAGATTGGGAAGAGTGGCCAAGAAAGATAAACCAAGGGATTGCTTGATCATATTGAGATACAAGCAAGAAAAAGACAACATACTTGGCCTACATTTTAAAAACCCATTGGTGATACAGGGAAAGACAGCAGAAATCTTCAGAGACATACCAAAACAATTGTTGGACTTAAGAACTACATACAAGGATCTGGCAAGATTATTAAGAAACAACACAATCCCTTACAGGTGGGAATTCCCCCAAGGATTATCTTTTAATTTGAAAGGGAAGAAGGTGAGAATCAGAACAGCAGAAGAGCAAGAAAAATTCCTAAACGATCACGGGGAGGACCTTCGAAAAGGGACAGCAGGTACCTGGCCACCCCCCACGCCTGGTACAAAAGATCCACCTCCAGACATAGACGAGAAGGGAGACAACCCCATCGGCTAACAAGCTGATCCAGGATGTCTCTGCAGCTTTTTAGTTGGAATATCCATGGGGCAAATTCCCCTGAAAAAAGGAAAAGGATTTTTCACATTTTGAGGAAAGAACAACTAGACGTCATTTGTCTCCAGGAAACCCATGTGACTAGGCTCCACAGAAGAGTGCTAATAAACAAGCGACTAGGCCAAGAATTTATTTCATCAGCTAAAGAAAAGAAAAGGGGAGTCGTGATATATGCAAAGGAGAGCCTAGCACCAAAATTTGTGTTTAAAGATGAACAAGGAAGAATTTTGGCGATCGAAATACAATCACAAGGAGAAAAATTTTTGATAATTGGAATTTATGCACCAAATGAGGGGAAATCTGAATTTTATGGGAAGCTGCATGAGACAATGCTGGACCATATGGACTATAATAACATCATTCTGATGGGAGATATGAATGGGGTTGTCTCCACACACATGGATAAGTCACAAAATCAAAATGTGACTAAAGATGGCAGACTACCAAAGACTTTTTTTGAACTCACAGACAATATGGACTTGATTGATATCTGGAGGACAAAGAACCCCCTAGGTAGAGAGGGAACATTCTTTTCTGAGGCCCACCTATCCTGGACAAGAATCGACCAAATCTGGATATCTAGAGGACTGGCACCCAAGACCAAAAAAGTAGAGATCTGCCCTAAAACTTGCTCCGACCATAACCCCTTGAAAATGGACTTGAGACTTACACCAGCTGGATCCTTCAGATGGAGAATGAATGATGCATTGTTTAGAGACCAGGAGATAGTGAAGAAGGCCCAAAAGACGATGAAAGACTACTTTGAACTAAATTTGAACACTTCGGTGGAAAAAAAAACAATCTGGGACGCAAGCAAAGCTGTTATGAGAGGGTTTCTGATACAGCAGAATTCTATTAAGAAAAAACTCTGGAACGGTAAAAAGGACAAGATCTTGGAAAGGATAAAAGACGGAGAGAAAAAGTTGAGACTAAATCCAAAATCAAAAGAAGTTTTGAGAGAAATAAAATTCCATCAAGCACAATATGCAAAACTGATAAATCAAGAAGTTGAATGGAAAATCAAACAGATGAAACAAAGATCATTTGAATCGGCAAATAAATGTGGGAAGCTGCTATCATGGCAGCTGAAAAA
The DNA here is from genome assembly GCF_027172205.1 of Podarcis raffonei. Classification (NCBI taxonomy): domain Eukaryota; kingdom Metazoa; phylum Chordata; class Lepidosauria; order Squamata; family Lacertidae; genus Podarcis; species Podarcis raffonei. The sequence continues at coordinate 44,874,205 of NC_070612.1, forward strand.
GAGACAAAAACTGAACTTTGTTACCAATCTAGAGGTTGAAGGAGAATGTATTCAGAAACCAGAGGAAATTAGAAAGTGTTTCCAGAGATATTTTAAAAAATTGTTTTCCCAAGGACCCCAAGTGGAGACTGAAATAAATAAATTTTTAAAAAGCTATGGCCTACAAAAACTAACACAAGACAAACAAACTGACCTGAATTATAAAATAACCCAACAGGAAATCGAAAATGCCATTCAGAACATGCAACTAGGCAAATCCCCGGGCCCAGATGGACTTACCTCCAAATACTATAAGATATTGAAGGAATACCTGATTCAGCCATTGATGGAGGTATGTAATCAAATTATGGAAGGGAAGGGGGCACCAGAATCGTGGAAAGAGGCATTTATCACTTTGATACCAAAATTGGAATCTGAAAAGACTCAACTTAAGAACTACCGTCCCATCTCACTCCTAAACGTGGATTACAAGATTTTTGCTGACATTTTGGCAAATAGATTGAAAAAAGTCTTAAATGGAGTTATTCATAAAGACCAAGCAGGCTTTCTCCCTGGCAGGCATTTGTCAGATAATACTAGGAACATTGTTGACGTTCTGGAACTTCTACAGACAAATTTGAATACAAAAGCAGTTTTGATATTTATAGACGCGGAGAAGGCCTTTGACAATATATCTTGGAAATTTATGAAGAAGAATTTGGAAGGGATGGGAGTGGGAAGGGCGTTCCAAAATGGCATAGATGCAATATATTCAGAACAAAAGGCTAAATTGATAGTAAACAATGTGGTGACAGAAGAGTTTAAAATTGAAAAAGGAACACGACAGGGGTGCCCCCTATCACCCTTGCTATTTATTTCTGTCCTTGAGGTTTTGCTAAATTTGATCAGGAAGGATCAGCAGGTGGAAGGAATACAGGTCGGAGGAAAACAATATAAACTGAAGGCCTTTGCAGATGACTTGGTTTTGACATTACAGGAGCCGGTGTCCAGCACAAAAAGAGTATTGGAATTAATTTCTGAGTTTGGTCGGGTGGCGGGATTCAAGTTAAACAAACAAAAAACTAAGGTTTTGGCAAAAAACTTGACACCTTTAGAAATAGATGGGTTTCAGAAGGAAACAGAACTAAACGTTGTTAATAAAGTGAAATACCTGGGGGTCAACTTGACTGGGAAAAATTTGAATCTGTTTAAAGATAATTATGAAAAATGTTGGTCTGAAATTAAAAAGGATCTAGAAATCTGGTCAAGATTGAAACTTTCCTTGTTGGGAAGAATTGTAGCAGTAAAGATGAATGTATTGCCAAAAATGCTGTTTCTGTTCCAGACCCTACAGATCGTGGACAGAGTGGAATGTTTTGGAAAGTGGCAGAGGGACATTATGAAGTTTGTCTGGCAGGGCAAAAAGCCCCGAATAAAATTTAAAATATTAACAGATGCAAAGGAAAGAGGGGGTTTTGCCCTGCCGGACTTAAGGTTGTATTATGAAGCTGCATCCCTCTGCTGGCTGAAAGATTGGTTTTTGCTAGAAAACACTGATGTCCTAGATCTGGAAGGGTTCAACAATGCTTTTGGGTGGCATGCATATTTGTGGTACGACAAGGTAAAGTCTCATAAGTTGTTTAAAAACCATATTGTAAGGAAATCTCTGTTTTCTGTCTGGACTAAATACAAGGACTTATTTGAAAACAAGACTCCGAGGTGGTTATCACCGATGGAGGCTAAAGCCACAAAAATACTTAATATGGGGGGTGGCTGGGCAAAATACTGTGAAATAATAGAAAGAGTGGGTGACACTTGGAGGTTGCAGAGCTTTGAAAAATTGAAAGGGAAGGTGCGAGACTGGTTTCACTATGCCCAAATTTTAGAGATCTTTAAAAAAGATAAAAAAATTGGTTTCCAGGTGGAAAAATCAAAATTAGAACTAGAATTACTTGAACCTAAGACGAAAGTGCTTTCAAGAATGTACAACTTGCTGCTTAAATGGAATACTCAAGATGAGACAGTCAAATCAGCCATGATAAAATGGGCACAAGATATTGGATACAACATTATGTTTGAGGACTGGGAAAGGTTATGGACCACCGGTATGAAATTTACGGCATGTAGTGCCTTAAAGGAAAATATTATGAAAATGATGTACAGGTGGTACATGACCCCAGTCAAACTTGCAAAGATATACCATTTGTCTGATAATAAATGTTGGAAATGTAAGGAGGCTGAAGGAACTTTTTACCACCTCTGGTGGACATGCCCGAGGGTGAAGGCCTTCTGGGAAATGATTTATAACGAGTTGAAAAAGGTATTTAAGTATACCTTTCAGAAGAAACCAGAGGCCTTCCTCTTGGGCATTGTGGGCCAGAGGATACCTAAGAAAGACAGAACCTTCTTTCTATATGCAACGACTGCAGCAAGAATTCTCATAGCTAAATACTGGAAGGCACAGGAGCTACCCACACTGGAAGAATGGCACACACAACTGATGGACTATATGCAACTAGCCGAAATGACTGGCAGAATCCGAGACCTGGGAGAAGAGGCTGCGGAAGAGGATTGGAAAAAATTTAAGGACTATTTACAAAAACATTATAAGATATATGAATGTTAAAAATTTGCTAAGGTTTGAGGTAAATATGCTTCAGTATTGAAATTCGGAGTTGATAGAAACAAAGTTAATGATTGAGAAAAGTTTTAATTTCAGAGTGAATAATTAGATGAAAATACAAAAACACAGGAAACAAGGTATTAATTTGCTGTTTATATTTATTATAAAGAATGCAGGGATGGAGGAGATGGGGAAGTCCAGTGGATGATGAAAAAAAAAAAAAAAGACTTCGAAAAATGAATTTTTTCTTGTTTAATTTCTTTTTCTTTCTGTAAAACCGCTTTTGTTGTGTTATTGATGATGGATTTAGATTCTGGAAAAAAGCAATAAAAAAAAATTTATAAAAAAAAAAACAGATACACTGAAACAGAAGCCACCAGACCCTTATATATAGTGAGAGGGTGGGGAGGGGTATTACTCAGAAGGGTAGTGGGAATGGGTGATTGGCTGATAGGTGTGGTAAACCTGTTGACAACTGTTAACGACTGCAGTTGGTCTTACAGGAAAAAGCAAGGGGTGAGATGGCTAAAAATAGCTTTATCGTGTATAATGAGATAAGAATCCAATGTCTCTATTCAGACCAGGTCTCTCCATGGTTTTAAGTTTGGTAATAAGTTGCAATTCAGCAATTTCTCTTTCCAGTCTATTTCTGAAATTCTTTTGTAATATGACAGCTACTATATAGAAGTAGAATGTCTTCCAGGACATTCTATACAAGATCTCCAAATAGCTGTTAGTTTGTTAGTTTGGGCCAATCTGCTAAGGTCATCTTGTATCCCACTTCTGTCTTCAAGTGGCATTGGCTACTCCTCCCAGTTTTGTGTCATCTGCAAATTTGTTGAGCATCCCTTCAGTACCTCCGTCCAAGTAATTTAGAAAGGTGTTGAACAACAATGGGCCCAGGACAGAACCCTGAGGAACCTCAGTTGTCATTCCCCCCACCCTCCGGGATGATGAGGAACCATTACTGAGCACTCTTTGGGTTTGGACACTTAAGCAGCTACAAATTCACCTAGTCCACATTTTACCAGCTTCTCCGCAAGAATATCCTGGGGGAATTTGTCAAAAGTCTTGAGGATTCCAGAGACCAGAAGCTTAGGGCTTATGGAGTCCAAGGGGTGGAGAAAGGTGCCCCCTTTGAGATTTAACCATCTCATACAGCTAAGGTCATGAGGCTTGCAGAGGGACACCATCCACATCTAAAGGTGTGGTTTGTGGGAAGCTCGCAGGTAAGACTACCCCTGGAGGGTTGGCTCATTCATATGGATTCATATCAGAGACGGAGGTTGAGAGTTGGCTCCTTTCTACACCAGAGAGTGTGTTGCAGATCTCCTTTGTTAGATGGTCAACAAAGCCATGATACTACAGTGGTACCTCGGGTTACAAACACCTTGGGTTACAAACTACGCTAACCCGGAAGTAGGACCTCAGGTTAAGAACTTTGCCTGAGGACGAGAACAGAAATTGCGTGGCGGTGGCATGGTGGCAGCGGCAGCCCCATTAGCGAAAGCGCGCCTCAGGTTAAGAACGGTTTCAGGTTAAGAACGGACCTCCGGAACGAATTAAGTTCATAACCAGAGGTACCACTGTACTTATGTCCTTCTTTCTTCTGTGTGAAGATGCAAACAACTGAGTTCAACCTAAGATACTCAGAAATGTAATGGGGAAGTGTGAAGTCTGTCTGAAAACATGAATCTGTTCTGGATCAAAGAGTTCAGGGTTCATTTTAAACCTGAGTCTTCTGTCATTAAAGGAGAACAATGCTAAGCAACAAATGTTGGAAGCATAATGGCATTACAAACTGATGAAATGAAGGCCCTGGTCCAACAAAGCTAAGCCTGGTGAAGCTCACTGGAATCAGTAGGCTTAAGTGTACCGAACTCTGCATTGACTCACTGCCAGGGCTTTGAGCGTTATACCATGGTTTAAAAAACCAAATACAGAGATGGGTTATTGAGAAAAGTCTTTTAAATGAGAAAAAGCTTCAGAATTGGAGAAGAGAAGAAGGGTTTGGATTTGATATCCTGCTTTATCACTACCTGAAGGAGTCTCAAAGCGGCTAACATTCTCCTTTCCCTTCCTCCCCCACAACAAACACTGTGAGGTGAGTGAGGCTGAGAGACTTCAAAGAAGTGTGACTAGCCCAAGGTCCCCCAGCAGCTGCATGCGGAGGAGTGGAGACGTGAACCCGGTTCCCCAGATTACGAGTCCACCGCTCTTAACCACTACACCACACTGGCTCTCCAGTACAACTTTCAGAATTGTCATTAGCACTTGCTTTCTTAAGATATATTGATCATCCACTGTGCTGGAGCCAAAATACTTCCCCATCAATACCACAGAAGTTGAAGAAGCTCCTCACCAGTAAAGGAAAGGGTGCTGCATGACTTGCATCAGATACTGCAAATTTGCTGGTGGGTTGTTATGTTTTTAATAGAAGAAGTATTCAGCCATCTTTGCCACCGGGAATGTATGTCAAAGACACAGCATTAGCTATTGCAGCACTTGGAGTCATTTCAGAATGACAAATGTGTCAGTCATGTAATTGTGCATACGGCTACATGACTACATAAAGAGCAGTTAGTGTGGACCACACGGAGAACCACGAGCCATTTCTATTATTGCAGCTCAGGCCAAGGCATTTTACCGCCTGAGGCAAAGACAAATGGACCGGCAGTTGCACCTTGCTTGATCCTTGGTGGAGGGATAGCATCTTCAACCACACCTTATGGCAACAAGCCAACTTAGGAGGAAAGGCACAGACCACATGACACACACACATTTCTGTCTTCCAGCACCTTGCTGTCTCTCTCTACACCCCCCTCTGCCTCCCCCCCCCTCGTTAAGGGAAATGTAAATTGATGTCAGGAGTCCAGTCCCTGGATTGATCACACAGTAAGAGTAGTTAATTAAAAAGGATGATTTATTGTCAAAACAAATGGATTGCTCCGGACGGCTCTAACACAGCCTCCGACATCATCAATCACGATGACCCTTCTGAAGAGTCCTTTCAATTTTGACAGAATATATTGAACCGCCATCCTTTGCGCCTCTTGTTTTGCTTCCTGTCTAGCAGCCCACCCATTCGATGACTTCTTGGGGAGATTGAACTAGCCCCAACCTCTTCCTGCTCTGACTATCTCTCCATGTTTTTGCGCCTAATTGAGCTCCTGGAGAGCTTTGGCTGGGATCCTGTCAGCTCTCATTTATTCCCTTATCAGCCAGCATTCCAAGGGGTGGGAGAGTTGGCACTAGCCAATGTTCATCCTGCATGACAGTTAACTCTTTCTGTTCCTGTCTGCTTTCTTCATCTGTCTGCAAACCTTCACTGGGAGCTGTCTGCAAACCTTCATTGGGAGCTGTCTCATTCATGACAGTTGAGTGGTTAAATGCCATCCCCTCCAACATTTCTCTGATGAAAATAGGGACATCCCATTCCATAATGATAATTTTACTATTTATACAGCTTACTGGGTTGCCCCAGACACTCTGGGAGGCTTTCAACATATATAAAAACATACTAAAACATTAAACATTAAAAAACTTCCATATACAGGACTGCCTTCAGATGGCTTGAAGGTTGAATAACTCCATAGCCTCCAACATTCATCCAATGAAAATAGGGATGTCCTAAGGAAAAGTGAGACATTCTAGGATCAAATCAGAAACCAGGACGGCTTATCTAAATCAGGGACATCCCTGGAAAATAGGGACACTTGGAGGGTCTGATATGCATAAGAACTGACCATTGTCTGCATATTCACCAGTCCTCATGGAATATGTATATATAATCTTTCCACGAAGAGGAAAGATTTTTCAGTAAATTATGTATATTGATTGAGAAATGTCCATACAGTAATGCCTCCATGAACGTCCACCTCATCTAGCCTCCATTCTGGCGAACATCTGCGGCAAACCCAGAAGTAACCGTTTCGGTTACTTCTGGGTTTGCTGCTCGTGCATGCGCAGAAGTGCTAAATTGCGCTTCGCACATGCGCAGAAGCGCAAACCATTTCACACATGTGCGCAGACGTGGCACTTTGCCCTGTGTCCTTTTCGGCTAGCGGCCGGGTCTCTGGAACAGATCCTGGTCGCAAAACAAGGTACGACTGTAGTTCTCTCATCATGGAAGGATTATGTGCACATTCTCCATGAGGCCTGGTGAATGTACACAATATCTGGTTGTTCTATGGCTAGTATGGTACATAAACATGGTAGGTCAGATCAGGTGAGGGATTTGCTCTGTGCTGGATCTTTTAAAATTACCTGGTATTATAATTATTATCAGAGTAGAGATTTCCCAAAAGTTCCAAAGTATAGGGTTTAGATTCCACCCCCCTTTTTTGTTTTTTGTCCTCTAGTGATTGAATGGTCAGCAGGATAAACTCTTTTCTTTTCTTTTTTGCTGGATAAATCCATTCCCTAGTTTATCTTTCTACTGTGCTTTAAAATATTAAACCTTTCATTAACCACAAGGTAATGAAACCTATTCATCTAATTGACTGCAAATGTTCTACAATGTTAGTGAGCTACTAACTAATTTGGAAGCAACCTCATAAGACAAAAGCTAGGGATGTACTAGAAAACTATTGGGAAACAAATACTAGATTCTAGGTGTGGAACAAACAACTCATACTTCAAGGCTGAGTGTGGATGAAATAGGAAAATAATGCTATATGAAATATTCTCTTCATGGCATTCTAAGAAGTCCTGGGTATTTCATATGCTGGGTGGCTTCCCAGTCAATTAAAGTACAGGTGATCTGATTCATTCTGCTTTGATTTGTTTTTAGCATGCTAAATGACCTGACCAAATAAGGCTTTGGAGTATTTGACAGATCTAAAATAAAATGGACTAAAATGAAAAGCATAGGGATTGCCTTGAAAGCAAAAGAATAAATGAGCACAAATCTGACATCAGAAACAGCAATATTCAGGACATTTTGACCTACTAGGATATTTTGTTAATCACCTTAAGGTCTTTGAACACAGAAAATTCAAAGGAAACTTCAGCATGAAGTTGCAACTGATCAAGAAGTTCAAATCTGCTCATTTGGATCTGAACAGAGATAATTGTTTTCTGTCCCACTACAGGTGTTAACTTACTTAGCAATGTATTATCACCAATTACTGCTGTTGTGAAGGGTCATTGTGCATATTCTGCATACAATATAGTTCCAGCTGAACTGTCACAGACTGTACTTTTTGCATTTCAGTGCTGTCCAATTCCAGCATCTGCATTCCCTCCTTTATACCCTCATGTAAAAGGCCCTGACACCTGACAATTGCACTTGGTGCATCTAATTAAATGGACTATAGTGCAGAAAAGTTAATGCCACCATAAATATGTTTCTCTTTAAGGTACCACAAGACTCTCCGCTGTTTTACAAAAGCAAAAGACAACACGGGAATTTAGTAAGCTTAGATTCAGATCTGGCAAAATATGAAAGTACAGAATAAGTCTGTGCACAGAAAAAGCTTGCTTAACTACCTGCTTGAGGGAGGACCTTTGAAAAGAATAAAATGATTTAATAAGTAAGTAAGTAAATTAAATAGCTATATTAAAGATTATTCATTGTACCTCACTTTAAAGTAAGAGCTCTTTCTTTGAGTTTAAATGGATGATGCTCCAAACCAATGACTCTAGAATTGGTCCATTGGCTTCAGTAAGAGTTCTTAGAAGCAAGTGATTCTCAGAATGAATCCAAAAGCCTTTGAGCATCTGGTCTGAAACAGAATTATTGGCAAGTCCCCAGTATTTAGGTCAAGAGGTCTAGTGCCCCTGAAGGGAATACAATATACAGATAAATGACCAAGGAAATGAATGATGTACACTGTCAAGACCTGTGAAATGATAAAATTTATATTGGTAATTAAGTTGAATTTAAACTGTATATTTAATAGGTGAAAACTATTTGGGGGGAAGAGTCAAGGAAATACCTGCCTTTTGTGCTGTGTATCCTATACTTCATAGATGGAAGTTAATATGCATAGAATTTAAACGTAAGTGAAAGAAGAAAATGCACTCATCCTGGCTCATGGAATGCTCATTTCATCAAAGAGAAAAAGACTAGAATGAGGAATCCTCAAAAACAATACAATACAAAACAAAACAATGGTATTGGAATTCTTTTTAGATGTTTTAATTGTTTCTTTGCCACCTTGGTCTCCTTTAGAATGATTAAGAAAAATAATCATGCTTAAATGTTAAATTCTTTAATATTTTTCAGTAGTGATATCATCTACAAAATTCTTATTGCATCATAGATCTTGTAGGTATACCTGTTGGTATCTGTGGCAATATTGCATTTACTATTTAAAACTGACATGAGTTGGGTCTGACATTACACAGTTCAGAACAAGTCGTGTTTGTTATTTGGATGAGAGCTGTTGCTGAAGAGACCCTTGAACCAAAAGCCAGGGGACCAGTCTGAGAGAAAAACACCAATGTTCATTCTGAGAAACAGCACTGAAACCATCATTTGTTTCCGGTTATTTTTGCTGGCATCCTGTGGAATCATTCCCCCCTCTCCAAAAAAATATAATCTAACTTGAGGCTTTGTGCTGCAGCAATTTACAGTTAAGATTAAGAAGCTGTGCTCCCAGAGCTGAGGCAGCATGCAACAGAGGAAAGTTAGGATTTCATAAGAGACCTCCCTTCCTTTTGACATTCTCCACTCAATGTATACAACTGCTTTAAGTGTGTACTGAAAGGTTTAGATTTGTAACACCCTTGTAAGTCAATGCATTTGCTGGCCTGGGAAATAATGTGATCATTTGGCCTCATTTAATTCTTTCCGACAATAAAGTGCCCCATTCTGTTGACTAAGGACACAATTCACTGTAAAGTTCCCTTACACAAAGCCCACTGATGTTAATAAGAGCTGCATAGGAATGCTGCATTAATTTTGATGGTGCTTTCTTTCCCAGGGAGACTTGCTGGTGGATCGGGCCCCTTGTCAACGGCTTAGAAAGTTTATTGCCTAAGGTGGCAATTCTATACACTTGCCAAGGAGTAAGTCCCATTGGACTCAATGGAGCTTACTTTGGAGTACAGTGGTACCTCAGGTTAAGTACTTAATTCGTTCCGGAGGTCCGTTCTTAACCTGAAACTGTTCTTAACCTGAAGCACCACTTTAGCTAATGGGGCCTCATGCTGTTGCCGCGCTGCCGCCGCACGATTTCTGTTCTCATCCTGAAGCAAAGTTCTTAACCCAAGGTACTATTTCTGGGTTAGCAGAGTCTGTAACCTGAAGCGTATGTAACCTGAAGGGTATGTAACCCGAGGTACCACTGTATATCTGTGGATAGGATTGCACCAATACATTTGCTATGCAATTGTGGTTTACAAGCCGGTCAACAAGGAATAAAAATCTGTCTCTCCTTTCCAGCAGGCAGATTTGTGGTCCTCATTGGTTGGCTTCCTTTAACGTACAACCAGTTCAGGCTACAAGATAAGCAACGCATCTGTTATATTCACAGCCTTTCTCTAATATGCACATTAGACAAAGGAAAAAGGAAGGAAGGAAAAAGAAACATGCAAGAGAGCTTGCAATAAAACAACAAGCTGTTGTAGCTCAGACCAGCAGTATACTTAACCTCCTGCCACTCAGCAGCAGTAACTGCAAATTGCCCCCTGCCTGGCTGTTATCAGCGAGTAGTTCTTTGTAAGCCTCACAGAAGTGAGTTCTCAGGAGAGACCTGGGAAATTAGCAAGGTGATAGCTTAACAGGTTTTGATTGTCGGCTTTTGCCCATTGAATGGGACAGGATAGAACCTGGATTCAGTCAGGTGCTTTGAAATCAGAAGTGTCCCTTGAGATCGCTTGCTCTGGTGTCCTATATAACACACATCAGATAGCTGAATTCCTCCTGGGATTAGTGTGGGGACCGGGAGGAAACTTTGCATTTAAAGGACAAGCTACCTTTCCCAAACAATACATGAACCAAAGCACAGCCAAGCTTGGAAATTATCCAAATTTCGCAATGCAGTTTTCCAGCTGCGTTTGGAAAGAAGATTACAATAAAAGGCTAACGAATTTTCACGAGGCTTTAAGAAAAGAGATTTTGCAAACTGATGCAGAAATACAGAAGTGGAGGGAAGTGAAATGAAGAGGGAAAATGAGAAAGTGAGAGGAACCAAAATTGGCAGGTTTGCCTATCCCTAGGTCAATCTGTTAGAAGCCTGTTAACCTGTACTTGGCTGAAGCACATACCGTATTTTTCACTCTGTAAGACACACCAGACCACAAGATGCACCTAGTTTTTGGAGGAGGAAAACAAGAAAAAATATATTCTGAATCTCAGAAGCCAGAACAGCAAGAGGGATCGCTGTGCAGTGAAAGCAGCAATCCCTTATGCTGTTCTGGCTTCTGGGATAGCTGCGCAGCCTGCATTTGCTCCATAAGACGCACACACATTTCCCCTTACTTTTTAGGGGAGGGGGAGTGAGTCTTATAGAGCAAAAAATACGGTATCTTTAACAAGTAGCCACTAGTTGCCATATGAAAATGCCACAAATCCAGCTTTTCTCTCACTTGCATACCCTCCAAGTGCCCTTATTTTCCAGAGACAGTCCCGAAATTATGAAAATCATCCACGTTTTTATACATGGGAGTGCTTTTATATATGCCGTTTTTTGTTTTGTTTGTACGTATGGAATTGTTTTTAATTGTTTTGGTTGTAGAAGTTTTTACTATGAAATGGCATTAAGGTATTTTATGGGAAGTGATTCATAAATGGAATCACAAATATAAATGCTGCACAGAGCAGTGAGCAAGCCTGAGCTGGAAGCTTTTGTAGGTTCAGAAAATATGTCTTGACATTCACTAGCCCCTTGGTGAGGTTTCTTTGCTGATTAGGCAGATCAGGTTACCCACTTTAACTTCTCTCTCCTAATCATTATTTACAACATCCCAAATTTTTGCATTGTTCCAAAGGTTTATCAGCAACAGCCATGCACATTTTTATAAGGTTGGATCCAGATTTAGTCATGCTTGGAGTGGGTCCATTAAAATCGATGTAACAACGAGCTCAAGTCTCATTAATCTCAATGACTCAAGTCTAAGCATAACTAAGTCTAGATACGTTTACAGATCCCCTGCAGTTATATTGGTTATATAAAACATAATTGTAGTGGGTAGTTGCTATTTCCTATTTCCTGATAGTTCTGAATTAACAAATGCTCATGGATCTGTCATTTACATTCCTCTTTCATACATTATTGATAATACTGTAGATTTTCCACATTCAAAATGCTTCATTGCCCTTTAGTCAAATATTTTAGAATATTTTTTGTTTTGGGAAAATATGCATAGCTTATATGCATAGCGGGACTTGACATCTTTCCACAGGGCCTTCAAGACAGAGCTGTTCTGCCTGGCCTTTGGTTTGGACTCAGTCTGACCATTATGTCCTCCCCCCTTATGGTTTTGACTTTTAAAATGAGGCTGCATGTTAAATTGCTTTTTAACCTGTATTTTAAATTGTTTTTTTTCTTTTTCTTTTTTCTTATTATGTTTTTACTGAAATTTTATTGGTGTTAGCTGCCTTGAGCCCGGCTCTGGCTGGTGAGGGTGGGGTATAAATAATATTATTTATTGTCATTATCATTATCATTATAGCAACATAGTGGTGATTGTGTGCTGGCTTCTTATTTTGCTTTTCAAAAGTAAAAACTACACAAAAATTGTTAGTGCATCACCTTCTTTATGAAATAAGTCAGTGGGGAAACCAGTGCCAGTTTTCAGGATTCTGCTATTATTATTATTTGAAATCACAAGGGAAAGTAATGAAATTACCGTACGGGGAGCAGCACCGCGGGGTCATCTATCTATTCCTCCTTTCTTCAGTAGCATCCTTTGTTAAATTTTATACTTTTCATTTCTTAAACTAAACCTGAGTGGTGCATATCTAATTGCTGGGAAATTAGATTATTGTGACAATACCTACAACTTAAGAAATCACAAAAGGAGCTCTTAAAATAGGCATTTATAGCCAGAGCTTTGTATGTATTGCAATATGACAATGGAGTATTTAAGTTTAGGCTATCCCATTCCCTGCCATGGAGAGTGAAGCATTGCATATACATAAATTTGGACTTCTGAAGCTGTCCCAATCAGGGAAGGGAAGGGAAGGGAAGGGAAGGGAAGGGAAGGGAAGGGAAGGGAAAGGTCCCTGGTTTTGAGGATGCCAATGTTGAAAACTTCTCGATCACTGCACTGGAGCAATAGGCTACAGCTAGGAACCAGACTCTCTTGTTGTCATCTCCAGCAAAACGAAGTGCTTTCTATCAGTAGAACTCCATCTAGGTAGCATGAGAAACCACATGCGGAGATCTGTACTGAAGCCATAAGGCAAAGGATCTCTAGATTCCTGTGAATAAAAAGACCTTTCTGTTGTCAGCTACCAAAGGGGGGGGGAGAAAAGGAAAAAGAGAGACTTCAGGACATATACACTAAGAGTCAAGTCAGTACACCGTGTGCCGAATTTTCACTTTTTATAGAAAAGAATGTGAAATAGCTGCATGTGTGGAGCTCTGGACCGTTATCAGTATCCAAATAACAAATACAATAGGAAAGGAGACTGAATTGCAAGAGGAGTAGCCAAGAATGGGAATACTTCAGGGTCCTGATCAACCAGATTTCTAAATGTGATGGGACAGCCCACTACCATTAGGCAGAGTTAGGCAATTGTTTCAAGTGACAAATGCTGGGTGGGTTGGGAGAGATGTAGTTATAGAAACATCTTAGAGAACATAACTATGTGTCTTATGTGGTCAGACCTGCTGTCAGGAACTGGACTGAGGAGGAATGGTGGGGACCGCCACCCCTCTTCCTGAACCTTTCCGAGAAGAGGAGGATGTGGGATGTGATACATAAGTAGCAGTCAAGTACAACATTCCTTGTTTTCCTAGAGTGGACATGCAGGGGAATGTTTGGTCCAGCCGGTCAAAAACTTCCTGTTTCCTCCTGGCTGGGACATACTTCCTTTGCATGTGACTAGAGGTGGACGTGACCTTACCTGTCCAGGTAACAAAAAGGACAAGGCATTCTGCCATCTCTCTCTTTTCGACTCTTCTCCATCTTGCTTTCGTCGTGTGAGCTGCAGTGACTGCTGGTCTGCAGTCACTAGGATTATACCCCCATATAGGGTAGGTCCACATGTATATACTTTGTAACTAAGTCTGCCTTCAGGGATCCAACTGTGAACTGATGTGAGTAAACTACTTTTATATACTTTACACAAGATTGTGGCGTGTCTATTCTTTGAAGAGGGATATAAGGGGACTTACCAGGAATCTAATATTGAGAGGCTTAAACAAGCATGCAACCAGCTATCGGCTGTGTGTTTAAAAGTGGAGTGTAAAACTCTGCTAAGTAAAGGAACTTGCTAACGCAAGTTAGGAAGGATATTAATAAACAATATATCCTCTGCTGCCTCCCTGAACATTCCCACAGAGGACAGTATAGATTTACAACAGTGGTTTGCAGAAGGTCATAGTTCAGAGGCTGCAGAGGGGAGAATCTGGGAAATATTGGAATAGGAACAGCAGGAAGAAGAAGCATCAGCGGAGAGACAGCTGACAGATTTTATGTCTTTAGAAAGCATTGCTGACCCAGCATGCATTGAGAGTAGTAGAACAAAAAGCTCAGAGACAGAAAGCACAGACCAGCCAGCACAGGGATGACATATAACAGGAGAGACAAAGGGGGGGGGGACTCGGAGTAATGCCATTATTTAAGAGAGATGGCATTTCTACGTTGCTCTCTGTGAATATTGAATTAAAGACTTGCTAAGAAATCTTCTTGTTTGACTGCTTCTTGGCTGTCACCGTAGGAGGGATCAGATTCCCTGAAGCCTAACACGTAAACACCAAAACTAGGGAGCTGTCATTGGACAAGGTGAAGGATATTGCCTCATCACAGGTGCTGGGTTCTGCCCAAATTTTGGGGGGCACCATGTGTGTTTGACATCATGAGAATGGTGCACATGTATTACATCATGCATCAGGAGGAGGCTGCGAGGCCTGTCGCCAGTGGCGGAGGAAGGGGGTGGTGGGGGCAGTTTGACCCGGGTGTCATTTCTGGGGGGGGGGGTGAGATTCGGCGTGCCACCTGCCAGTGACTTCCAAGCCTACCCTGAGCCATTGGGGGAAGGGGGGAGCTGGGACGCTTTGCTAGCTGAATTCCCCCTTTCTTTTGACAGCTGGGGGAGGCTTGGGAGTCACAGGTGGTCGGGCGAGTGGTATGCCGAATGTCCTCCATCGGCGGCTTGCTCCGCCCCTGGCTGCAGGGCGAATGCACCACTCTGTGCACCCGAGCTGCTATCCTGCGCCTGGGGGGTGTACCCTCCATGCCCCGCCCACCTTGGGAGCGTGCCCCCTTGGGAGCACACACCCCATGGGCAGTGTGGGCATATGCTCCGCTGCTGCCTGCCGCAGCTGCAGGAAGGCCCAACAGGTTCTGGAAGGCTCTTTTGGACAAATATGCTTGGAAAGTGGATGCTTATTTAAAATTATATGCTGTCTTTCAGGGCAAAACTTTCCCAACACAAATGACATCAAAAGCATAGCACATCAGCTATCAGTAAAACCGCAATCCAAAACGAAAAGAGTACAATTTTAATGTATCAGTATCAATATCAGCTATCAGTAAAACCGCAATCCAAAACTAAAAGAGTACAATTTTAATGTATTTTTAATCTTTGTTGGAAGCCGCCCAGAGTGGCTGGGGAAACCCAGCCAGATGGGCGGGGTACAAATAATAAATTATTATTATTATTACAACGTGGGTAATGTTAAAGCAGCAGCAGTTAAAATAATACAACGAACCACATATTAGAAAGCAGTTTGAAAATTTAAAAAAGTTTTAAAGGTCCATTCACAATCCAGTATAATGGAGGTGATACATATCTCTTACCACCCTAGAGGAGGAATTTGACAAGCGTAGAGCCATTACCAAAAAGTCCCTATCTCTTGTGTCCACCAGTCTAATAGATCACAATGATGGTCTTCTAAACAGGGCCTCTGACGCCATTTAAAACCCTGAGCACAAATGAGCACAATTTACCACTTCTAAGTGGGAGAGAATTAAGCCCACAGTTAAACTGTGTCATAATGGTGGCGTCATTTATCGCTTCTAAGGACATTTTTTGACCCGCTAGACTTGATTTTTATCATACAAGGTGAAAAGCATATGCAATTCCATTAAAAGAAAAGAAATTAAATCTGCATGAAAATTCTGTGCAAATAGGATCCTAATGCATAATGACATTAATGTGGCTGTGAAACACTGTGGGCTCAGCTCTTTAATGCAAAATTAATCTCGATAGAGGATCATTTCTCTGGCTTAATAGCTGAAGAAGAAGGAGAAAATAGAAATGGTTACAAATTTAATAACAGATTGCTTTCTCCCTCCAGAAACCAGATTACAAAAATGGGCACAGGCACCAGTTTGTGGAAGAGTCAAGGGAAAGAAATTGAATAGGAAATCAAAATAATTCAGTTAGCCATTCCTGGATTCTTCAGGTATTCTTTCCACATATATGAGTGACACAAGAAGCTATATGCTATGCATAGAGTATCATGTTGTGAATTTATAGGTTGGGAAAGGGACAGCTCCCCATTCCAATATACAATCAAAAAGCAGAGCAATATACTAATCAAAAGTAGAGGGGAAAGGAGGTCAGATGGCCTAGATTCCACTGAGTTGATGAGTACAGCAGTGCTGAATATTTATAGCTGACACCTCCAATTTGCATTTTCCCTGTGCTCTCTCTGTGTGTATTGTATCATTCAGTCCAATAAATCAAGAAAGGAAAAATACAGTCAGGAGCAGGTCTGAGTTATGGACTCATTCAATTAAGCATTCTGGAGGGCATGATTGCTTTAGGTCTTGGACTGAGCTGCATCTCGGTTAAAAAAAATTAAAAACATAAAGGACTGAACCCTGGTAATTGCTTATTAAAGTTTCAAATCCCTAATGACAATAACAAGTTGAAATTGATTGCTCAATATGTTTAAAATAGATGTTGCTGAATATAAAGAAACCGCACTAGTGTGGCTTACAGCTAAACCTTGTTGAATGGATAAGCCGTACAGTACTTTATTATCTCTGGAGAGCTGAGGAGATTCTCCAAGTTTCATAGCAGCCAGTCTTATTAAAGTATTCAAGCCAGGAATCCAAGTGGTTTCTAGTCTGCAGTTGTCACTGAGTCTTGTGCTTAGGCAAAGTAAAGGGAAACCAAAATCTGTTGGAATCTGGATCTACCCATCTAGGGGGAATAGATTTAGGGGGTAGACCACCAAGCTATTAAGGGCAAAGAAAGTGTTGTTGTTGTTATTACAGTTCTTATTTAAGGAGCCCAGGGCAGCAAACAACAAAACAATAAAAAGAATACAGCATTTAAAAAAAATGTTTGGAAACCAACCAAATATCCTCACACCTAATATTTCAAAGTTGCCGGAAAAAATATCTTTCAGTTGCCAAATGCCTGGGTGGACAGGAATGTTTTAACATTTATTATTATTATTATACCACTTTCTATTTTAAAGAAAGAATCTTGAAGTGGTCTACAACACATAAAACAATCGAACAAAACAATCAAAAATAAAACAAACTCAAGCTTCAAGGAAAATATTTCAGATCCTTCTCTAAGTGACATTTTTCTTCCCTCCTATTTATTTACCTACTTAATTTATATACTGCCCCATAGCAGAAATGCTCTAGGAAGCCAGTGTGGTGTAGACGTTAGCATGTCAGATTAGGACCTGGGAGATCAAATCCCCACTCAGTCATGAAGCCCATTACCTCACAGGGTCTTCATAGGGATTAACTGAGGATTGGGGTGAACCAAGTAGTCCATGGAGAAAAAGGTGGAAGATAAATGCAGCTAATAAGCTCTTCTGCTTAAGAAAGCAGGAGGGGCCAGCCAAACATCAGTAATGAGGAGACATTTGTACACCACTGGGCATTCCATGAGTGAGGGTTCAAAGTGACAGCTGGACAGCATCACCAACAGAGGTTGGTCATAGGTCTCAACATGATTGATGTGGGGGGAAATGATCATTTAAGTATCAGGGCCTCAAACCCTCTAAGGCTTTGCATGCTAGTACTAATCATGGAATCATCAGCTGATATGTTTCCTAAAACATTTAGCTGCCTAGGTTATGCTATGCCATTCATAACAAGAGCCCTGCTAGATCAAACAATGTATCCTTCTAGTCCTGCAACTTTTTTCTTCCTATGTCTGCAAACAATATGCCTGAAGGGATCGCAGGAGCAGGGCTTGAAAGCAATTGAGCTCTATCTCAGTAGCCTTAGCACTTTCAGTGTCATCTTCTGACCCGCTCTGCTTTCAACAGTATTTCTGTTTGCTGGTTAGATCAATATATAGCTGCCTCTCAGGGCTCATTCTGGTGAAAAACACGAGAGAGATAGAAGGGTAGTTAAAAACAAAACACGTTTAGAACATCTTTCGAAGTACGGTAGGTTCTCTTGACTTTAATAAAGCACTCTCCATGTTTTGCATAGCTTGCTCTCACAGAAAGGAATCTGCAAACAGTCCCATATAAAATTTGAACAAACTTCAGGCTTTCATGTTCTTCATTGTTGCATTCCCCCCCCCCCCATAAAACCTTGAGATTCACTATCCACAGTCTGGGTGCAAAAGGATACATTTAGAAAAAAGTAATTGTGAGCCCAGCAAATTGTCATGACCACCAGGTGCTTACAGTCCTTCCCCACAAAAATTCACTCCTGGTTATCTCAAAGCTTTCTTCATTTCAGCAATCTAATTTAGAGTGGGGTAGCATGACCTTGCTGCTACCGTTAAGGAGTTAGAAGTTGGAAATCTACTGCAAATCACCCTGAGATCTAGCAGTAGAACCAGATCTATTTTCTACTCACTGCTGCCCTATGTCATGTAAGTCTTAGCTTACAGAGGGGCACTCACACATGCAGGTATTCTGTGTGTGCACACTACTGTGCAAATATATGAGGCCCCAGAATAGGATGTTTATCAGTTCAGGTTGCTTCAATCGTTTGGATACTCCTAAATTTAAATAACCACTAGGAGAGAGAGAGTGTGCAGCTGAATCCAGGACCCTACTTCCCCAATCCACTCTTCAGTGATCTGAGCTGACTGCCCCAGTTATCTGTCCTGGAGTCATGGCGATTGCCTACCATACTTGTGTCTCATGACTGATGCAGAAGAACCATCTCATGCACCTGAAACCCACAATGATTTGCCATTTACTTTACAGGTTTAGCTGTCTCAAAAGTGATCCATGAGTACATGTTTGAACCATCAACTTTCAAATGCTGTGCATCTATATTCTAATCTGGAGCCATCTTTGATACAGCAGCTGGCAACTAGCTATTTAGAAGCCCCATGCTTCTAAAGACTTTGTAGCCTCTGATCAAATTGTGTAACCAGATCTCTCAACCATTGCAGCAATATTTGGAACCTATGGTTGTATGAAGGGCACTGCGCGTAATTCAGTATCCAAGCACACTTGAGTATGTCTGAGTCAATGTAATGTTTTGATGTTCCAGGACTGCACAGTGACCACAATGTTCAGTTCAGTTCTGAATTTGATACTTTGTAAAGCAGACTGCCTCAGACTGAAATAGTTTGTGGGTTGTCCAATGTGACACATCTGTTTGAGTCTGCTCTGATTCTGCTGCTCCATCAACATTGGGAAATAATAATAAAAAGCTGTAATTTCCCCCCACTTTGGGCAGAAGTGGATGGCATTTGCAGCATGGTAGGCCTTGCAGAATGGACAAGACCTGCCAGATTAGATACAAAAACTCCAGGATTTGCGCTTATCAACTTTTTTAAAAAAATGTGGGCAGAATTCATTGAAATTTACAGGCAATATTGCCTGCAAGACTTTTGGCCTCAGCTTGTAGAAGCTCAAAACTTCTATTCTACTGCTTAGAAAATCTGATAATTAAGCAGTATATAAATACCTTAAATAAAGACAACTAAAATTAAAAATCTTTTTGAGTCACCCTTCCTAAGCTTATTATTGGAGATTTTTTCTGATATTTTGCACTCCTTCACTCTATGCAATAATATTTACACCAGTCCACAACTTCCCCCTATACACTGGCAGGAGTGAGCCTGTGAAGTGATCAATGTTCACTGTCTCTTTCGCTTGCTGGGCCAGAGCGTGTCAAATAAATATAATAAAAGATAGGAATAAAATAAGCATAGGCTTGGCCAAGTAAACCAATCAGTTTGAAGTCAAGAAACAACATGCACTCTGTTGTGAGTGCAGCAATAATTCCACCCTTTTGAATATGCCAGTGAATGAAATACTTGGCAAGCCATGTGAAGTATAGCTAGTTGCCAGCTGCTGTATCAAAGATGGCTCCAGATTAGAATATAGATGCACAGCATTTGAAAGTTGATGGTTCAAACATGTACTCATGGATCACTTTTGAGACAGCTAAACCTGTAAAGTAAATGGCAAATCATTGTGGGTTTCAGGTGCATGAGATGGTTCTTCTGCATCAGTCATGAGACACAAGTATGGTAGGCAATCGCCATGACTCCAGGACAGATAACTGGGGCAGTCAGCTCAGATCACTGAAGAGTGGATTGGGGAAGTAGGGTCCTGGATTCAGCTGCACACTCTCTCTCTCCTAGTGGTTATTTAAATTTAGGAGTATCCAAACGATTGAAGCAACCTGAACTGATAAACATCCTATTCTGGGGCCTCATATATTTGCACAGTAGTGTGCACACACAGAATACCTGCATGTGTGAATGCCCCTCTGTCAGGCACATACAAACTTTGGGAAATAGCTCTGTTATTTCAAACTCAGTTCCTGAAGTTGGGGAAGCTCTGCTCTTTCAAACCCAAGTCAGGGATGACTAGAAGGGTACGATTCTCCCTAACCTTCACATAGACGTTCAGCTCCCCTTCTTCCACTCACCTGTCGACTTACCATCCACTGCAGCTGGCAACAGCAGGCTAGTTTTGAAGTGCAGGACATGCAAAGTTTTGCTATCCAACACTTCCTTGCCCCTTTCCAACTCCCAGCACCCACCACATTTTATTGTAAAATAATTCAAAATTAAAGATTGTGAATAGAAGCGAACATTTACAAACTATGCATTCATCTTCTGAGGAGCTTCTTTGTGTGACTCCTCCACATGAGGTCTGGAGGGTGGCAACACAAGAAAATGCCTTTTCTGCAAAGGCTTCCCATTTGAGGAATGCTCTCCCCAAGGAGGTTTGCCTGGTACTTTCATTATGTATATTTTACGTGCCAGGTGAAAGCATTCCTCTTCAACCAGGCCTTTGGCTGATTAATATTCTACAGCCTTTTATATGTGTCAGTGGGAACTGGGGTTATTGTTTTGCTGTTTTGTTTGTATCCTGTATTTGTGAACCACCTTCTTACTATGAAGGGCGGTATATAAAAATAATAAATGAATAAATAAAATTCTGTTCAGCTGTCATATTCTACTCATTCTGACAAAGTGCTTGCCTAAAGTTCCTAAGGCAATACAATATTCCTTCAAAAAATGTTCCAACAAGGGCTCTGGTGTACAAAAAAAATAATGTTCCACAGACGTCATTGCCTAATGAGACAGCAACAATTTCTCAATCATACTGTTCAGTCTAGTGAAATAACCTATTTATTTACCATTCATACTTATATTGCTATTGTTTTCCCCTCTGTCGGTGTTGTTTGTGGCCTAAGTGAGTGACCCACAGGGAGGGTCACTTCCATCAACAGCCTGACTGATGAAAGGTTATAATTTGACTACACACCATGCTCTGCTGAGATTCTGTGTACACCAGCTGGTTCCCCAGCTGTGCCTTTCCTAGAGGAGATGAAGCTGGCATCTGTTATCTACATCCTGGTTACTTCCAGGCTGGATTACTGCAATGCTCTCAACCTTGGGCTGCCTTTAAAAACACTCCAGAAATGTCAAATGTCAAACTGACCTTTGAAGCCCTAAATGGCTTTGGACTTGTTTATCTCTGAAGCCACCTGCTCCTCCCACCTGGCTTTGCCTGGCTTTTGAGATTGGCATTGGAAGACCTTGTTGCTATGCAAGTGGGATGCAGGTGGTGCTCTGGTCTAAACCACTGAGCCTCTTGGGCTTGATGATCAGAAGGGTGGCGGTTCGAATCCCCGCAGCAGGGTGAGCTCCTGTTGCTCTGTCCCAGCTCCTGCCAGCCTAGCAGTTTGAAAGCACACCAGTGCAAGTAGATAAATAGGTACTGCTGTGATGGGAAGGTAAACGGCATTTCTGTGCACTCTGGTTTCTGCCACAGTGTTCTATTGTGCCAGAAGCAGTTTAGTCATGCTGGCCACATGACCCAGAAAGCTCTCTGTGGACAAACGCCGGCTCCCTCAGCCTGAAGCGAGATGAGCACCACAACCCCATAGTCACCTTTGACTGGACTTAACCATCCAGGGGTCCTTTACCTTTACCTATGCAAGTGGAAGATAGATGCAGAGTTGGTGCCAAACTACAGATTACCTGAGGATGGAGAAGGAATCCTGCAAGGTATGAAAATACAGTTGATCAGGGCAGGAACTTGCTCTGAAAGCCAAGCCCCAAAGTCTGTCCTTGAGCTGTTTCCAAAGATTTTTGTCTTGTTGATGTTTTAGTATTTTAGATAAATATCAGCTCCATGTACCAAGTCTAGTAGGGTTTCTTTTTTTGGGGGTGGGCGAATATTGTGATCAGTCCAAGACTGAAGCAGGATAAGCACACATGAGTGTGAGTGTGCAGTATGCTGAGAACAGGGTCAGAAGGTCTATATAAGCCAGTGTGCCCTAGGTAGGCGTCTGTTCCAATTTCACACTGTCAATGGCTATTTTGGTCAGAGGGAAAAGTTAAAACTCTCTTTCCTCCCCCCCCCCACATCCTACTGAAAAAGTAGAATTAGAATTTGGTTTTAAAAAAATCGACTCTCTCCCGCACTTCTGTCAGTAGGAGTAGTCAATGAGCAGGGTTCCACTGATCTGGATCCAACCCATATTTGCTATCTGCCCCCCCCCCCACAAATGCAGAGATGCAGAGACGTCCATAGGTCTAGATGTTTTGAAATTTAAATCTCAAAGTAGAATTTGATGTTCAAATTCAACATGAATTTCAAATGCAAAATATGTCAGCCAAGATTTGAAACGGAGACATTTTGAATACTTGTCCAAGTTCTATGCCACATACAGAATCATGACCCCCGCAAGAGCCTACTAGGTTCCAGGAAAGAAAGCAGAAGCTGATGTAGAAGCATCACTCTCATTCTTCTCCACAAAGAGACCCCTTTCTTGCTGCTTGGGTTTCAAACAGTATGGTTTTCTATCTATTTTCCCTAGTCTTGACTCTAGCCTGGAACACCCTTTTCCTTTCCAGAGTTCATCCTTTAAAAATTGTTAGCCCTGCTTGGTAGCTACATTCCCAGAAGGCTCAGATCTAATTTTTGATGACTCCTGCTTACATACATAAGGAAAATTGCTTCTCCTTCATAAAATAAAAAGACAAGACTCTGTCATGGTTGCCCCAGATTCCTCCACCCCAAATCATTTTTATTAGTTTTCCAGATTTGTCTCAGATATTTTTTATATTCATAGCATTCCTCTCCTTGTTTTTATTAATTTGATTATTCACTGTTTCCATTTCTTCATAAAAACCAACCCCAGCCTTTCCTTGGAAGTCTGTATTTTTCTGAGAATCTGGGAGATGTTCAGTTACAAGCTAGAATTTGGCTCAGCTCCATGTCGTTCTTGGGCAATAGGAAATCTCAAAACATTTTATCGTGTTCATCCACCCATCCATCAACAAGAAAGCTTCTCACTTCACTAAAAGGGGACAGATGTTCAGTAACATTGAAAAGATCTATATTTCAAAGAGCATAATTTTCTATTCAGTAGAACACACACACACACACACACACACAGAGAGAGAGAGAGAGAGAGAGAGAGAGAGAGAGAGAGAATACAAAGTTGCATGAGAAGCTCTTTTCTGACTATACACTGCAAGATGCAAAATAGGACCTACCTTTCAGTCTACCTTTTCTGTAACCAGGAGATGCAATATGTGTCAGTAAACAACAGATATGAATGACAGAATGGAAAAAGAGGAAATACTAGAAAGTGACATTTGTCTTTGAAGCCAATGTGCTTTTCTCGAATGTTTTTTTCATGTGGACTCTATGCCAGAATTGACTACCAATGATATTCCTGATGATAGTTCTATACATGCTGGATTCACACTCCATGTTAGATTCTACAGTTACAGGTCAAATTTGAAGAGAAAGGTCACTATCTGTGCCTCTTTGCTAGAAGGGAAGGCTCTTTTTCCTTCCATAGGTTTTGGTTCGTTCTCTGTAAGGCTGATCAAAAAGAAGAAGAAAAAGAAGAAGAAGAAGCGAAAACCTCCAACCTCTAGAAAGTGTGCAAAGCTAATTATACTCTTAGGAGTTTTATCATCTACAATTCAAATCAGGATTTCCCTAAGTAGGATTGAGAATTTTGCATATTGCATGTGCTGCTAACCTTTATCGTGGAAAGCAACTGAGAAGGCTAGACTAATTTCCATATCAAAGGTATTTCCTACTATACATTTTAATCCACCGGTGCATTTTATGCTAAGTTTTGCAAACACTGGTACAGGGCTGAGGCTGCCCGTGGTGACATTTCTTCAAAAACATATTTCGACTTGATGAAATGGGGTTGGCGGTATTTCACAAAGTTATGTAGAAGAAAGGAAAGGTTTGGTCAACGTTTTTGCATGGCTTGGTTTGCATGCTGCATTTATTGCACGCTACAATTAGCGGGGGACGCGGGTGGCGCTGTGGGTTAAACCACAGAGCCTATGACTTGCCGATCAGAAGGTCGGCATTTCGAATCCCCGCGACGGGGTGAGCTCCCCTTGCTCTGTCCCTGCTCCTGCCAACCTAGCAGTTCGAAAGCACGTCAAAGTGCAAGTAGATAAATAGGTACCGCTCCGGTGGGAAGGTAAACGGCGTTTCCGTGTGCTGCTCTGGTTCTCCAGAAGTGGCTTAGTCATGCTGGCCACATGACCTGGATGCTGTACGCTGGCTCCCTCGGCCAATAAAGCGAGATGAGCGCCGCAACCCCAGAGTCGGTCACGGGGTCCCTTTACCTTTATCTTTACAATTAGCTCTCTGACTGATCTCTTCCCCCTGAAAAAGTTCCGCAACATGTTATTGATGCAATAATAGCACATTCTACTGGACTAGCCACACCATTCTGCTTTATTGGTTATTCTCTGATGCTACTGGAGCAGCTACAGTACAACAAAAGTGGGGCACAAAAAATGCCCAGAACATTTGTGGTCTGAAAAGTCACGGGATTTTAGCAGGGGACACGCGCCTCTCACAAACAAAGCATCGTAACTAGCTCACACATTTTGCCGTCACGAATGGTCTTGAAAGTGAGGTGGGCAATGGAAAGAAAACCATAACTTGTGTCACATGCTGAAATTCTTGGGCTCCTAAATGCCTCTTTTTCTGGTGCTGGCTAATTTCAGGTTGAAGGGGATATAAAGGAGGTCCTCAAATTGGGGCCACACGGCTCAGGGAAGCTCATGTGGTAGCAGATGGTCTTTCAGGTACCTCAGCCCCAAGCTGTTAGGAGTAAGGAAGAACTGTAGCACACTGATAGGACATCTGCTTTGAATGAAGAAAATCTTTGGTTCAATCCCAGGCAGGGCTGGGATAGACCCCTGCTTGAAATCTTGGGGAGGTGCTGCCGGTCATTGTAGGTCATGGGTAGGCAAACTAAGGCCTGGGGGCCAGATCCAGCCCAATTGCCTTCTAATTCCAGCCCATGGATGGTCCGGGAATCAGCATGTTTTTGCCTGAGTGGAATGTGTCCTTTTATTTAAAATGCATCTCTGGGTTATTTGTGGGGCATAGGAATTCATTCCTTTTTTGTCTTTTCCAAAATATAGTCTGGCCTCCCACAAGGTCAGAGGGACAGTGGACCGGCCCCCTGCGGAAAAAATTTGCTGCCCCCTAATCTAGGTGAACTGATTCAGTATAAGAAAACTTTCCGTCTTCCTCCGTTGTTCCTCTTATAGTGCGTATGACCCCACAACTTAAGAAGACAAGATTAAAACTGGCTGAGTGTATGTGTGCAAATAGCTCAATAACAGATGACAGCAAGTGCTTGCTGCAACCTTTCAGGTAAATTGTACACATGCAGACTTGTTTAAATATTCACTGTTGACCAATTTACATTCAATGTGTATTTAGGGGCTCTTTAAAATATAGGCTGTTGACACAGTGGACAGTAATAGCTGTACAGTTTATCATATGCCTACTGTTCGTTCGGAGACTGCCTAATATGAAAAGGTTGTGTTTTTAAATTTTATTACTGCCTATGGATTATGGAGCAGCAGCTGTTCTGGTTGTGTGCAGCAGTGCTCAAATAAACTGGGCATGAAATAAAAATTTCCCCTTCTCTCCCCTGCTGCTGCTAGAATGCTGCCTTGCCCAAAATGTGCCTCAGGCTGGAATTCTAATCTCACCTACCTGGGAATAAGTCCTGTTAAAGTTGGTGAGGCTTACTTCTGAGTAGTTATGTGTAGGATTGCATTGCACGTGAAGAAATTGCACTTCGGTACTGATCAACCTCTGTGGTAGCGCCGTTTGAGGTAAACAAAACTGCTCGGCTTTATTGTAACTCAATATATTGTAGCTGTCTTCCTTTCTGTCACATTTTATCTCACATTTTCCTATGACAAATGGTCCCCACACTTCTGTCTTTAGCTATGGGCTACAGGGAGAGCATAAACAAAAGTTTAGAGAGGCTGCTAGGAAGGACCTTGGTCTGAATTACCTCAGTGAATGAAAACAACCAGTTTAGTTATGGCTGTTCAAAACCTTTGCTAACCCTTTATTTCAACCCCACCTCCAATTTATAAATAAGGCAACTAACCAAAGAGAAACATATGAGCACAAAGTATATTTATAGATTATACCAAAAAATAAGATTTTTTTTAAAAAAATAGTTTTTATTGAAAGTTTAGACCCTCGTGGTCCCTTCCAACTCTACAGTTCTATGATCAGCCATCCCAAACCTGCACTCTCTAGATGCTGTGGTGTGTGTGTGTGTGTGTGTGTGTGTGTGTGTGTGTGTTTGTTTGTGTCTGTGTGTGTGTCTGTGTGTATAAAGAACAGCCACGGGGGGGGGGGTTAGCCTGGGAGAGGGGTGTATTACTACTACTACTACTACTAATTTAATTTCTATACAGCTTTATGGAATGCCCGCCTGTCACATGTCAAGGAAATAAACCACTATCTGACTTTTAGAGGACACCTGAAGGCAGCTCTGTATAGGGACATTTTTAATGTTGTATGTTTTATTGTGCTTAATGTGCTTAATTTGTTGGAAGCCTCCAGAGTGGCTGGGGCAATCCAGTCAGATGGGTGGCATGTAATTTTTATTATTTTTATTATTATTATTATTATTATTATTATTATTATTATTATTATTATTACATCTCAAGGTGTTTTACAACCTCCATTTACACATCAAACCAAACATTCCAAAATAAAGCATTACTACAAGAGGTCAGACATAGAATACACATTTAAAACAGCATAATTAGCAAGATAATAAAATAATACTTTAAACATAGACCATATATGCTGCCAATGCTGGAAACTTGGGCTCAGTTGCCTGTGTTTGCATTAAAAGAGCTGGCACCGGGCAGAGAAGCAGAGGGACTCCAAGACACAAGTGAGACACTAAGTGCGTACTTAGCATCACCCTTGACATGTCACTGAGGCGCTGCCTCAGGCAGATCTTCACTGCTATATTCCAGTCCACGTGAGGCTCATTGATGACCTCCAAAGAGACAGAGCTCATGCCCACCAATCCTACTGATGCTGCCATGTAGTTAAGGAAGCCCCTGGGCCTCAGGTTCCCCACTCCTGACACATAGGCATGGAGGCTGAAAGAAGGAAAATGGCGCTGACTGCTGAGTCTGCAGCCTAACGTGACTCAAATCACTTCATGTCAAGGGGCTAGCTGTTATTTTACCATTCAGAGCCATTCTGGTGGCTCTTGAAAGAAAACCCTTCAGGCTAATCATGTTCTGGGAATCCTATATTATGCTTCTCGTGGTGGATCATGTCTTTGCAGGCACAGACCCCGTATAAAAGTATAAAAAATGCAGAGGTAGACAGCAAAGTAAAACAAAAAAGTATGATATATTATTCATAGAGAGCCCAGAGATGCAGGAAGGGGGAGAACCCACTTTTTATCCTTAGGAAATATATGTCGTCTTGGTAGTTTCTGTAACATAAATGGTAGATATGGTTTCTACTTAAAACACATACAAAGGCAGGAATGAGACACAGTCCATTGCTTAACAATGAGTCCAGGAATTCACCAAGTGAGATTTGTACTCTTTAGTTTGGCAAATTTGTTGCTGCCTTTCCAATGCTGAGGATAAACTATTCCCATAAAAAGAGCATTTGGGTTTAGGAAAGATTTGTGTTTCCTTAGGCACTCAAAATATTAATATCTGAGTAGCCAATTGAGGAAGGAAGATTAGTTCCTGTTTCTTAAGTTCTTTCAGAGAGAGAAAAAGGAGCCCAAGCCCTAAGGAAGCTGACCTCAGGGTCTTCAATATGGCACATTGTTAGTTAACAAGCCTAAGGATTAGATGTCTAGTTTTTAGAATTACATTTTTTTTCTGTGAAAAAAATAACACTGTTCTGGGGATTATCTCTCCAGATGATTTCTTAAGTAGCAGCCACTGAGCAGAAATAAAACTGATAGGCTTAAGAAACAAATGAGTCCTAAGAAGACCTCTAATCCTTCCTTAGAATAATATGCAGGCCCTTCTCTCGAGCTCCAGAACAAAGCTCAAATGCTTTGGGCTGCTGACTATCTGAAATACCCATTGCACATGCTGAAAATACATTGCATTCTTCCTCTGGCAGCTTTTGTTATTGTTATTTTGGCCACCACAATGCAGACCTGGTCCAAAGTCCATTAACGTCAATAAGTGTCACTGTTTTCAATGAGCTTTGCAAAATACTAAAGACTCCGGCTTGGCTTTCCTTGGAGTTCCTTTAGAGCAGATTGACAGCACATTCAATTTCCTGTAAAAAAACACAAAAACCTAACTTGGAATCTTTCAAAGATACAGAAGTCTCGGCACCTTCTTATGTTGCCACACAGCTCTGAGATCACAGGAGCACCAAGGGAACTGTGCCTCCTACACTTTAGAAGGGTTCATCTGACTTTCCTTTTATCCCACGGCGCTAAAGAAAAAATGCCACAGGAAAAGGTGCTCTCCTTCCTTCCCATCCATCTGATAGACAACAGGTGAAGCAAAAACAACAACAACAAAAAACCTTCTCCTCAGTTTGGAAAATAGCTTAAAATTGGCCACACCTGTTCTTGTGGAAAATAGGGATGGTAGCCTATCAGTGAGGGCAACGGCACTACCAACTAAATACCAACTGCTGGAATTCACTAGTAAGAAGAGTTGTTTTGCACACAGGTCCTCTATCTTGTAGGCCACTTTGAGAACAGGATGGCAAATTCTCACCGTGATCAACTCCCACCCGGAAACCTATGTCCCCACTCTGGAAGGACGTGTGGATCCAGAATTGGCCTCCACATCCACTTATGGACACACCATTAAGGCCATATTCATGGAAGACAGTCTTACTTGGCTACAAGTGATAGCCAAAGAAGAAGAAGAAGAAACTGGACTAGATTTGGTTTTATCCTGCAAAGCTCTTCTTATGTTGCTCTTATGAGGGATTTATCCAGTGCTTTTTTCTTAAAAAATGTTTAGAGGTACTCTCATTTTCCTACACATATTGAAGTACTACCCCTCAATGAGGCCAAACTTAGATTCACAAAATGTTTATAGGGGTATGCATATCCCTGCAGAAAAAAAGCACTGGATTTATCCCAAGAGCCTAAGAGCTTTATGCACTCTTAAGCTTTTCATGAAAGTGAAATGCCCACAGGTGAGGAAGGAAATTTAGATGCAGTTCCTTTATTTTGCATTGTTTCTATTTTACTGGTATAGTAGAAGATTTGGGTCATCCTGCTCACCCGCCCTTGTGGATTTTTTTTTTAATTAAGCTTAGAAACTGGCATATGTGTCACCAGAGAGCAGAATTTGAAAATCCCATGCATGGTCCAAGTGCCACACTGCTACCATTATTCTAGGGGCATTTTAAGGGAGGGAATTGTTCTGAATGCTCTTCCAATAGAGATTCAATTGGCATCTTCTATATTAACCTTTAAACATTTGCTGAACACATGTCTTCGCTGCCAGGCTTATGCAGACAATTAAGGAAAGCATTTTCTTTAATAGCTGGTGATCTGTAATTTTAAATCTTTTTGTGGTTTGTCTTGTGCATGTATAATTGTTGTAAACAGCTTTGGTATTTTTAAAATGAAATTGTAATCTAGAAGTATTTTTATAAACAAGCAAACAAAGGCAGTGGAATGTCCTGCTTTTGAGCCAGCTGTGGCACACATACGGAAGTTTTCAAACTTTTAAACCATTGTATTAAATATCTATCTATCATCTATCTATCTAACTATCTATCTATCATCTATCTATCTATCTATCTATCTATCTATCTATCTATCATCTATCTATATCTATATATCATCTATCTATATCTAACTGTCTCTACCAAAAAGTTGCCAAAAGAGTGAGAAACAGCAACAGGACCATATTCCCTCTGTCCTTCTCAATATAAAGTCATCCATCAGGACGACTAAGGTTGATTCAGTTCTTGAAAGTAGGTCTGAAGATCACTGTCACTTCCAAAAAAAATCTGTGCCTTCCAATAATATTATGGAAAATTCCCAATACTTAACCATTTCTTTTTTACAAAATGATCCCTCTTCTAAAACTGCTTAGATTTGGCAGGTTATTAACTTCTAGTGGGCATCGAGAACACACAGCAAGACAGATAAAGGCCTTGTCTGCACTGGTAGTTTACCATGCATTAATGTGTATTTAACGGTTATTTAACATCCTTCTCACCTTCTGCAGCAGGGAATCAGTATAGCTGCTTAGTTACTGTGCTACTCAAACTGTGGGTGGACAAAATCTCATTTCAGCAATTCACAGAGCAATAACATTAATGCAGAAGGTAGCACATATCTGTGGCTGTGCAATTGTAAAACTTTCACTGAAGATTAAGAGAAAAAGTCAACCTAGACAGATAACAGGCAGGCAGATTCACTCTCTGCATCAGGATTGCCCAGTTACTGTAGCAGGATCGAAGGCATGCAGACATTATAAAGATGAAAATGTGTCTGAGATGCTGGGCTGATGGGCAAAACAGATAATAAAAAGCACATTCACTGTAAACAATGAAAATGAAAAGAAGACAGAATGTAACACAGAATTTGTGACTATCATAGTGTTAAATATTTCACATCTGAGATGCAGGAGGAGGACTGGGTGCATTGGTGCACATATGGTGAAGAAGAAGAAGAAGAAGAAGAAGAAGAAGAAGAAGAAGAAGAAGAAGAGGAGGAGGAGGAGGAGGAGGAGGAGTTTGGACTTGATATCCAGCCTTTCACTCCCCTTAAGGAGTCTCAAAGTGGTTAACAATCTCCTTCCCTTCCTTCCCCACAACAAACATTCTGTGAGGTGAGTGAGGCTGAGAGACTTCAGAGAAGTGTGACTAGCCCAAGGTCACCCAGCAGCTGCATGTGGAGGAGGTGGGAAGCGAACCCGGTTCACCAGATTATGAGTAAACTGCTCTTAACCACTACACCACGCTGGCTGTGACCAGAAAAATTAGCATGCACTTAATCTGCATTCCACTAAGAGGTGAAAATTACCATAGATTGACTGGAGTTTGGAATGCAATAAACTAAGCATGCAGTATCTGTTTGTTGCAATCTGAACTGTGCTGCTGGCACCAGGAGGTGGCATTTCTTTCAGTATTCCATCAAGGATGCTTTTACAGTTTCCCTTTGATTCAGGTCCCAACTGAGCTGAAAGCAGCACAGGAAGGTGAGGGCAGAGAGAGAGAGAGAGAGCGAGGGAGAGAGGGGGAATGTATCATAGAGACACAACATTCATAGGATAGGTTCACAAAGCCTAGGTGTGCAGGTAGGCTTCTTGCAAAACAGAGAGAGCAGTGCGGGGAAAGAGGCTGTTCTTCTCACTTTTTGGCTCTGCCTCACCTCTTTTTGACTCTGGCCCAGCTACTGCCGCTTTGTGCCTCTGTTCCCCTCTAGCACCTGAACCCCCAAAGCAGTTTACCCCCAAAGAAGTGCAACACTCAGTAGAAAAAAAAGGTTCCTCACCCCTGGCATTGCAGTGAAATTATACGCTGGGGGGAGGTGTTTGCTCGCCCCAGAACATTGGTATCACTTTAACTTACTGCGTTCCATCATACCTCTCCTCCCTTTCGACTGTTGCCCATAGACTGGCCTTCACCAAAGCGAGGTTTAACGTTTTTCCCTCCAATGTCCTGAGACATAGATTCTCAAAGGGCCAAGCCCCCGCCGTGTGCGAATGTGATAAGGTGACGCCGGAGTCGCTCCAGCACATTATGTTCATTTGCCCCTTGTTCAATGTGCCACGGGCAAATTTGTTGGGATCAATCATTCAGAAACTAGAGGGTACCCCACCAAAATTCCACCTTGCCCAAATCTTGCAGGACAAGGATACCCACACGACCCTGAAGGTGGCTAGGTTCCTGGTCGCTGTCCTTTCCCAAAACCGACGACAAGGAGCACTACAAGCTAATTAAGGCGTAGTATGCCTTTCCATCTTATAGTATTTTATTGTTATAGTGGTGTTTTAGCGACTGTTTTTTTTTTTTTTGTTTTTTTCCCCTACGGCACAAGCTGTCACTTATGTGTTGTTTTTACCTGTATGGGCCTATGGCCGTAATAAATGAAATGATGAATGATGAATGACCCCTGGCATTGATCTGAACTGACAGGTGGGCTGGTATGACAAGAAACACTTTGTATTTAGCTTCTGATTTGAATGTAACTTTGTAAATTAACACGAGCACCTTGAATTTAATTCAGTATCATCTTAAAAGTTAGCAGGTCGACAGCAAACTGAGCAGGCACAAAGGGCCCCTGATCACAGTCTTCCCCACTATGGTATTGCTATTTAAATTATAGCAATCATTTCTAAATTTGCATCTCTTAACAGAAATAACCATATACCAATTTCATACATCATATTTTTCGCTTTCTCTTTTTTTGGTCATGCATTTGCTCTTTTGGGGGGATGTTCAAATGGCCATCCTAACCAGGAGTTTTAAAAATAGCCTAATGACTAGTTCTAGTTCCATGTGCCTAGTCTGGATTTGCCCCCACCATCTTGTAGGCAAAATGTTTCTGAAAACAAAGACAGTTTCAAAAGCTAGTGTTCACAACCTGCCCTTGTTTGAATCCTAAACCAAGCTGGCTGCGACTAGACCAGGATGGGAGAAAAAGCCACCATAAACTTACCAGATTTCTGTTCTCCTGCTGAAGGTTATCCTATTGGCTAATTGGATTTTCAAATTAGACAATCATACTGATAGCTTAATTTAATTCAGTGGCTCTCAAACGAGATTGGATTTACTTTCCTGAAGTGATAAACTGAAGCTATTTGATGTACATGTTTTTCTACAGGGTCAAACTAGATGTTATACAAAGTTGTGTAGAACATTCTCCTAACTTTTTATGTTAAAATGAAAAGCAGGGATTGCGAGAGGAAAACTGGGAAGAGGAGGAGGTGACACTTAGCTTTTTCCACAGCTCTATTGTCTTTACTCCACAAAGGAAGAAAGAGATTGAGGCATGATTTTTGACCAGAAAACAGCAGGTATATGTGTGTGTAGAAATCATAGTTGCCACATAATATCAACACACACTCTTTAAATCTTCCATCAGATGTCTTTCATCCCCACCTCCCCTTTTGCCTTTTTGTCAAGCTATACAGTCATACCTTGGTTTTCAAGCAGCTTAGTTCTCGAACGCTTTGGCTCCCAAATTCCGCAAACCCAGAAGTCACTGTTCCTGTTTGCTAACTGTTTTGGAAGCCGAACGTCCGCCGGGGCTTCTGATTGGCTGCAGGAGCTGCGTTTTGGTTTCCGAATGCTTTGGAAGTCAAACAGACTTCTGGAATGGATTCCGTTCAACTTCCAAGGTACGACTGTGCTGCTATCCATCAGGCACTGCACTAGACTGTATTAAAAGTAATGTTGTTGGCTTTTAGGGAAATGGAAGGTCTGTAATTAAGGTAAAACTGGAAATGTCCAGTTCATACAGCGTGGCTGCAACCATAGCCAGTGGCGTAGTGTGAGGATAACCATCTTATCTGTAAGCTAATTGCCTTAAGTGGTTTGCAAATCACACTGTGGGTCACTGCATGTTTTCGCTGAATGCATCCAAGCCTTTAATAAACAGTTCATAATACTGAAGATAATGCCTGGCGTGCTCTGGTCCATAGGGTCATGAAGAGTCGGACCTGACTAAACCATAACAACAACAACAACAACAACAACAACAACAACAACAACAACAACAATGCTGAAGAATAATGGTTGCTTACATCCTTGGTGGTTAATGCCATTAACAGCTTGTGGGTCCCTGAACATTTTAAAAGGAGTTCTTATTTTTGCTTGAAGTTGTATCCATAGTCCTCCCGCCCTTCCACACACCTTCAAATAAATGGATGGCTGTCCTGCCAGTGATTGTTAAATCTATGAAGAACTACAGTATCTTCCTTGCAAGAGACAGATAATTGAGGAAGCTGATTGTGTGATATTTATTTCTTGTTATGATGAGCAAATAAGATAAGACTGTTCTTAAGAAACATCTGTGTCCTTGCTGCGTATCTTTGTTCCATACACGTTACTTGGCAAGGATAACTTGAAAGCAAACAAGCTGTCACTCAGCATCCTGGCACAGATCCTGCTGCAAGTTGCTTCATCTTTACACAGATTAAATTGACACGAACATGTCTTTTTTTAAATTTTCTAGGCAAATCATGCCACTGCTCAGTTCAGTCCAACAACTAAAGAGAAGAAAAATAATTTTTTTAAAAAATGCCTCACAGAATAGCACCGGGAACTGAAAAATCCCATCTCTTCCGCCATGTGATCAAATTAATTGGGAATCTGTTCAAGTGTAACTGATAATGAGTGTCAATGTGTGAGTCACCTAGAATCTCACAAGTATGAAAAAAGCAGGTGACAAAGTTATTCTATTGATCTTCCTTCCTTCCTTCCTTCCTTCCTTCCTTTTTTGATGGAGAAGAGCATTTACCAACATCTGTTTGGAGAACTTTTTTTAAAAAAAATTAAATCTAGAGCATCTTTTTCTAGACTAGTGCCCTCTAGCTGTTTTGAACTGATGGGAGTTGTAGTCTAAAACATATGGAGAGCACCAGGTTGGTGGAGGCAGATCAAGAGGATATTCTATTAGTTCTTTAAAATGGCTTTCTTTCTTTACTACACCAGTGGGAGCTTTCCTTCTGATGCAAGTAACAGATGTGTGTGTTGTGGTGGAGGGACGAATCAAAATTGTGGCAGCAGTGAAAACCAATTACCGTATTTTTCGCTCTATAAGACGCACCAGACCACAAGATGCACCTAGTTTTTGGAGGAGGAAAACAAGAAAAAAAATATTCTGAATCTCAGAAGCCAGAACAGCAAGAGGGGTCGCTGCGCAGTGAAAGCAGCAATCCCTCTTTCTGTTCTGGCTTCTGGGATAGCTGCACAGCCTGCATTCGCTCCATAAGACGCACACACATTTCCCCTTACTTTTTAGGAGGGAAAAAGTGAGTCTTATAGAGCAAAAAATACGGTAAGTCAGCATTCCTTGTACATAGGGCTCTGATGAAACTAAATGAAGATTCAAAACTCTGTCTCTCTCCACTTTATCTACTGAAACTGTTGGACTGGGTCATAGTTTGGGAGTCTGTGTGTTGTAGTGGTAAGAGTGACAGGCTAGAACTGGGAAAACCTAGGGCCCAATCCGTATTCAGTTACACAGCTCACTGGATTACATTGGGCAAGTCATTATTTCTTAGCCTAGTCAACTTCACAGGGTTTCTATGTGAATCAAATAGGTGAGGTGATAACCATATGTGCTGCCTAGAGCTCTTTTAGTTTGTATAAAGATTATGATATATCCAAAGGGGGGATTGCCAACACTTCCTGATGAACGTTGGTTCTGGCTTTGATCCCTGAAACAACTTGATTATGACATGATAGCCAATTACCCAGACCTATAATATAAAAACACAGATCTATATGTTGTGATGATATTGAATATCAAAGCCTCTTCTGTGCTGGTTTCCAATGGTGTTGTATAAAGGACACGTATGGCAGTGAGAAGATGAAAGGGTGAGCGAAGTATTCCATTTAAGCACAGAGAGGTATAATAAACAAGAGCCCCAAATCCATAAATGTATTCCTAGTACACTACATAAAACAGATGTCACTGATATTTTTAAAGGGATAATAAGATAATCTGAAGAGGTCACCGCATGGAAATATAGGCAGTAAACATTTTAGTTTCTGTAAGATTATTACAAGGATAATTTCCTTTGTCCTGGTGACTTATTGTTTAATAACAGCTTTATAACCTTAGTGATACAATGACTGCAAATCTATACATGCTGCTCCTTTCTGAAATAGATATAGCTGAAGACTGTATAGAAAAAATTGGTTGAAAATATTTTCTTCTGTTTCAGAGCACCACATGCTTTTGGGAGGATGTGTTGTTGAGGACATTGGTGTGTAAGCTTATAAGTTTCTGCGTTATTTTTCTTTCTTTCTTTTTTGCCCTGAGTTTCCAGTATAGTGACAGTTTCAAAGAACAGGTTGTATCCAATGGTATTTTAGCTGAGTTCTGTTAGCCCGGTTAACTTCCCCTTACTCTCTTCCTCTCATGCACCTCACCAATGTGTTTGAGGGATTGCTCCAACCCTCTGAACCAGATTTTGAGGATGTATTGGATGCGGGGTGCAGAGCGGAAAAGAGGAAGGAAAAGCTCCATTGAGAGAATGGGTGGAACAACAGATTGGATACAACCATACGTTGGTTCTTCATTTATGCCTGCTCACACCTGAAGATATGGCCTACATATTTTATTGGTAGATTAGTCCCTTTATCTGAAGCCCTGAATAGACATAATGTTGATGTTGTCAGGATCAGATGCTGTTGATTGTTCTACTGGTATGTTTTATGTTTATTTAAGCTTTCAATATTATTTAATTAACTCTTGGTTAATTGTTGGATTGTCAATACTGCAATATGTTTGGTTTTGTTAAAAACAAAGTACTCTGTCAAGTGTGAAATATGCTATGGCTAGTGATATATGCTGTCATTGTATTCAGATTGTTGCCACTTTATTTTCTGTGAATTGTCTTGAGAACCATGTATTTGTGGAAAATGTAGCATATAAATAAACTTGACTCTGCCCCATCTACACCTTGGTTCTTGTTAACTATGTTCCAGCAGTATGAACTGACCTAAGATCAAGTTTAGTATCTGAGTAATCACCAAGTTTAATTGCTTTATAGTAGTCAAAGAAACATGCTTTATAGAACTATTGTTGTGCCTAACTCAGCTTTGACTTCAAAAATCCAGCTTTATAAGACAATACAGAGTAAATATCATGATTAGGAGCTTAAGCTCTCAAAAAAATATTATCTAGATATATTGCTTAACGAATGATGTCAGTATGTGTGCTCTTCTACTGCTATGGAAAATACAAAGAGTAATAAAAAGTCATTTGGAATGCAAAATAATATATTTTTTATTCTTATATTGAATTAAATGAGATGTATCCATATACAGTGGTACCTCCTGTTACAGATGGGATCTGTTCCAGGGGCCCATCTGTAATGTGAAATGCCCACAACTTGAAGCACTGTATCTGCGCAGGCGCCCGAAGCGTGATTTGGCGCTTCTGCACATGTGCGAGCGGTGAAACCCAGCAGTACCCTGTTCTGGTACTTCCGGGTTGCCACGGGATGTAACACGAAAAGATGCAACATGAAGCAGACACAACACGAGGTAACATCAGGGTTAAGGTAGGTTATTTTTCAAGCTGGCTAAAGAATTTCTATAGGAATTTAGTGGGCTTTCAGATAATTCTGGCATCAGATATAGCAGCCTGATGCTATCCTTTGCTATGCTGTAAACCAGTAATGAATAGCCTTGAGTCCATGGGCCAAGTGTGTCCCTCCAGGCCTGTCTATCTAGCCCCTGGACTCCCTCAGTGCATACTCTCCCAAAGCACACCTCTCAGCAGCCTTGAACTCTGAGAATGCCTATTGCTTGCTTGCGTGGAGGACAGAGAGGGATTCACAGATATGAAGAACGCCTGCTGCACACAGGTAAAATTCAGTTTCATTTCTTTGTCCACATCTGCCTCTGGACCTCCCCACTCCAAAATTTGCCCCACTCTCAGTATTATCTGAAAATATAACACTTGTGAGAAAAGGGGGCACATCTGCTGCTTCTTTCTTGGATAGGGGCTAAATTTCTCCAACATTTTTTGGGGTGGGGTTGATGTTTACCTTGCTTAACCTAGCGAGGCAGCTGAGTTACTTGCATTTTTAGCTTTAAAGAAAGTGCTCTGTGCTGCTCCATTTCTCTCTGCCTACTTCAGAAGCAGCACCCCATCACATTCCTCCAAAACCATTCAAGGTCTGGTGGGATGTGGTAACCTTGTGGCATTTTTCTGCCCGCCACATTTCCAATAATGTTTTTTTGAGGGGGAGTGATGCAATGTGGCAAGACATCATGTGGCAGCACTCCCGAGGCATTCCAGTGGGAGACTGAGAAAATATTTCATTCTTCTATATTCATATTAGTGTTGGAGATATCCCACTCATTTGCACATGTTGGCATCAACTATTTTCTTCAGTGGTTCAGCCACATATTAAAATATAGCAGCTATTTATTCTATATTGGAACGAAGCTGGGTTTTAGATTGCTGTTTTGCCCCATTATTTATAATAATGCAAATTTCCATTTGATACATGGACTCTGTCACCCAAGGTTAGTAATAAAAGAGAATGGCCAGCAGTTGGTTCCCATAAAATCTCATTAGTGCCTTTTATTTTTTCTGACAATTCTTTGAAGAGAATGGTTCATTAACATGCAAATAGAGATAACCCCTATTTCCAGGCTAATTGTGATAGTGCATTCTTATGCATTCAAATAAATCTGACCATTTTCGGGCCAAACCAATTTTGGAGACTAAATTATGAAAATGGTGCTTGGCCGATGGAAGCTGGTTGCCAGCTTAATTACAGCTGATTATACGTTATTTATCTTATCATGAGTGTTCAATGTTAAATTAGCTTATTGCAGCCTAATAAATGGTTAATAGATTTTAAATAAATGAGTAATCAATACCTATGGATTGAAGCCGAATCCAAGGACTTGATGAGTTGATGATATACTGCTTATAGTTATAAAGCAAAGGCTTCTTAACCACCTTCAAGTGACAGGAAGCCCATTGAAACTATTCATCATTTTGTGTCCTATTGACTTCTCCTTTTGAAGTATATTTAATAGCAGTAGTTTAGCATATTTGAGCTTGTCAGTGGAGATCACACTGTGGCTGCCAATAAAAGAAACAAAGTGTTGGACAGAGATCCTTAACAGAAAGAGATAGCAAAGGCAGTTCATCATTGTTGCAGGTCCTACATTTCCACAGGAAACCAATATAGAAATATAGATATAGATATGCAACAATGGTACCAAAGAATGGAAAAGGATTACTGCTGTGCATCTGGGTAGTTTGCTTTTGAAAGGGAAGAGATATTTGTGATACATTGTTTAGATTTTTTTGTTTAGCGATAAATATTTGGTAAAGTACAGATTGACTTAATTAGTTTTCACTTTCTGACAGGGGTCACTTGAGCACCTTTCCTTAACTTGTTATGGCTGGGCAACTTCAGGGATGTATGGAGGAAATGGATTGTCTTGGCTACCTTTGAAGGTAACTAGGAAACTACAACTAATCCAGAAGACGGCAGCTAAACTGGTGACTGGAACCATATAACACTGGTCCTAAAAAATCTGCATTGGCTCCCAGATGTTTCCAAGCACAATTCAAAGTGTTGGTGCTGACCTTTAAAGCTCTAAACGGCCTCGGCCCTGTATTCCTGAAGGAGCATCCCCACCTCCGTTGTCCAGCCCGGACACTGAGCTCCAGCTCTGAAGGCCTTCTGGAAGGTCCCTCACTACAGGGAACCAGGCAGAGGGCCTTCTCAATTGTCACACCCACTCTTTGGAACGCCCTCCCATCAGATATCAAGGAAATAAATAAGTATACAACCTTTAGACGATATATGAAGACAGCCCTGTTCAGGGAAGTTTGTAATGGTTGATGCTTTATTGTGTTTTTAATATTTTGTTGGGAGCTGCCCAGAGTGGCTGGGGCAACTCAGTCAGATGGATGGCATCTAAATAATAAAAGTATTATTATTATTATTATTATTATTATTATTATTATTAGCCCACTTCACTCTGTCTTCACCCTGGTCACCCTGGTAAATGACCTGTACAGTTGTACCTCGGCTCCCGAATGCCTTGGGAGTCAAATGTTCCGGCTCCCAAACAATTGAAACCCAGAAGTGTCTGTTACAGTTTTCAAATGTTCTTTTGGAAGCCGAACGTCTGACAGGGTTTCCGTGGCTTCCGATTGGCTTAAGGAGCTTCCTGCAGCTGAACTTCCAGGTTAGCGCCATCGGCTAATGGCGGATTCCCTCTGAGCTCCGGAGGGAATCGGCTCCACAGGATTAGGGTCTTACCGCTGCGGCGACGCGGGGACCCCTGAAAATCACAGGCGGTGAAGCCTGTGAACCTGGTGACTCGGCGGGCACCATTTGCGCCCCCCCGACCTGCGAAGGAGCCTTTTTTAAAGCTTCGGAACGGGGGACGGGGTGAGCGGCGCGGTGCTGAGAGTCGACTGCTTCTCCTGCGGAGTGAAGCCGCGCTGCCATGGAAGTTGGAGCTTTGGCATCTGGACTTGAAAGGAGTAAGAAACAAGATTCAGGCTCCACTTTTAAGTATGGAGGCCTGGCTGGAAGAAACATGGACCCTATTGGATTAGTGCTTCTCCGAGATTTGGTGCTTAATACCAAGGAATATCAAAAAAACCGGCAGAGAGGAACTGAGAGAGAATTAAGAGCCTCGGACGTGAGATCTCCAGGCTGATAGTAGATTGACTGATGGACGTTTGTTGGGGATTGAAACTGGGAAAGGGGGGGGGTGGAGTTTGGGAATCCAAAGGGTGTATAATTATAATCTGTTTTGCTGTTACTTTTGTTACTTGCATGAGAATTGAGGAAGTCGTGGAAGGGAATCTAGGCTGACTTTAGAAAAAGGTTTTAAGAATAAGCACTGATGTATAACTATTGATGTTTATAAGGCAAAATTGGTTTTTTTAAAAAGGAACTAAATATAAAAAGGTTAAAAATTAGGGATAAGAACTTGTTGAACCAACAATTGGAATTGGAATACAAGAGGGGGAGGTGTGGGGAAGTCAGGGAAATATGTTATTGAAAATAAGGATTGTGAATTCTATGTGTTTTTAAACTTTTT
Organism: Podarcis raffonei; assembly: GCF_027172205.1. Lineage (NCBI taxonomy): Eukaryota > Metazoa > Chordata > Lepidosauria > Squamata > Lacertidae > Podarcis > Podarcis raffonei. Next base: position 44,915,398 of record NC_070612.1, read on the forward strand.
TGTTTTTTCTTTATTGATTTTTTAATGTATTACAATGGAAATTTTTAATAAATATTTTTTTTTTAAAAGGAGCTTCCTGCAGCTAATCAGGAGCTGTGCTTTGGTTTCTGAATGTTTTGGAAGTCGAACGGACTTTTGGAACAGATTCTGTTTGACTTCCAAGGTACGACTGTATAGGGAGAGATTGAGAGATATGACCCTGTTGATTCTCCTTATCTCTTGGCAGCTTTTGATCACCCATGGTATACTCTTGGATTAGCTTTGTAAATTGGGAGCTGTGGGCATGGCTGTATGTTGGTTCAGGTACCACCTGCAGGACCACCCTCAGCGACTGAATCTTGACAAGATAAAGGCATTGGTGGTGGGTAGTTATCGTGTCTAGAAATTGGAGAGACAACCTGTTCTGAATGGAGTCACATTGCCCTGAAAGAGCAGGTTTATAGCTTGGGGCACTTTTTGATTCAACATTGTCGCTTGAAGACAAAGTTGCAGCTACTGAACCCACTTGAAGATGTAACTTTAACTCAGAAAGCCCTGAATGACTTGGGAACCAAATCCTCGAAGGAACATTTTTCCCTACATCTTTCAGCCCAGGTCCTGAGATCTGTATAGGATACCCATTTCATGGTCCTGATAATAGTTATAATCTGTTGTACAAGGACACAGACTAGAGCCCTCTCTGTTGGCGGAGCCCCAGTTGTGGAACTCAACCCTTTGGAGGGGAATTATCTCTTTTGCTATTGTTATTTAACTTTTGGCATCAACTTATTTGTTCACTCATGTGTTTGGAGACTGTTTTCCCCTGGGAGAATCTCATATTTAGCACTAGATCAGAACAAATGGCCATCAGTTTTCTGTGAATTGTGATTTGTTATGATTTAGCCCTAAAGAGCGGGATTTCTGGGGGAAAGCAGTGAGGCCAAGGTAAAATCGCTTGGACGCGTGCCAAGAAAATGTGGAACAAGCAGAAAACCACTCGGATCCTTGATTTCCAGGCGTGGGACAAGCAGAAGGGTGGATGAGCTCTTAGTCTTGTGCACCTTTTTGTTGCTGGATGACTGAAATATAGTGATCTGAATGCTGTTAGTTTTATGTTTGGTTTAAATTTTTTAATGATTGTGTAATTTATTATTGTGTTTTTGAACTGGTATTTTGTAAACCATCATGGGATCCTATGGGATAAAAGGTGGTTTAGAAAGCATAAGAAATAGACAAATACAGAAAAATAAATCGAGGACAGGGCTAGTATGTGCAGACTCACTCCTCACTGCAGATCTTCAGGCAATAACTCTTGAATAGAACTTATATCTCCATGGTAACCAAAGTCTTGGATGTCGTTGCCTATCTGATGCTAAATTCTACAGAAATTGTTAGGCCAGATTGTGTAGATAATTTATAGCATCAATGAAGCCTGGCTCACTATGCATAAGCGCAGTACTCAGCCACAGCTGACCGTAGAGGTGAAAGCCCCAGATTGGAACAAACAGAAGAAGTTGTAGAAATCACATCACTCTGAGTTATGAATTGCTCTCAGTCAACCAAAGCCTATGTGGAGGTTTATGGAACAAATACCCGCCAAGCGTCCTGGGGGAAATGGGACATCCCATTTTATCATGTGAAATTATGGCAGCCATTTTGGGTGCCACACTCTTACACAATCACACACCATGCTCACGTCCCACTAAAGTGCTTTTTTGGTGTGAGATTGCAGCGCGGGTCACATGACTTGCCCAGCAGCACATCTTGGAAGAAACGTGTTCCAGGTTTTGATCTGAAAAATCAGATTGGTCTATGTCTGTGGCAATATTACTGGAGGCACATCAATATGTTAATATCAATCTATGTAATGATGCAGTTTTAAAGCTACAAACCCCATAATACATTGCACCTGCAAGGGAAACATGCATGCACAAAAATATTCAGGGTCTTGACTGAAAGTGCAGTGGTGACAACGTGGACCCAATTGATGTGTAACAGCAACCCACAAAAATTAAAGCTGGCAGATGAGTTATGTGGGTGTGCAGAAATCCGCTGCTCAAGACGGAAAGCAACTGAAGAGGGAAATTCTCCCAGTGCGTTTCACACATGCCAACACATTTCTGATGTTGAGCTTTTCCCAGGGCTTCCTAGAAACAGAAAAACGCTAAAGAGAAATAGTAGATGGATTTGCAAAACAAAAGACAAATGTGATAGGTTTTGACATTCCACTTCACATAAGCTTCCAGTTTCTCGAGGATGGTAATGTTTTAGATAAGAGCATTTGTGCTATTTCGCATTTGCCTATTTAGAGCCGTATACTATAGATAGCAGACAAATCCTCATTGAAAACATTGAAAAGTCATTCTACTGTTCCTGCCAGGAGCTTGGCTTATAAACTGTAGTTCACCTAGAATTCCAGTCTTGTACCTGGCAAGAAGCATCACTGTGCTAAATTGAAGTTCCTTCAGAGTACATCTAGGACTGCAAATCCTCTGTATGCATTCCCACCAAAATATACTCTCATCCTGATGTAGTCCTTTGTGTGTAGAAGGTCCAGGAAATATATTCTTGGGACAGGAACAGGATCTTGGTGCTCTTTTTTTCCATCTAAGGTAGTGTTATGGGAATATTTAGCATAATGGCCTCAGCCCAGTATACCAGAAGGAATGTCTTCACCCCCATCGTTCAGCCCAGACACTGAGGTCCAGCGCTGAGGGCCTTCTGGCAGTTCCCTCACTGTGAGAAGTGAGGTTACAGGGAACCAGTCAGAGGGCCTTCTCGGTAGAGACACCCACCCTGTCGAACGCCCTCCCACCAGATATCAAAGAGAAAAGCAACTACCAGCCTTTAGAAGACATCTGAAGGCAGCCCTGTTTAGGGAAGCTTTTAATGTTTAACAGACTATTGTATTTTAATATTTTGTTGGAAGCCACCTAGAGTGGTGGGGGAAACCCAGCCAGATGGACGGGGTATAGAAAATAAATTATTATTATTATTATTATTATTATTATTATTATTATTATTATCATCGCAGGAGGGGGAGAGCAGAGTGGTGTCTGATAGCTCCACTACAATGCTTTTGGCAGCTCCCTCCCTGTCACATACACATCACTGATCACTGATTATTATTATCAAAGTGAGAGCCTAAGGGCATACCTTGCATGTGTCCTGGAAGAAACAGGACTTTCCACTTTCTCATGAGAACACAATGGCCATTTGGGGTGCCACAATCTTGCGCAATTTCACACTGAGATATCATCCTGGAAAACACACTTTGGGGGCCACGATCTCACAGGGTGCCCCCATACGCTGTGCAAGTGTTCCCCTCAAAACGCAACTTCCTGGCTCTGTGATCTTACGTGGGTCATGTGATTTCCATAGGAGCACAGGAAGGAAGATGTGCACCCTGGTTTGAGGACTCTACATGTTGGAGGGTATGCAAGCGTTGCTCCACTGGCTGGGAGGGGATGGATGTACAGGTGAAACTCAGAAAATTAGAATATCATGGAAAAGTTCATTTATTTCAGTAATTCAACTTAAAAGGTGAAACTAATATATGAGATAGACTCATGACATGCAAAGCGAGATCTGTCAAGCCTTTATTTGTTATAATTGTGATTATTATGGCGTACAGCTGATGAAAACCCCAAATTAACAATCGCAGAAAATTAGAATATTAAATGAAATCAGCAAAACAAGGACTGCAAATAGAGCAATACTGGACCTCTGAGAAGTAGAAGCATGCATATATACTCAGTACTTGGTTTGGGCCCATTTTGCATCAATTACTGCTTGATATATCTCGCTTTGCATGTCATGAGTCTATCTCATATATTAGTTTCACCTTTTAAGTTGAATTACTGAAATAAATGAACTTTCCCACGATATTCTAATTTTCCGAGTTTCACCTGTAGTTCAGTGGTAGAACCTGCTTGCATGCAGAAGGTCCGAAGCTCCATCTCTGGCTTTTCCACGTATGACTAGGGATGTCACCTATTTGAAATGATGAAGAGGCACCACAATCGACAATACTAAGCTAGGTGAACCAATGGACTGACTCAGTATAAGGTCTGTGTTCATATGAAGGAGGCCAGGGGGCAACCCCTATGAAACCAGAGTCTCCCTGGTATCCCCATGGAAAGCTCTGCCAATGTAGGTGTCCTACCAGACATGTGGGACAAAATATGGGCAATCCAAGGGCTTGCTGAAGGCATCTGAAAGACCCAAAGCCTGTTAACCAACACAATCTGTCTGAAACTACACCAGGCCAGAATATGAAAAAGGGAGCTGGAATCTCCCCACTGTGTGTTTACCCCACTCTTATCCCAATAATAATATTGCTGTGGAAACCTTGTTTTATAAATCATAATGAATATTTGACCAGGAAAGAGGGGGAACATGAACACTAGGTTTGCAAGTCAAGAAAGAAGCCATAAAGTAAATTTTGGAGAAATGTGTACACACTACACCTTTAAAGCACATTCTTTCCCTCAAATAATTCTGGGAACTGTCGTTTATTACCTCACACAGAGCTCCAATTCCCAGCAACCAGTGCTAGAAAAAGAGGTGCCGGAATTCACCATGAGGTGCCAGAACTTGTTCTCTTGTAATGGCAATGGAGCCCACCTGAGAGGTGCCAGTTCCGGTGAGTTCCTGCTCAAAAAATGCCCTGCCAGCAGCCCTCAACGAACAATCCTTTGAGGTAGATAATATGATTTGAATGTGCTTTACAAGTGCAGTGTGTTTCCTTCTTTAAAAGGTCTAATTCTGTGCTTGAGAAATGTAACTGGGGGATAGCGCTGAACCTAAATAAATCAATGGCAAGATTGCCAAGTTGATGAGAAGGGAAAGTACTTCAGCTGAGCAAGAGGCTCATAATGACTGTTGTGTTTAAAGCTCACATTTCACTCAATTTTAGTGTCGTGGAAGGTATAAAAAGCAATGATATTTACAGCTGCCTTATCAGAAGAAAACAGATGCAGGGGAGGGGAAAAAAGTATTTTCATACAATTTTTCCTTATAAAAAACTTTTTTCTCTGTCCTACTTGGCTGCTGTGGTGCAGCATGCTCAGTTTTGTGCATCAAAGGGTTTCAGACCTCTGCTGAGACTTCACAGAACTGGACAGAAATTACAGAGGAAAGTTTTTCATGACTGAAAATATCCTTTCCATTGAGAAAAAAAATGTTTGATGGGTAAAACACACTCCTTGAAGGGAAAATTCACCGTGAAAAAAGGAAATGTCATGGAAAAGTTTCCTTTTAGCTACCTGAAAACTTGTATCTTTTTCATGGAAAGAGAAACAACAACTTTAATTTTATATTAATAACCTTAATAAATGGCTCTCCCCCCTTAAAGCACATCACGACTTTGTTGTCTTTGTTAGAAGCACAACATGAGAGAGACCGATAGTTTGCCTATCTTTTTGCCCTCTCATGTACTAAAATAAAGTTTTAACAGACAATTTCTCATGGAAGACTTAGAAGGCATGCCAGTCGGGAAGCTGGAGAAGATCTCTTTGCGCTCTTGCCCCCACAAACAAGAGCAAAACAACAACTTTAAACTCCAGACTCCACCCAGAAACAACTAAGTCCAGTGCCACCTAGTGACTGATCTACATAATGACACTATCCACATGCTTTTAGTTCAACATCTAAAAATCCAGCAAGGACAGGCTACTTTTTATGCCAGGTTGCCAGTTCTGCTTCTTGAAGAAAAACTAGTGAACAAATATAAATGGAAGATACAAATAGTGATTAATCCAGCCGTAGCTGAAGCCCACTTACACTAGTAAACAAGGATAATATCAGATACTTCTATCTACATTTTAAGAAAGGCAATTTTTTCAGGACTATGGCAACTGCAAAACTACATCTTTTAATATTAACACAGAGTTACTCCACATGATTGATAAGTGGATATGCGTGATTAGATAAAATAATCCCTGTCTTTAGAATTCAAATAGGAGAGTTGGAATTAAGATTGCATTGCTCATTTTAAATTTATTCACTTATTTTTCAGTACGATGGGGTCTTTGATCTTTAAAACTGAAATTACTGTTCATTCTGCCTAATCAAAAGGGTCTGCCTTGTTTTCTGTGTTTATCCCAATTCAGTGTAAGAATACAGACCTGGTAAGAATGAAGAACAGGGAATTCCTTGCTTGATGTTCTATGGATCTGAAACCTACAGACTCTTTGTTTATAGTCTCCATTCTTATTTCAGTTGGGATTAGGACATTTAAAGCACAATCCTTCATATATCTAACTTGTCTTATATTTCACACAATTAATCTCTTTGCTGAAAAAGCAGCCAGTGAGTTGAGGAGGTATGGATGTATCTGATTTTCATTTTCATCTTAAGCAAACCAACGTATCTGATTTCATTAAAACAATTCATAATGTATGAAATAACGACTGTGCTGTTATTGACGCACATTAATCAAAGGTAGTTTTGAAAATCCTTAAGCATAATTTCATAGCAAGATTTCACCCTCACTAAGTGATGAGTTGACAGTGTTTCTCTGCTTGTTATATCATTTTTATTACTTTAAATTATTTTCCATGTGTAGTTTGCTGAGATATATTGACTCATTCCAAATCAGTTTAACAGTGCTGTGGTTTAATAGCATTTGTCACTCACACTTTGCTCTTTCTTCCCCAGAGACAAAGTCTAGATTCCTACAGTGTTTTTGTATTAAAAGTATTCTCTTTTTAATAGGTTTTATGCAGTTAGGAATGGCGTCAGCCCAATATACCTGAAGGAGCAACTCCACCCCCATCATTCAGCCCAGACACTGAGGTCCAGTGTCAAGGGCCTTCTGGCGGTTCCCTCGCTGCGAGAAGTGAGGTTGCAGGGAATCAGGCAGAGGGCCTTCTCGGTAGTGGCTCCCGCCCTGTGGAACGCCCTCCCATCAGATGTCAAGGAAATAAACAACTATCTGACTTTTAGAAGACATCCAAAGGCAGCCCTGTTTAGGGAAGTTTTTAATGTTTCATGTTTTTCATATCCTGTTGGGAGCCGCCCAGAGTGGTTGGGGAAACCCAGCCAGATGGGTGGGGTATAAATAATAAATTGTTATTGTTGTTGAATGTGAGGGCCCTAGGCCTCTTGGAAGCCAAGATCAGACTCACAACATTGGCCAGGGTTTATTCACAAAGGAGCAAAAACCAGATTCCTCACTAGGGCTGGTTTTCAAGGTGGGCCACACTGGGCACTGTCCAAGGGGTAAGACACACAACCTCCTGAGGGGTCTCTCACTGCCCCAAGCTGGACTCTGTACTACTGCCCTGGGCATCTGACAGGCGAATAGAAGGAATTCGATTTTGACGGGCCTTAGATTGTTAGTTTTCTTTAAAAAAGGAATGCTAAATATCTATTATCTATCATCTATCTATCATCTATCTATCTATCTATCTATCTATCATCTATCTATCTATCTATCTATCTATCATCTATCTATCTATCTATCTATCTATCTATCATCTATCATCTATCTATCATCTATCTATCTATCTATCTATCTATCTATCTATCTATATCTATCTATCTATCTATCTATCTATCATCTATCATCCATCTATCTATCTATCTATCTATCTATCTATCTATCTATCATCTATCTATCTATCTATCTATCTATCAATCATCTATCTATCTATCTATCTATCTATCTATCTATCTATCTATCTATCATCTATCTCATCTATCTCTAGTTTTTAAAATAAAACTGTACATGCTTTATATCAAATTAGTGCTGACTTGGAACAAGAAACATGGTGGACTGTAATACAGGGGTGCTTCCAAGGGCTTGGAGGGTGGTGGCACTGCTTATAAATGATTTTTTTGGTGGTCACAATTATAGCAATAGGATCAATTCACTGTGAGTTTTTGTATTGTTGTTGTGGATGTTGCTTTCAACTGAATAGCAAATTCACGACACAACTCTCCTCCTTCCAGACCCCAGGGGAACTGCGGAAGATCGCATTGATAGGGTTATCTTGAATTGTGTAGAACTAAATGTTGAGAATGTTCTGCAAAGCCTGTAAATGACATCTTGGTAGTCAAAATAACCCCCAGGACAGATAAGTAGTTGCTGCAAAAATGAGCTCACATATGCTTACGCGCTTGCTTTGATATATACTAATTGGTTTGCTTTGATGCTATGCTTATCCTTATTGGCCTAAAGAGGGGACGTATCCATAAGATGTCAACCTCCTGTGCTGTCATTGGCAGGTGCAATGATGGTAGGCCATGGCCCAATTGATGTGTGCTGTTTTTTAATATCAGTACAGTGGTACCTCGGGTTACAGACGCTTCAGGTTACAGACAATTCAGGTTACAGACTGCGCTAACCCAGAAATAGTACCTTGGGTTAAGAACTTTGCTTCAGCATGAGAACAGAAATCGTGCTCTGGCGGTGTGGCAGCAGCGGGAGGCCCCATTAGCTAAAGTGGTACCTCAGGTTAAGAACAGTTTCAGGTTAAGAATGGACCTCTGGAATGACTTAAGTTCGTAACCAGAGGTACCACTGTAATACACAAATGTTTTCCTGGGTGCAGACAAGTGATTACGAACGTTTGCCATTTCAGCAGCATCCTGAGTCTGTAATGGCAGCAAGGCTCTGCAGAAAGAGCTTTCAACAGTTTTCAGATGAAAAGAGGGACATTTCTCTCACACACCCAAACTGATCCTCCCAGACTGCTGCTCAGGGCAAGCGCCGGCTCATCCTCTTTCCCTAAGCTTGGCGGCAGAAGCACTGGCAGGGGAAACTGGGACATTCCGGGATCAAACCAGAAGCCGGGATGGCTTTTGTAATTCTGGGACTGTCCATGGAAAATTGGGACACTTGGAAGGTATGTTCCGGTTATGTTTTAAGATTTTCATGGTACAAGGTCAGATGTCCCCTCTCAGATTGGACCTCTCTCTCTCCACCCTCAGAGAGGTCATAGGACAGCATTTCAGTGAGGAACACTTTCTTCTAATAGAGTACTAGAATTGGCCATATTTTTGACGCCCTTATTTGGTATCGTTGCATCAAAGGACTCACTCAGGCCATCCTTTGGGTTTGTGGATCTGGACAAAATCTCTTTGCATAAGTCCAAAGCTGAGCTGATGACACTTGATACCAGGCATAGGCAAACTCGGCCCTCCAGATGCTTTTGGCCTACAACTCCCATGATCCCTAGCTAGCAGCACCAGTGGTCAGGAATGATGGGAATTGTAGTCCCAAAACAACTGGAGGGCTGAGGTTACCTATGCCTGCTTTATACGCTTAAATCACCATAGTGAATGAGATTTTAAATAGCCAATGAGGGTAACTGTCATAAAACCAAGGCACGCTACAAGCAGCCTTCTAACAACGTTTCAAAAGAAGAAGAAGCAAGCCCTAGTGATTCTGGTAAAGACTCAGATAAGGCACCATGCCTAAACAGCTAGATGTATAATATATTTATGACAATATTTCTCTTACGCATTATCCATTAGTCTCCATTCCCAAGAATACTGAAGGTATAAGAACGGTAGCGTTTTGAAAAACCCCACAGCAGCATTTATAACTTGCACTTTAATACTGAAGAAAAATAACTATCCTCCTTTGCTACTGTCCAGTTCCTTGGAAGTATTTCTCAGAGATGATTTCAGCGGGAAATGTCACATGCTGTAAAATATGAATCACATCATTCCATTTTGGGCTTGATTTATTTTTGGTTTTTGCCTTTCTGGTCTGACAGTATCAACATTAACTTTGTGGAGCTGAAATGCTGTTATCCACAGTGGAGTTGTTGAAAAGTGCTGTTTTGATTTGATAAATACTGTAGGAATATAACCCAGAGGAATTCTACTAAAGAAAATATTGGACGCTATTTCATTTCTCATCTTTGATAGAACTTTGAACTAACAAGGCCCATCAGGGATCGCAGCTCTGATTATGTTTCGACTGATACATTTTGTAGACATGTGGACCTGTTATGGCACCTCTTGTCCTTAACAAATGTAAATAACATTTGCACATCAGTGTCACTTTGGATGGTGGCCTTTATTTTTGTTTAGCAACTTCCTAGTTTGGAATCCGTAAGCCATAAAGAATTCAAGGATCCCTGGCAGGTGTTTTTTTGGCAGCTGTTATTAGATGCGAGGATATAGGTTGTCACGAAGAATTATGACCATCATCTCCATGTTTTCTAACTGCTGCCACAGATGGCAAAGTAACTGTACCATCCAGGCTTTTTCAAAATGCAACCGGTGGCTGAAAAGATAGGTCAATAAATTCTGTTGTCCAAACAACATAACTCAATGAAATTGTTTTTGCAGCCGAATAGAGAGCACTCAGCAAACAGAATACTGAGTGTGGCACAGTGTTCCGTGTGAAATGATAGTTGCATGTGAATAATAGGTTTTGCTCAACTCATATACTGCCACCCTCAGTGCAAGCAGCAAAACAGAATTCCTAGATAAGGATAAGCAAATAGAAGTTTTGCTTAAATGATTATACAGCATAGTGCTTTCTAGGGTATGTTGACATTGTGTATGCATTCCTGACAGTGCCAAAGCAAGGATTTGGGGATATGTGTGTTGTGGGAAATCAAGAGAGTGTCTGCATTAGACTTGAAGCTATGAGCCAACACACAAGTTAACATATTCCTGGAAGAGTGTTGAAACATGGGTTAAGTAAATCAAGATGGACAGCTAATGTTTCAACGCAGGCTGACAGAACTCATAGACATTTTCAGGAATGCAGTAAAAATGTGAAGCCACTGTAGATGGCTGGTGCCACCAAAGCCAGTGGTTCTCAAACCAGCTCCACATCAGTTTCGCTCGTTTCCCCAGGCCTAGCCCACTGGTCCCAACTCCTACAGTCATTCCTATTTTAACAATGTTTTGCAAATGTACAGAACCAAAAGGTGACCTCACCACTCAACACAACACAAACACAAAATGAAGACCCACTTAGTTCAGTGGGACATGCTGACAAGAAAGGCGGAACAGGATTGCAGCCTGAGTAGACATAACTAGGTTGGAGTAGTAACCTTGTATTCTCACAAGATAGGCTTCGTTCCACAGTCACACTGCCATCAAATCCATCCTGCCAATGCAATTTTTCAAGAGTCGCTGAGAATGCCAAAGAACATTCTTGTGTTGAAGTTTGTATGTACTAGAAATATCAAATTGCACATACTGAATCTGTGTTTCAAAACTAATTATTGAGATAGTATTAGCATCATATATGAAAACAGTTAAGTGGGCTTATGTTAGGCATGGTTCTGTTTTTCTGAGCTAAGCCAATAAGCCAGATGTTCATATCGGACAATAGACCTTGGCTACAGCCTGCATTGAGTGCATTATGTCATCCTTTAGTACTATCTGGGGCTACGCTGAAAATTTCTCCTGCATGCTTTTTAGCCATTCTGCATCAGTTCCTGAGGAAAGAAATTTGCATCTGAAAATTATCAAAGAAGAAATTATACTGGGGTGCAGATTGTTTTGCTTAATGGTAAGAAAAATAGCCACCCGCAGCCACTTTGTAATGGTGAATTAAACCCAGTTCTACAACCATTAAAAGAAGAAGAAGAAAGGGCTTAGTGTGGTCACTTCTCATGCATATCTTCAGCATGTGCAAAGGGGTGATGTAATACAGTCGGTATAGTCTGAAGCTGAACTCTGTTGTCAAATATGAGTATCTGGCATGATGGCATGGTCTAGGAAGCTAAAATCATACCTAATCCAAGGCCTTCCCTACATACTAATACCATTTTCACATGTGATGCTAAGAATATATTTGTGTCAGGGACTGGATATTGGAGGAGGAATGGTGGACACCACCCCTCCCCTTCTTCCTGTACAGTGGTGCCTCGCAAGACGAACGCCTCACAAAACGAAAAACTCGCAAGACGAAAGAGTTTTCCGTTTTGGAGGTGCTTCGCAAAACGAAGACTTCTCCGCTGTCCCGGGGCGGTCTGAAAATGCTGGCAGGCGGCAGCGAACGCTGCGCTGCCGCCCGCCAGCATTTTAAAAGTCTCCGCTGTCCCGGGGGCTTTTAAAATGCTGGCAGGCGGCAGCGAAGCATTCGCTGCCGCCCGCCAGCATTTTCAGATCGCCCGGGACAGCGGAGACTTCGGGAGGAAAGCCCTCCTGTCCCCGGAGCTTGCGGGGTGGGAGGTGGGGTGGGAGGTGGGGAGAAGGGCTTTTCTTCCTACCGCCAGCCTTCAGAACAGCCTTCTGAAGGCTGGCGGTGGGAAGAAAAGCCCTTGTCCCCCCCCCCAGCCTTCAGAAGAGGTCGGGGGACAGACTGTCCCCGGACCTGGTCTGAAGGTGGTTTCCATAGGAACGCATTGATTGATTTTCAATGCATTCCTATGGGAAACCGTGCTTCGCAAGACGAAAAACTCACAAGAAGAAAAAACTTGCGGAACGAATTAATTTCGTCTTGCGAGGCACCACTGTACTTCCCAGAGAAGAGGGAGACAGTATAGATTTACAACAGTGGTCATAGTTCAGAGGCTGCTGAGGGGAGAAGCTGGGAAATATTGGGAGGGGAGCAGGAAGAAGAACAAGCACCAGGGGAGAAACAGCTGACAGACTCAGTGTCTTTAGAAAGCATCCCAGACCCCCCCCCCCTTCTCCCAGAACCCAGGAGGGAAAGTAAGAGAACAGAAAGCTCAGAGGCAGAAAGCACAGATTGGCCTGCATAGGAATATAATAGTATAATAGGACAGACGAAGGGGATGGGGCTTTACTTGGAGCAACACCATTATTGCAAGATAGGCACTTTTCTTTTTTTATTTAAATTTTTATTGGAATTTTATTTACAACATAACATAAATCCTCCACCCCCCAATACACAATCCACCCTCATTAAACATAACATACAGTGAGCATAACATACAACAATACAAACAACGAAATAGAAGACTTCCTTTATCCTGTATCTGGCCTTCTTATTTACTTCTTATAAACTGTTTCCCTTTTGAATAATTGTTAAGATTTTTCTAATTATAACTTAAATATCCACAAAGTCTCTTGCAGACATTAATCGAAACAAGTCCAGGTATGTATTTTAGGGTTGTGAAGTATTCTCTGCATTTCCCCCATGCTTTTTGAAACTTTTGTCTAGTGTGATCTCTAATTGCCTCTGTTAATCTAGCCAGTTCAATATACTCTAACAGTTTGTCTTGCCATTCCTTTTTTGTTGGTACAGTGTCTTTTTTCCAGTTTTTAGCAATTAGGATCCTTGCTGCTCCTGTGGCATAGAGGAATATTTTCTGATCTTCTCCTGCTATACCTGTGTCCATTATCCCTTGTAGAAAAGCTTCTGTATTTTTCATAAAGTTATCCTTAAACATTTTTTTAAGCTCGCCATATACTGTGTTCCAGAAGCTTTTGATTTTTTCACAGGTCCACCAAACATGTATAAGTGTCCCCTGCAAGAGAGGCACTTTTCAAAGCTTCTCTGTGAATATTGAATAAAAGACTTGGTAAGAACTCTTCTTGTTTATCTAATTCTTGGCTGCCCACCGTGAAAGGGATCAGATTCCCTGAAGCCTGGCAATTTGTAATGACTAGTTCTAAACTTATTAATGTGGCACATAACAAAAGAAACAATCATGGGCTTATTTAATATCAGCAATATGTTGGATATGCTGTTATTTGGATATAGAGGATCAGCCTTGAAGATATATGGAAGGTCAGGTAGACAGAGGATAATAAGGCTTGCTCCTTCTGGATCTCTCAGCAGCTTTTTCTACCCTTGACCATGGTATCCTTCTGGACCCTGTCTCTGAGTTAAGGGTTGGAGACACTTTTCTACAGGGCTTCTGTTCCTAATTGGAGGACCTTGAAGAACTACATGTCTACACACTGATAAGTTATAACTCAGTTGCTGGGTGCTACAAGGCACCATTTTAGCTCTACCACTGCTTATATGAAATGGTTGGAAAGAGTCATAAGGAGATTTTTGGGCACAGTGTAAAAAACTGAGTCAGGAGAAGCCAAGAACAAGCTGAACCAGTGACCACAAACTGAAGCTAAATCCTGCTAAGACAGAGGCACTGTCGGTGGGTGGTTTCCAGGTCCAAGAGTGGGGTTCCTTAGCCTTTTCGTGGTCTGGCTATACTCCTAAAGCAGGCTTCCTCAACCTCGGCCCTCCAGATGTTTTGAGACTACAATTCCCATCATCCCTGACCACTGTCCTGCTAGCTTGGGATCATGGGAGTTGTAGGCCAAAAACATCTGGTGGGCTGAGGTTGAGGAAGCCTGTCCTAAAGGAATAGGTACACAGTTTAGGAGCGCTCTTGGAACCGTATTTGTCTATGGAGCTCCAGGTGGCCCCCATGGCATAGAACACCTAATATTAAGAATAGCTTGACCTCTGTGCTAATTTTTCCATTAGGCTACTCCCCGAAAAGTATTCTGGAGATTTCAGCTGATGCAGATTGTGGTGGCCCAAAAGGTGAATGATGCCCCTTTCTGAGCACATGTCACACCAGTGTTGAAGAACCTGCACCGGCTGTCTTTTCGACACTGCACCAATTTTAAGGTCTTTCTACATACAGTGGTACCTTGGGTTAAGCACTTAATTCGTTCCGGAGGTCCGTTCTTAACCTGAAACTGTTCTTAACCTGAAGCACCACTTTAGCTAATGGGGCTTCCTGCTGTTGCCGTGCCGCTGCTGCATGATTTCTGTTCTCATCCTGAAGCAAAGTTCTTAACCCGAGGAACTATTTCTGGGTTAGCGGTGTCTATAACCTGAAGTGTATGTAATCTGAAGCGTATGTAACCCGAGGTACCACTGTACTTACAAAACTCTATGCAGCTCTGGACCCCAAACACCAGCTTTCCCATCGCTGACCAGCAAGGCATTAAGATGAACAAATAGAATCCTATTAGTTTGGTACAGCTTGATGATTATTGACTTGTGCCAATGTGGAGACATGTTTTTTTCACTGGTCATATTGGTAGTATATAGAGTGTACTCCCTGCTGAAATATGAAATAGCCCATCTGTAATGGCATTTTTTCTGGATTTTGAAGATGTTCACACAGGCATTCCTATTATTGATCAACCTGTGCCTCCATTTCTTAATGATTGTATTGTTTTAATAGTACTACTTTATCGTGCATTTTAATTGTGGGTATTTATATTTTAATGTTTGTATAACTTGGCTTTAATACTTTGTCAGCTGCTTAGAAGCCTAGTTTGTTATCTAGGGGTATACAAAATTATTATTATTGTTGTTGTTGTTAGTGGTGACTGTCACTATTTGCTGCAGCAATTAGGCTTTCTTTGTGGAATTAGGCTTTCTTCGTTTGAAAATTCTTGTTACTGTAGGTCAAAGATGCAACAATGTTGATTTGAATATGCAAAGACCTAGGTGGGTGTGATGTCATTGCACAGGTGCAGGAATTACCAAAAAGAAAAAAGGGGGGAGTAAAAAAAGAGTTTTATTTAAAAGCTGTGTTTTTCTACCGACACAGCTTACCTAGCAGAGCGACTCACCTCAGGCTATACTTAAAAAACACACTTTTGCTTTTGCTATAAATTGACATGCCATAAGAAAGACATGAGGGGAGGGGGAACTTCCAGGTATCATCAGCTTCAATTATTCAAGTTAATTAAAGTTTCTAAAATAGACATCTAATTTGCCATTAACCTGTTTGACACTCAAATCTGAAGGTAAAAGCTTCATTTACCTTCACTGAGGAGAGAGAACCGATATGCCAAGGCTGTTTTTACAATATCCCTATGCACAGGAGAAGAAAAAATCCCTCAGGTTTTTCAATATCACCATTCTTTTTTGCTTTTTTAATTTATGCCTTTGATGGACATATTAAATAAGAAATGCAGTCTCCTGCTGCTTCTTGCTTCAGATGTCACCTACGTTTTCCACAAATCCTCACTGTATTTATTTCTAGTCAGGTTCACAAAAATCACACTGGATTATCTGTACCTGTGGCAAAGCAAAGTAAACCACACAAACAAAGCAAAGCATATGCACGAGATTTAAAGAGTGAGGTGCTCAAAATCACGTAGGGCACAAGTTCATGGACTGCCTCCAGACTATTTTTTCAGGAGGGATTCAGGTGCATATCAGGAAATTTAGTTTGCACAATTAAAGTAGATTAAAGTGCTTTGTTGCCCACATACAACAAATGCACCTTAAAAAAGAAACATACATTTTGTGCTTAGGAAAATGGTGAGAAATACATTTAACCAGTGCTTTTTTTTGGGGGGGGGACTCAGGGGTACCCAAACCCCTAAACATTTTGTGAATCTAATGGGAGAAGAAACTAAAAAATTTATTTTTTCTCAAGCATGGTGAATCGTCAGTTCTGTTGCTACCCCCATGGCGGACTCATTTCCTGTCATGGTGTTTCCTGAGTCTTAGACAGAAGCAAGTGTTTAATATGTGAAGTAGGAATTGGAATCCAGCACAGTGATTGGTCAGTTTCGTTGTTGTGTGTGAAGGCCTCTAAAACCACCCCCAAAATAAAGACGCAATAGACACAGAATTTAGTTTAAGGTTTTTGGCATTAATTTTGGCCACAACTTTATTGATTACAGCATGTGAGTGGTTGATTAGGCATTGGTTCCAGACTACCTGAACCTGCACAGTGGCAGGAACAGGACTGACACTGGGCACCACCATATGTCAGTAAGGGAAAGCGTCCTGGGGGAGCGAGAAGCTGGCTTTGATCTTACAGCTCACCCCAAATGATCCCAGCCCTTGACAGGGTTCGGACAAAAGCAAGACGAGCCCCTGGATTCCAGATTTTCCTGAACACATCCGGAATACTTCAGTTGGCAGCAGTGTCCAGGCAGAAATTGGGCAAAAGTCTAGGAAAATCCGGATTTTCACTGTTGGAAATATGGCAACCCTATGTGACCTAACCTCCGCATAAGCTTTGTGCAAGCATATCAGAATGAGTGCTCAATAAACAGATCATCTCTAAATCAGCAAGAAAAGGAAGAACTTATTTATTTACTTATTATTATTTATGTGTCTTACTGCAATGGTTATTATAGAAGAAATAAATAAAATAAACAAATGCGTAATATAGCTCATGCATGGAAAGGTTGCTGAAAATATTTATTCTACCAATAGGGCCATACAACTTTGGAAACCCTCTTTTTTTTTTACATATAGAGCCCATTACCAAGAAGCAACACACATAAGGATTCATATAAGTTCTGGCTCCCACTTCTGTAGGCAACCTTCCAACATTGCTCATTTGCTGAGCTTGTCATCAGAGCTTCTGCTCCAGGTGCTCCCATCACCGGAGGTTAGGTGGGTGGATAGTGGAGATGCAACCCTTTTTGTTGGGGTGCCTCCACTGTAGGACAGACACTCCAAAGAACTTCACTAATTCACCTAATTCAACTTCAGTTTTGTCATCCAAGATGCATTCAGCATTGTGGGCCCAAGCCTCTGGCTCCACCACCCAACTGAGGTTAGATAGTCACGCTTCTTGATGAAGTTTAGGCTAAGTTCAGACAAAGACTTTCATATTCCAGTTGCCATTTTAAGAGTCTTCAGGTTTCTGCTTCATTTACTTTTATATATAATGCTTAGAAACACTAATGATTAAGCAGTATAGACAGATAGATATAATAAACATCATGTAAGTGGGCTTCTGCTTATATGATGGGACTTTCTCCCCTTTCCCCAACGCCTAGAGCAGATTTTAGGCATTTCTAAGTAGTTTCTGGGAGAAAGGAAGTTTCATCCAGGTGGTAGACAGACATTATTATCCCATTTTACCCTGTTTCATTTTTCTGTGCTTTCCCTCACTTCTACTGCTTTTATTATTTTGGTTTTACTGTAGTTGATCTCACTGTTTTATCATAGAATATTTTGGATTGTTTTGTGGCCCTCTATATTCCTGGTGTATATTTTGCTCCAAATAATAATTATTTTTAAAGGTAGGCAACTGATTTGCTATATAAAATAAACAATAAAGTAGAACTATGCATGTTAATCAAAACTTGGTACTGTTGATGGTTTAAAAGCATGTCTGCCAGTGTAAGAAGAAGAAGAAGAGTTTGGATTTGATATCCCGCCTTTCACTCCCTTTCAGGAGTCTCAAAGCGGCTAACATTCTCCTTTCCCTTCCTCCCCCACAACAAACACTCTGTGAGGTGACTGGGGCTGAGGGACTTCAAAGAAGTGTGACTGGCCCAAGGTCACCCAGCAGCTGCATGTGGAGGAGCGGAGACGCGAACCTGGTTCCCCAGATTACGAGACTACAGCTCTTAACCACTACACCACACTGGCTCCCTAATAATGCTGTTTAAAATGACTTTGTATGCATTGGGTGCTTTTTATCTAGAGTTTTCTCATTTCCTTGAGGAAAAAGAACCTGATTTACACAATTTATTTTTTATTTGCATTTTTTGATCAGTACAAAATTTCTTCATTGGTACACAGACTGAAAAAGAAAAAGCTTGATATAGGGTGGGTCAGGGTTGGGCGGGCAGAGAAAAGAATTATTAAATAATTCATCATATTGCTTTAAAAAAAAGCGCAACCAAAAATTCATCAAACCAATGTAAATAAAGTGAAACGTCACACACCATCACCACTTTTATCATTTCAATAACTGGTGAAGAGTGACCATTTCTTAACAAATTGATATTCATATACAGCTTTCCCACATTCAAATATATCAGGTTAATTTGTACATTATAGGTGTATCTGAGATCCTGGAAAACAACTCTGATATTGGGTGCGACCTTCTTTCTCTAATACACGGCGCTTGACATTTTGGTAACCATCTCCACATGTCATTGCAAATAATTCAGTAGTGTTATAATTAGGTCATTTGGGAGATGACATCTAGTTATCTGTTTAATAGAACACAAACCTCCAAAAGCTTTAAGTCCTGTATTACTGCCAAAATAAGTGTAAATAATCTGCAGAAAGGTTTTCCACATTTCCAGAAAATATCCCACACAGGCTATACATCTGTGGTAACAAATATCACTGAGGGAGGCAGAATTCTATAAAAACAAATCCTCCAATTTTGCAGTGATTAATACTTTACCTATATTTTTGTCCAACCAATTCCTTTTCCAAAGCAAGTATACACAGTTTCTTTCCCTGTTTTCTTTAAGTATTTTAAGGGTTTTTATCTTGTAGTTCATTAAGACTCCTAAATAGGATCAGGAGTCTGCTGATCCTATGGGCTTCCTCCATCCGTGGATGACCTAGGATTTGATCATGTCCTAATGTTCTTTTTTAAGTGGCATGTGTTCGTGCAGAGACTGTCCATGCTGTACAACTGAACACACTGAAGAGACCACAGGGGAAATCTATACACAAATAAAAAATGCTGTGAAAATGCTTTTTTAAAAAATGTTTGAAAAATACATTGAATTTCGCATAGCTCACTTTCGCCATCTAGTGTCACATTACCATATTGCACTTTACAACACATTTAAAACTTTTCATTTGCAGCTGTGTGAGGGTAAAAGAGGAGAGTGCAAAATATGGTCTGAAGCTCAACAGCAAAAAAACTAAGATCATGGCCACTGGTCCCATCACCTCCGGGCAAATAGAAGGGGAAGAAATGGAGGCAGTGAGAGATTTTAATTTCTTGGCCTCCATGATCACTGCAGATGGTGACAGCAGTCACGAAATTAAAAGACACCTGCTTCTTGGGAGAAAAGTTATGACAAACCTAGACAGCATCTTAAAAAGCAGAGATATCACCTTGTCGACAAAGGTCTGTATAGTTAAAACTATGGTTTTCCTAGTAATGATGTATGGAAGTGAGAGCTAGACCATAAAGAAGGCTGATTGCTGAAGAATTGATGCTTTTGAATTATGGTGCTGGAGGAGACTCTTGAGAGTCCCATGGACTGCAAGAAGATCAAACGCATCCATTCTTAAGGAAATTAGCCCTGAGTGCTCACTGGAAGGACAGATCGTGAATCTGAGGCTCCAATACTTTGGCCACCTTATGAGAAGCGAAGACTCCCTGGAAAAGACTCTGATGTTGGGAAAGATGGAGGGCCCAAGGAGAAGGGGACGACAGAGGACGAGATGGTTGGATAGTGTTCTCGAAGCTACCAGCATGAGTTCGACCAAACTGTGGGAGGCAGTGGAAGACAGGAGTGCCTGGCGTGCTCTGGTCCATGGGGTCACAAAGAGTCGGACACGAGTAAACGACTAAACAACAACAAAATATGAGTCACATAAATACAGAGTCTCCAATAGGTACTCTGAAATGTGCCTTTCACAAACTTTTACATCATAATGGTGACTGCATCTTAGACTCTCTACTCCTACATATTGCTAAGACTTGGTAGAAAATATTGAATTGGGGAACTGAATATGTATTTCCAAACAACTCAATTATTTGTCAGTTTATATGCATTGAAAGCTAGTCAAAAAGGCATTTGTTCTTTCGTGTGATGCCAATTCTACACAGGAAGACCTTGAAATCAGCTGCAAAGAATATGGAAATCTTTTTTAAATAAATAAATAAATAATACTTATATAATTTAGAAATTTCGCCAGACATAATTGTGAGAGCCTTGAGAGAGAAAAAACAAGGATCTTTTAAATTTATAAAATATAAAATGTTCCAAGTTTAGCAAATAAGCACTTTCTCCAACTAATGACCTCATTGGTTTTAATTAATGCTCCATCCTAGCTGCATTCTGGGAGGGTTAGACACAGTCTTCAGGTCTTCCTAAAGCTAAACATCTCCAGCTTGACTGCATTCACTCTAGCAACTCTCAAATTAGTCATTCATTAATTCATTCATTCTTCCATCTATTCATTCATTCATTGCTAGCAACTCAATAGGAAATGTATTCACGTGTTATAGCTGCAACACTGACAGATCAGCTACAAATGATTTTACACGTTGCAGGGATGAATACCTAGAAACAAGTGACGTTGTGCAATTAAAACAACAAATTCCATGCAAAGACGTTATTTCAGAAAAAAATCGAAAGACTAATCATTTTGATTATTTTTTAATAGCAATGCGGAGCTCTGTATTTACCGCCTGATGGAACTCCTGAAATGCATTGTGTGCCTTCAAAAGCCGTCTAGGCTTCTGAATAGGACACTATAAACCTGATTTCAACAGACTGAAAACAAGATGTGACAAGCAGTTTGACACTGGCCCTCGACTAATTTCCGTTATTTGTAAAGAGCCACAATCTGAATGGAAATAGCTCAACAGAATGGGTCAGTATGGTTGGGGCCATGTCAGTTCACACATAAAAACCCAGTGCAGGGGAAAATAAGCAGCCATTGATTTCTAGAGAAAGCCCCAGAGACTGTGGAAAGCTGCCAAAATGAGGCACCAGCTGCTCTCCGCTGGAAACCTTTTGTGGTGGAGTGAGAGAGAGAAGGCTGGTGCGTCTGAAAGGGAAAATGAAGCAGAAACCAGGGTAGAAGAGGGCTTCCTGACTGCTTCGGCAAGGCCTCATTCCCCAGGCTTCACATTCTCCTTACTGAGAAAATGTTGAAGAAAAACTGTGTGCGCGCGCAGAAACACACACACACACACACACACACACACACTTAAAAAAAAAAAAGCTATATAAAACCTCCAGCAACCATCCTCTCCACCTTTATTTATGCAGTGAATCGGGAACAGTTCCAATGGGAATTTCTCATGCTCTTTCACATTCCCTGAATTCAACCTAGTGCTTCTTCCGCTTCTTTTAAAAAAGAAACAGCTCTGATCGAATAAATATATGCTTCAAAAATGGAAGAAATACTCAGTGTGATTGCAGATCGTCATTTGCATAATTGCATTATGACGACAATTTTAGAAAGATAATAAATGGGGAGCATTTTGTTTGAAGTTTTTATGCTTCCATAATAAGAAAATCCTGGCCGCATCTCCTTAAGCACCTTAGCAATGATTTCATGCTAGAAATGAGAGCACACACCAACACACACAAACACTCTTTAAAGTTTTGGCAGTGGGTAATAACTCTTTTGTTTCAAAACTACATACTCCAGGCACTACAGCCTGTGCCTGTATAAAATATCCACAACAGAGCATAAAAATGAGCATGTATTGGCAAGTTTCAGATCACCTTCAATGCTGGAAAAGATTGTTTCTCTTAATCTGGTGAAGTGAGCAAGAGGATGTTTGTCTATATTGCTTTTTTTTTAATGCTTATGGAAGGCACCCCTCCAAAAAATTGGTATCATCAAACAGATATACTTATTGTTAAAAAAAAAAGGGAGCCTGTTCAAATCAGGGATAGCACTACCATTTGATAAAGTGAGGTGCCCCTCTCAGGTAGCTGCTATTTCTTTGTGACCCCCTCAAATCAGTTAGTATCAATAGTAAGCAAAACTATTAATTGTTATTTCATTTATGTTTTATTATGTTTTTGTATATGTCAAAAGCTGCCCAGAGTGGCTTGGGCAACCCAGTAACATGGGTGGGATATTATTATTATTATTATTATTATTATTATTATTATTATTATTAATCATGTTTTGACTGCCAGTATGAGGTGCTTGTGGGATTTTCAGTCAGGTACAAAAATAACTTTCTTTCATATTGTTTGTTTAACTGCAGTATTTAGACAGGCCTTTGAAATGAGATTTGCTTGGTTCTTTTCCCCTTAAAAAAATGTTTTTATTTATATAATTGTAGTATTATGCTTTTGAATATTTAAAATGAATAAATTGAATTGGAGTGAATTTTCCTGTCCAATGTGTGATTCTGACCTAGACTGAGCTGTCTTTGACCCCCTGGTACCCTTCAGATGTTTTGAATGAGAACTTGCATCAGCTACAGCCTTCGTAGCTGGGCTTTTAGGGACGTTCCTCCCCAGAGTGACAGTGAGGAATCCGAAGAGGAAGGAAAGCAGACTGGGGGGAGTCGAGACTTGGTTCCTTCCCACGTTGAGAGTGATGTAAGCCCCTCTCGCTCTGGAATACAAGCTGTCAATTCTCAAAACAGCACAGAGCCGGCAGAGCTGGCTGCAGGGCAACAGCTGCTGTTAGACTCAGCTCAAGAGGAGGAGGAAGAGGAGGAAGAGGCTGCACCCAAATCTCCTTGGAGCAGGAGGAAGAGCCGGGTACTGGGGCAACGTCAACCCAGCAGGAAGTGGGGCAAAAGGTGGAGGATATCCTGCTGGCGCAGACAGCGTCATCCAGTTGGGCCAACTGGATGACAGCAGCTGTCTGGAGCTGAAGGGAGTTGTAGTCTACAAAACAACTGAAGAACACCAGGTGGGTAAACATGGGTATGAAACAAAACAGCTCAAACGTGTCCATTCATTGCAGACTTGTGCAAACTAGCTTTAATCTGGATCCTTGAAGACGCTCACCATTCTGAGCCAGTACGATCAGCTATGCACAGGTGGACAGGAGAAGCTCACTGACTGGAGCCAAGGAGTCTCCATGTAGATGCATGAATCACTGTGACAATGGTGCTTTGAAAAGCCAAAAAAACCCCGTAGAAATCCTCAGTAATCCAATTTTCTTCAGTAGTGTAAACCCACATTCACTGAAACACTTCAATAAATAGGAATTACGGCTTATTCTCTGCTTTCTCATTCATGCTCCAGGCACTCTGTATACACAATTATATGGTTGGAAATGCTCAGTCAGTCTAGTGTAGTGGCTGTCTGAAAATCCTTAAAAATAATTTGCCCCAAAGCTACCTTTCTTTGTATCGCTGGCTACACTGTGATGAACGGTTTGTATTTTAGCTAAGCAAGAAAAAAAAAAAACAAGTTGAGCAAGTTCTGCTCCAGCAAACCTAAACTACAAAGGAGAAATGGCCCAGATTTGAATGAAGAGGAAGGTATCTGGGGAACTCTGTCTATGCTCACACAAAAAAAGCAGTGAGACAAATAACTGGATAATAAGAAAAGCTTAATTGAAGGAAGCAACATTCCATCTCGCAGTCCATTTAGGCAGTGAAATGGGCTATTGTGGATGAGAATTAAACTATTTGAAAACTAATTTTATTTACTTGGAATTATACCCTTCCCTGGTGTTCTTTTTTTAAAAAAATTTATGTACTTAAATTTATAGGCAAGCTTCAAAGAAAAACCTAGCGCTGTATAGTAATTATCTGTCACTGAATTGCTCCCTGCTCCCAGGATGCAATGAGACATTGTGTCTGCCTGCTGCTGCTCACTTGAGGTTTTGCAAGCAACATTTCCACAGACTGAACTCTGTTGGGAGAAGCAAGGGCTGGTGTTTTCAGCGTGGAATTTAAATCATACCTATCAGGACTACTGGGGTACCAATCATTTTGGCCAGTTAGAGCTTTGGAAGGGGACCCTGTGTTTGTGCTTAATGTTTATGTCCACCTGTTCACCTTATCTTTCTCCCTTTAAATGATATACATGGGGGTGGGGTTGTTGTTCTTCCTAATGCAGCAGCCAGACTGGTGACTGGGAGTGGCCACCAAGACCATATCACACCGGTCCTGAAAGACCTACATTGGCTTCCAGTATGTTTCCGAGCACAATTCAAAATGCTGGTGCTGACATTTAAAACCCTAAACGGTCTCAGCCCAGTATACCTGAAGGAGCATCTCCACACCCATCGTTCAGCCCGGACACTGAGGTCCAGCTCTGAGGGCCTTCTGGCAGTTCCCTCACTGTGAGGAGTGAGGTTACAGGGAACCAGGCAGAGGGCCTACTTGGTAGTGGCGCCCGCCCTGAGGAATGCCCTCCCATCAGATGTCAAGGAAATAAACAACTATCTGACTTTTAGAAGACATCTGAAGGCAGCCCTGTTTAGGGAAGTTTTTAATGTTTGAAGTTTTATTCTATTTTTAGTGTTCTGTTGCAAGCCACCCATAGTGGCTGGGGAAACCAAGCCAGATGGGTGGGGTATAAATAATAAAAATGTTGTTGTTGTTGTTGTTGTTGTTGTTGTTGTTGTTGTTGTTGTTGTTGTTGTTGAGTTTGACTTCTTTTTAGCTTCCAATAAGCCTTCTGACAGGGTAAGGCCTTTTTTGCGGGGGGTTGTGTGTGCGATTTCTTCCTTTCCCTCTGTAGGACATTTTTCATCATTCCCACCACTGTGGCTTATCATGTTTCTTGGATGTCCCTGCGGAAACACTGTTTACCTTCCAGCTACAGAAGTACCTATTTATCTACTTGCACTGGTATGCTTTTGAACTGCTAGGTTGGCAGGAGCTCAGACAAAGCAACGGGAGCACACCACGTCATGCGGATTCAAACTTGCCAATCAGCAAGCCCTAAAGGCTTGGGGGTTTAGACCATAGTGCCACCTGTGTGCATAGAACTGCAATCCCAGTGAATATGTCTATAAAATAATAATAATATGTAGATCTAATGGTTCTGGGGTTGCTCGTGCGTAAGTTGCCGCCACTCCTGGGTAGGTGGCCTGGTTAAACCTTTCCTGGCTGGACAGCCCCTCACTTCGTGGCTGCTCAGTCGCTGGCAGAATCCGACAGTGGGCGTTTCTTCAACCTTTTCCAACATAAAAGTTGTTTGACGCCCAGTCTCCTCCTAGCCTCCCTGCGCGGAAGCCTTCTGCGCAGGGTGGGCGTGGGTAGCGGAGGGCCTGTGCTCTCTCTGCTGGTGTCCAGTGAAGAGTCTCTGAGCCTGCTCTCCGCTTCCCCCATTGGCACCCCTCCATCCCTGGTGTCGTGCTGAATTTCTTCCCCAACAGGAGACCTGCCTCTCTCCCTACTTGGCCCCTCTCCAGTATCGTCGTGGAGCCCCTCCTCCTCCTCTCGTTCCGATGGCAGTTCCCTGACAGTAGATCTCCGCCATGATACATTAATAAGCCTCAAATAACTTCATGGAGCTTATTTCTGAACATACACATACAGGGCTGCACTGTGAATCCTTAAGCCACAATTCAATAGGGTCAATTACACATCTAAGTCCATAATCATAATATGGGAAGCAGCTATTGTGAATAATCCAGATGACTCAAACCTAATGACCAAACTATAGGCTAAGCGGTAGCAAAAATGCCTTCTGTAGTTGCTGGCTGGCATGAAGAAAGAATTCCTGCCCAATTCCAAATCTAGAAACCAGACTCAGATAATAAAGTCAGCCTTTTGTTTAAAAGATGTCCATACCTTACAAATGCAGTTTGATAAAGACAGGCAAAATAAAAGTAACTTTATAGCAGAAATGAAATGTTCTATACTGTAACAATATTCTACAGAACAGTACTTTCTGATAACCCACTGATTAAAGACCAGTTTGGGAGAATTCACTTAGAATTCCTAGTGATCTGTTAGAAACCCTGACATCTACTAACAAAAAAACCCACTCCTTTGCTGATAAATTGTTTGCAATTTCCCAGATTATATCTCTAAAAATAAAATACCTTGCACAGTTTAATTGGCCTCCTCTTCCTTTGATATTTGCTTCCATAGAGACTTCCTAAAGACAGAGTCAAGGACCATAAAGGTTAGAGCAGGATAGTTACAAACAGATCGGTTTTATCTAGAAAGAATCAGTTAACTAGAAATCTCCACAGGAGGCTTAAAGGTATCATTTTGTCAAAGAAGCTGAAAAAACTTGAGGATGGGGTGATGTACGAAAACTCCACACTGTGCTCACTCTGTATGCCATTCAATAGTGCAGAAAAAAACAACATGCTGATATTTCAATTTGTGGTGGAACTCTTTGAGGACCACAGAATAAATTGAAGAGATGAAAAGAATACAACTTGGTCATGTTTTCCTGAAAAAAATGGTGCTTTCAATCTGAGCAGCCATTTGTGGAGAAAATTTACTAAAGAGCATCTCTGTAGACCATTTGTTTCATCTAAGGTTTGGGCTCAAATGCGTCTAGATGAGAAGGTGACATTCAATAGAGTAATCCTACTGATGGCTCTCTCTCTCTCTCTCTCTCTCTCTCTCTCTCTCTCTCTCTCTCTCTCTCTCTGTGTGTGTGTGTGTGCACCTGAAGTTAGATAATTTGAATCTTCTAATCCCTTTCAGGCACATGGCAATAGGCAGAAGTGAAAGAAGACTGGCACCCCACTTTTAACTCTGTTTTTTTAATGGTTTACCTCCCATTGGGAGAAAAAAATATGCATGCTAGCTCCAGTCGTAGCATTTCTCCCTAGGTTTTTTGGGTTCGGATTGGGAAAAAGATGTGAGGGAAAGGGGAAAACTTTGGATCCTTCAGGTCCCAAAGTTTCTTTGATCTACCTTTGTCAAGCCCCCAGTCCAACCCAGTATGATTTTGGTTTTTTTGGGGGGGGGGTGTTGCCTCAACTGTTGCTGGAGCTCCAATGCCGGTAAGGCAAGGAGTGTGGAGAGTTCCATGGTACAAGGTCAAATGTTTCCTCTGAGATAGGCCATAGGATAGTATCATTTCTGTGAGGAATAGTTGTGATGGATAGGTGTGGCTTTCTAGGAAAATTGTCCACTCAAAGGAACATACAATTTTTCAAGATAAAGCAGTGTAACAAAATGAGATAAAATACAAACAATTAATAAAATTAATAAAAACAGAAGACAAAAAAACACCGTTCAAAATCCAGCTGTAGTAAAATTATCTGGGTGTGATGAAATACAGTGGTACCTTGGGTTACAAACACCTTGGGTTACAAACACTTTGGTTACAGACTTCACTAACCCGGAAGTATTCCTCGGGTTAAGAACTTTACCTCAGGATGAGAACAGAAATTGCGTGGCGACGGTGCAGTGGCAGCGGGAGGCCCCATTAGGTAAAGTGGTACCTCAGGTTAAGAACAGTTTCAGGTTAAGAACGGACCTCCGGAATGAAATGAGTTCGTAACCAGAGGTACCACTGTAATACATAATCACAGAAGAATGTCCTTGCTGGATTAGATGAAAGGCCCATCAAGGCCAACATCTTGTTCTAACACTGACCAAATGTGGGAAGCATTCAAACAGGACCTTGGTGCAACAACATTCTCCCCACTCATGTTCCTTAGCAACTGGTATTTTTTTTATTGGGTTTTATAAATGAGAATAATGTTATACAAACAAGTATTTTGAGGCATATCATCTCCAGTAATGAAGGCAGTAAAACAGGCAATGATAAGGCTAGCTGAACCTTTCTGGGGACATCATTCCATAATTTGGATGCCATGTTGAAATGGTGGCCTCCCTCATCTTATCAATCAAACTTTTCTTAGATGGGGGGACAACCAGAAGGGCCTCAAGTTCTGAGCAAAGTTATTGAATAGGATCAAAAGGAAGGAGTTGATAACTAAGAATTTAAATAAGCACACACAGACTATGCAAGCGAATGAAAAGAAACTAGACTCTCCTGTGAAGCAGGCTTTAACAGACAACCTAAAGTTCTGTTCCAAGCCTGCCTCGGGAGAGCTATGCTGACATCTCAAGCCGGCATATGAATGTGCCCCAACTGAATGTTTTCAGAGTTCAAACATACCATGCAACTTTGTTATCAGCTGGCTTTGAGGTATTATTGGAGAGTGGGGAATTCACTGCCATTTTGTGGGTTCTTTTTAGGTTTGATAGTGGGAGGTAGCTTCTTAACCTTTTGTTTTGCTACAATAATAATACTAATAATAATTTATTTATACCCCGCCCATCTGGCTGGGTTTCCCCAGCCACTCTGGGCGGCTTCCAACAAAACACTAAAATACAATAACCTATTAAAAGCTTCCCTAAACAGGGCTGCCTTTAGATGTCTTTTAAAAATCTGGTAGTTGTTGTTCTCTTTTACATCTGGTGGGAGGGCATTCCACAGGGCGAGTGCCACTACCGAGAAGGCCCTCTGCCTGGTTCCCTGTAACTTGGCTTCTCGCAGCGAGGGAACCGCCAGAAGGCCCTTGGTGCTGGACTTCAGTGTCCGGGCAGAATGATGGAGGTGGAGATGCTCCTTCAGGTATACTGGACCGAGGCCGTTTAGGGCTTTAAAGGTCAGCACCAACACTTTGAATTGTGCTTGGAAATGTACTGAGAGCCAGTGTAGGTCTTTCAAAACCGGTGTTATGTGGTCTCGGCGGCCACTCCCAGTCACCAGTCTAGCTGGATTAGTTGTAGTTTCCACAGGAGCAAAAACATGGGCTTCCAACCTCAGAATAACTACAATGTAACATGTTTGGGGGGCATTTGAGGTGGTGGGGAACAAGGTGGCCGTCAGAAAAAGCATGCAAAAAAAAAAAAAAATCTGCCACAACACACTTGAAAGACAACCTCTGAGGTGGTGATGAAGTTCAGTGCATCCCTTCAGATAACAGTAATTTCTTCACCCCTATTCATGGGACTGAATTATATACCTACAACTAAGATTGACTGCATACACACATTTAAAGCACATGACTCCCCCCAAAAGAATTCTGGGAATCATTGTTTATGCCTCACAATTCCAAACATCCTTAACAGACTACAGCTCCCAGGATGGGGAAATTAGGTGTTTTAAATGTGCATGCAGCCCAAAAGTGACAGTCGCTGTAGCATTGTGGACTTTTTGACATCGGGTGCCGTCTTTCCACTTTGAACGGTAAAACATTTTCTGCTTTTCTCAGAGATACACGCCCCACTCCTAGTTCTGCTCTATGTACCACTGAAAAATGATGACCAGATGTTCATAGTTAGGCCACCACAATTATCCAAACGAGTGGCATTAATTTTCTCCACATAAAACACGGCGCTGTGGCAACATTTCAATGTGATCTCGTCCCTTCTAGGGTCAGCTAGAAAATGCTATGATCATGGCCTCTCCTTCCCAAGCTAATATGATTATGGAAATGGGTGTCAATGTAAACAGCTGGTGTGCCCGGCCACATGCAGTCTTGTATGAAGAGTTGCCTGTTTGTGTAAACCGGCCTTTAATTAAAGCCTTTATCATGAAATCACAGCTGCAATGAGGTTACACTGAGCTGAATGAATGTGGAACAAGGATTTAAGATGGGGATTAGAGCTTTGTTAGCAATAAGAAAGGTGCGGAAGAGGGGGACAGGGTGTCATCCTGCTTTTGCATAATCTCTGTCTTGCTCTTATGAATCTCCTTAAATTCATAGCAACACAAATAGCAGTTTGCACCACAGAGTTGTGTTGTATAATTTATAAGTGGAGGAGAACCATCTGGCTCTTCATAACCACTCCAGGCGACTGTCGCTTTTGCCTTCTTTCCTCTAACAAGAGACCGTGGTTACCTGTGAGTAAGCCCTATTCTGCACCCTGGGACTTACCCCAATAAAACATGCACAGGCTAGTTAATGCTATTTTAAAAACTCTCACACATATCTATATTATGCTAGAAATAATCGTTTGGATTTGTCCTGGTATTTATGTTCTGTTCTGCTCACTTGACTTCACTGTTCTGTAAGTGTGTTTTCCTCCTACCATTAGCAGCTAATGCAGAGGGAATATTCATCAACACAGGACAACAAAATTACATGCTTTGCAAAACACTGTTTACCACTTAACAACATATTTTAACAACAGCCTTGCATTGGGACACCGTAAAAGAAACCACTGACAGCGGGTTCTTCCTCCTGCTGTAGTGCACAGGTACCGTAATTGTAAAGTGGAAGTATTTCCTGATGTAACAGAGACCTGCATAATACTAGACTCACTGAAATTCTGGGTTAAATGATTAAAGTTGACAGTGGGAGCTGTCCCTGAATAGCAGCAGACTTTGTGCTGGACAGAGACTTTTCCTGTGATTGCGTGGCAAAACCCTCAAGCCGACCCCCCATTAGGATAAATAAATTCACACAGACACGGATATTTTGTTTAAGGTTTTTGGGCAAAAATTTGGCCACGACTTTATTGATTACAGGAATGAGAGCAGTATTGGCTTAGGCATTGGCAAGACTATATCTGACTCCTGTCCCCTTTGTAGGAAGTCTGTAAGGGTAAACCACCCAAAGGGAAATTGCTTCGGGGGAACCTGCCTGCATCTCCCCTGGTGTTCCCAGAGGCCTGGCGTGGCCTTCACCCTTCAAGCAGACTTCGGACAGGAACCAGGCCCTGGTTTCCTTTAACGGAATACCCTTGAAACTGGAGGGGCAGGCGATGGGCAACCTCCCCTCCCCCATTCACAACAAGCCAATGCCTAACCGCCAAACCTTACAAAGTTGTGATGATTGCTAAGAGGTAGGCAAAAACCAAGTGGCCTGTGCAAATTTGCCAAATGGGAAAAATTCCTACCCAGCCCCCAACTCAAGCCGGGCAACCAACCAAAGTCCAAAGGAAGGCCAAAGGATCTAAATTAAAGGGAGGGTGGGTGTTCAGCAGTGCGAAGCAGGAGTCTGGCACACGTTGTGCTGCTGCTTTTATACCTTCCCTCACTATCACCCTTTGACATGATGGGCAATAGCCCTGGGTGATTGTGGTGCCACCCTGGTGTGAGTGTGATAGCTCCACCCACGCCAGGGTGGGGGGAACCAGGTTGAGAGCCCGCCTGCAGCCAGGATCATCTATTAAGATGATCCCATTTCTCAGCTGAAGGGAGGGTTGCTGCGAAAGTGTTGCTGAAAAGGAGAGGGGTTTCCAGGGGTGGGGCAAAATCTATAACAGGGCAGACTATAGTGGTTTGCTCTGGAAAGAATGGCAACAGGTTTCCCATTGTTTCTTCTTTAACAAAGAAGCTTTGCTACCACACTGAGTTACAGACTTTTTCTTTTACCTTTCTCCTCCTGTGATGAGGCTGCATTTAAACATTTAAACATTTTACTGTTTCAATATTTTAATGTTGTATTTTAATCTTGTTTTTAAGTTGCATTCATTCAACTTGTTTTTATTATTGCTTGTTAGCCACCTTGAGCCCGGCCTTGGCTGGGGAGGGCGGGGTATAAATAAAAACTATTAT
The DNA here is from genome assembly GCF_027172205.1 of Podarcis raffonei. NCBI lineage: Eukaryota > Metazoa > Chordata > Lepidosauria > Squamata > Lacertidae > Podarcis > Podarcis raffonei. Next base: position 44,947,126 of record NC_070612.1, read on the forward strand.
TATTATTATTATTATTATTATTATTATTATTATTATTATTACCATAATCAGCCCAACAGTGCTGCTGTTTCCTACAGAATGGTCCAACAAAGGTGATGCAATGTCAGGGGAGCTTCCAGATGTTGTCAGACCACAACTTTCATCCTTGCCTTCCATTGTCCATGTTTAATTGATGGGACCTGTATTCCAGCAACATCTGGCCATCCCTGGTATAGTTCCATTCCCAGGAACATTGTTGGGAGGGTGAGGGAGATAGCTGGGCAAGTGGGCTGCTCCCCACCCTCCCACAATGCCCTTGGGAATGTTGCAACCTTGTAATGTCACGTTTTTCCTATTGGGCCATTCTGTAAGAAATACTGCTGTTCTCACAGTGACCATACAAATGTCTGTGGACACAGAGCAAGACCTAAGGACAATGGCACTCTCTTTCCCTGTAGTTTCCAGCAAACGGTATTCAAGACACTGAAAATGTTCTCTACTTTCTCCGCCAATACATGGATCCAAGTTGCTCAATGGTGATTTTTGACTAGGGTTGCCATATTTCAAAAAGTAAAAACCAGGACACCCCAAAACTTGGAAGATTCCAAACTTGTTGAGCTTTTTCCTTTTACAAAATCGCCAAAAAATTGCAATTTTTCAATTGACTTGCCTAAGATCCAGGACAAAGTGCCACCTTTCGGAAATTTCCCCCCGATGTCAATTCTGCCTTTGAAATCCCAGTGATGTCTGGGAAAATCTGGATGCATGCATCCCTATTTTTGACACATAGTGACCCAGGCTGCTTTCTCTGTTGAGGGAAGGGAGAGGAAACAGATTTTTCTCAGAAGTGCAACAATAATTTCAATATAGTTTTTAGCTCTACATGAAACTGCCAATGAATTTTGATCAAAAATTTGAAATTCTAGGAAATGCTACTTGCATATTATTCACCAGCTGCATTTTCTAACAATGAACTTCACCAGTGAGCAGATGATCCTGTATATACACAGTTTGGGTAGGTAAAAAAAATGTGTAAATTAAAAGCCGTTTTCTGGACTGTATGCATCAGAAAATGACTTCATGGGCACCAGATCAGGGTAAGGCAAACTGTTTTTCATCAATATATGGCTGCCTGATGTCTGTCACTAGCACCAAGCTAAAGTCAAATTATAAAACTTCCCAACCTAAATAGACATTAGGCTGTCCATATATGTGTCTCATACTTACAATTAAAACTTCTACTTCTTGTGCCCTTTTTGCCACTACAGTGGTTCAGGGGCATGTAACTTGAGGCTAGACTTCCCCAACTGGTGACTTGGAGATATGGTCAAACTCCAACTCCCATCTTGTAGAACTCCAACTCCCATCAGCCCCTGCAAGCATGACTGGTGGTCAGGGACATTGGGAGCTGTAGTCTAGCTGAAGGGATGTCTGAGGAATCTGAGGAAGGGAGCTTTAGGTAATTGTAAACTATGCACAGTAACACATAATAAGAAAAAAATAGGGAATGCTTTTTAATGGAAACAGTTGTGATTTATTCCTGGTCCCCAAATAGCTTTGAGGATGTGAACAATTGTGCTCTGCTGACAGGTATTTAATATACTGTGCATACTATACACAACAATATAACAATGGATCTGTTCACTTAGATTAATCATCCTGTGACTTTTGTGCCTCCTACTTATATTGTCTCAATATAAAATTGAGTGCTTAACTGTGAATTGGATAATTCCAAGCACAAGATCAAGTGTCTCAATATTTATACCCCAATCTCTTAACTTCAAGTGTGTTTTTCTTAATTATAAAATTACACTGTCTGACAATTCTGGAGGGCAATTGAGATTTCATCATTTTAAGTGTGGCTAGGCTATCATTTTTCCCAGAAACTTCCTTAAATCCTTTGTATCTTGCTCTCCTATCCAAATGCCCAAATTATTATTCATTTAATCTAATACCCTGCTGCAAAACAATCATTTTAATCTCTTCAATGTAATTAAATTAATACATGCACACACAATTGCTTCCATTCCCTTCTCTATTTTTATCAAATCTTCAGCACTGATAATGGCCTATCTCTTCTTTCTCGGTTAATCAGAATTGGGATATCTTGTAAATGGGGACAGCTAGGAACAACATTTTATGTCTCACTTTATTCTAGTACAGGGGTAACCAACAGATGTAGAGAACTACAGCTCCCATGATCCCTGACTTTTGGCCATGCTGGATGGGTTTCATGGGAGTTGAAGTCCTATAAAGGTTGAATTATGTTCCCACTCTGCATATCATGCTCCTAATTTCCTATGAAAAGGGTGGGATTCGAAGTCATTTTAGCAGAAAGGTCAGTCCCATCAGGAAGCGAAGGTTCTGAACATGTTCTGAAACAGTCAACAGACTTTGATTGTGTGGGATGTTCAACTCCCTCAAATGTTCGCTTTCCACTTTGCACACATAAAGTTTATTTATTGTTTGTGAACTATGTGTATTATCTTGCTTTTGCCGTCATTCTTTCCAAAAGTGCACAAAATCCCTTGAGGATCTGCAGTCCTAAGAAATGGCCGGAAAAACAAGATGTTTTTCAAGGTGAGCACAGAGATGTTTGGCCATCCTTAGGTCGTACATGGCACTGAAATACTGCAAGCGTATAATAGTGATTGACAAATATTGGTTTTCCGCTATCATCTCTCCCACAGAGAAAGTTCAAAGATAAATTTTTACTTCTTTTCAGTCTTACTTGCACTATAAAAACTTATGTTGAGTTTTCCTCTACATCCTTGTATGTCTTCCAGTCATTATTGCAACTTATTTCATTGCTCACAACTTCATGGTAATCCTGACCAATGAATGGGTTCTAGTCAGAGGAAATGGTGCTTAGACTCCATCATGGCTACTGCCTGAGTCATTGTGGAAGTCCGAAGAATAACCAAATCATTGATGCAAGCTCTAGTTATGATAGTAGGGAATTTCCCAGAGACTTTCATGAGTCCGTATATAGCAAGGGGTCCAAAATTGTGTTCCCCAGACCACTTCATTCAGGTGATCTGCAGTATGTCTGTACAAATATGATTTATGATCATTACAGAGCATTACAGTTGCTACAACAGGCAGAAAAATCATTAAGTAGTCCAGCAAGACTCTTAACAGTTTTCAAGTGGTCAATGGGGAAAAAAGATTGGGAACCACTAAGTAGATAGAAGGGGAAGAAATGGAGGCAGTGAGAAATTTTACTTTCTTAGGCTCCATGATCACTGCAGATGGTAACAGCAGCCACAAAATTAAAAGACGCCTGCTTCTTGGGAGAAAAGCAATGACCAACCTAGACAGCATCTTAAAAAGCAGAGACATCACCTTGCCAACAAAGGTCCGCATAGTTAAAGCTATGGTTTTCCCAGTAGTGATGTATGGAAATGAGAGCTGGACCATAAAGAAGGCTGATCGCCAAAGAATTGATGCTTTTGAATTATGATGCTGGAGGAGACTCTTGAGAGTCCCATGGACGGCAAGAAGATCAAACCTATCCATTCTGAAGGAAATCAGCCCTGAGTGCTCACTGGAAGGACAGATCCTGAAGCTGAGGCTCCAATATTTGGCCACCTCATGAGAAGAGAAGGCTCCCTGGAAAAGACCCTGATGTTGGGAAAGATGGAGGGCACAAGGAGAAGGGGACGACAGAGGATGAGATGGTTGGATAGTGTTCTCGAAGCTACCAGCATGAGTTTGACCAAACTGCGGGAGGCAGTGGAAGACAGGAGTGCCTGGCATGCTCTGATCCATGGGGTCACGAAGAGTCAGACACGACTAAACAACAAACAACAAGTAGAGGAAAACAATTGTGGGAGGGTTCGGGAGATTACCATGCTTGTCTGAAAATTTTATAACATTTCAATTGAGATAATTGAGATATATGATAAAGTGTGATTTGGACAAACAACTCTCTCTCTCTCTCTCTCTCTCTCTCTCTATATATATATATATATATATATATATATTAGAAGCGGCACAGTCTGGGGAAATTTCATTTCAGTCCTTGCCATTAAAAGAGACTAAACAAATTATCAATATTTTCACCTTGCATACTCGGGCAGAATGAAATTGTGGCAGCATAAATTGGCTCCAGTTCTTTCCCTTTTAATGCCCATTTTGTATCACCCCACATTCCTTGCAAGGAGAAACCTAAATGACAACAATGATCAGAGGATAAGGGATTCCATAGATTATGTTGTTGTTGGTTTTTTTTTAAAGGCAAGATAGAACAATCACAAGAGAACAAATCTGAACTGAATTGGAGGGTATAAAAAGAAATTGGTTGCAAATCAATCAGGTAAATACTTTCATAACTACTGAATTTGTTAAAGAACAGGCAACATATTCAGTAACAGCAGTAACAGTAACTGCTTCACTGGATGTTTTTAAGCAGAGATTAGATTACCATCTGTGATGGATGCATTATCTTCCTAACTCACAAATGACCAAGGGGAGTCTTGTGACACATTATCAACCAACACATTTTTAGTCAATCATTCAGTTAATCAACCTTTATTGGCAAGCAAGAATCGAAACACAGAATTGGCGTCTGTTCACAGGAGGAGAAGCTCCAAAACAAAACTACACTTTTAATGGTATAAACTTTTGTGGATTATGGGCCACTTCATAAAAAGTGAGGCTCTCAAGTCTACTAGCAACATAATTTAAGAACAACAACCTAAATTGAATAATACAGGAGGTGATAGCATAACAGTAGTATCTAGGGGCCACCCAGACCATAAGCCTTCTGGAATAAAAATGTTTTTGTCAAGTGTCTAAAGGCCATAAGTGAACACTAATATAGATCTGATTCACAATGAATCAATTCACTGAACTGATTCAAAATTTCATTTCCATCGCCATGTATACCGTATTTTTCGCTCTATAACACGCACCCGACCATAACACGCACGTAGTTTTTAGAGGAAGAAAATCCGTAGGCATTCCACCCATAGGCATTCCCTCCATAACACGCACAGACATTTCCCCTTACTTTCTAGGAGGAAAAAAGTGAGTGTTATGGTGCAAAAAATACAGTAATTCCAGGTGTCATCACCAGGGGCACTTAAAAGGCACATTTTCAAGAGTTCCAGGGCATACTCTTTGAAACCTCACCTACCAGATAAATGACCATTTCCAGCAAATAAATGACCCCATCTCCTACCCCTTTAGTAAGAAACCTACACATGCACCTTCCCTTTGAGCTTCTCATTTTAATTCTAATGGATAACTAGGGGTTATATTAAATAGCATTTTTCAGCATAACTGACTTTCTCTGGCTATTCATCACATTCCTATGCATTTCAACACTGTATATTCCATATACTGCAGTTTATGAAGTAAAAGTCATTCAATGCATTCACTATCATAAAAAGCTGAGAATGTTATTTCACTTTGTTGCTGACCAGCATGTATAATTTGCTTCAATTGCTAGGGGTAAAGTAAAATGTCTGCAATCCAGTTGTGGATAATATGAGATTTTTAAACTCTTTCCTGGCATACTTAAACAAACAAACAACCAAACAACACAGGCGTGTTAAGGTATCCTTTTACAATTCAGATGTCATCCATTAAATGAATCAGTATCCATTAATAGCCAAAGCAAACTTTGAAACCAGAATTACAGCTGGATTTCTGCTTTGCAGTTTTCACATGACAGCAGTTGTGTAACTGTGGAAAACAAGCAGATTGTTTTTCACACTCCACCCAGTGACATCACCTTCCCATGGCTTAGTATTAAGGAACTTCATATTTTTATTTTTTAAAAACAGCCGCACATTTATTAGCACTGGAAGGAAAGAACTGGAAGATGATGGGTTGAAGAAAGGACAAATTTCCCAACTCCTTGGCATTTGTCTCTAAATGTGAAAATTATCTATTTAAACCTAATCCTCTCTCCCACTTGGTGTATTTTGTGTTTTTTTGTAGGATGTCTGGAATTGATGGATTGAACTGAGCATGCTCAGGTCATAGAACTCAAAAGGTAGAGATGTTCATACACTTTCCAGCCCATCTTCCATCTTTTGACACTGAGTTTCTGGAGAACTTCTGCACAATAATCTGTTAATTCTTGAACTCAAGTGTTTGAAAAAAGGTGAAAATAGATAGATATATTCTACCAACAACTAAGAACAAGCTTTTCCTATAGAATGTACCATGTGATTTGTGCAGGAAAGTGATCAATAACAGCAAAAATCGTGAGAGATGAAACAATCCCCTTGTATTCTAAATCTGCATTGGAATCCTTTGCAGCTTTTGTTAACCAAGATGTTGTGTGGTTTCTTTGGCAATAGTCACTTCTCTGCCAGCATTTATTATTAAGGTAAAACAGAAAGTGTTGTTTCAGATAGAAATCTTTCTATTGATAGCACTATACATTTCTTAGGAGAAGGCATGTTCATTTTCACTCATAAAGAAGTAGGTTATATTCTTTCAGCTGCATGAACTGTTCCCCCCCCCATTGAATTAGAACCAATAGTGTTTTCACTCAAACAGCAAAGTTGTTTCTGGTCCTTATTTTTAGGAGCTGAAAATGTGAGGAAAGTTTCCTGTTGGATGCTTAGAAATGGCTGGAAATCTAAGTGGAGCTTGCATTCTCAAGGCTGCATGGAGACAAGGACAGATTTAGTGGTGACTCTGCTATCGAAATGTAATTGCCACTGTTTGGGACACATTCACAGTCTTGCTGTTGGCAGCAGACACACTTGTTTGGTCGGTGCAGAAACCAGCCAGCCTTTATTTCAGAAGCAGAACTACCTCACAACCTGTTTCAGACCTAGGCTCCACACAGTGTTGACTGGCCCTTGTGTGAATCACAAAGCTTGAAGTTCAAATTCACTACCACAAGATGTAGTCATGGCCACCAGCTTGAAATTCATGAATGATAAAAAAATTCAGTTTTGTGTGTGAAATGTTTAAGATTTTGTTGTTGTTGTTAACTTCGTTTGTGTTAAATATGTATTCTGTAGCTGACCTCCTTTGTAATGTTTTATTTTGAAATCTTTAAGATAATATTTTAGTTTTCTGTTAATCATGTTGCTTTGACTATAGACTCTATATTTGACTTTCTTCAGAAATTTTTGATTTTGGATTGTTTTATTGATGTTTTAATATGCTGTAAACCGCTTTGAGGTTTTTCTTTAAAATATAATGTGGTATAGAAATGAAAGAAGAAGAAGAAGAAGAAGAAGAAGAAGAAGAAGAAGAAGAAGAAGAAGTCTGTATATGGATACTTATCATGCTGGCTATCTCTGCTATTACAAACAGCATACTGTTGCACACCAACCCAATCTCCAAGCAGTGCAAGAGTCCAGGGTTCCAGGCACTTACTCAGGGTTTGTATTTCTTCTTGGTAATGAGGCACAGCGGAGACTGTTATGTTTTTATGATATATGGTTTATTTACACCTGTATACAACCTAGACCTTTTTTTCTTTAAAAAAAATGTTTAGGGGTACTCTCATTTTGACTCAAGAAAGTCACTGGGAAAAGAAATAAAGCCGCCACCGGAGGTGGTAACAAGGAAACTGATGAATCACCGTGCTGGATTCCAATTCCTACTTCACACATTAAACGCTCGCTTCCGTCTGAGACTCAGGAAACACCGTGACAGGAAATGAGGCCACCATTGGGGGTAGCAATGGAACTGACGATTCACCGTGCTGGAGAAAAAACTATTTTTTTAAAAAAGAAGTTTCTTCTCCTGTTAGATTCACAAAATGTTTAGGGGTACACATACCCCTGCGTCCCCCCAGAAAAAAGCACTGATACAACCTGAGCCTATGATGGACATGTTCACAGCATTAACACCCCAAAAGTGTCTTGTTTCTCCCACAGCCACAGTCTTGAATTCAAGCAGAATTCTCTGCCTCTCTGGTTTTCCAGTTTACTGCTTTCTTGTAGGTCACATTACTCCTAACTCTAACCTCTGGCTTTATTTATTGATGGAGGGCCCCCCCCCCACCCATTTGCCACCTGGCACAGAGCCTCCATTGCTCTCTTAGTGGCCCATCACCTCAGATAATCACCTCAACACAGGTAGCTAGCCTGGCTTAATTATCTTTGAACACTTGCTGTATCCAGAAGTAGAGAGGCCTGGCGACCAGTTTAACACCCCAAGCCATGATTAAATTGCAACACTTGATGGATCCAGGAACCATTGGTCTCTGGTACCTAGTCATACAATTAATGAGATCTTGGTCAAGAGTTTGTTGAGCTACCACTTATTTTGTGGCTCACCTTCATGCATAAAGCCACATGCCACGTAGCTTATGACAAATGAAGCCCTATAAGTGATCTATATTCTCCTTTTAATTGCCGAATTAAAGCACGTCCACCAACCTCACTACGGCATATAGTGTTGTGTGTGTGGCAGCAGACGAAAATACAAGGTAGGCTTAAAAAATGTGGTGCTTAAGCAGGATTGCACTAACTTTGCCGAGATTAATAATTCATATATTTTATCTCATTCAGGGCATTTCGGAAAGTCCATTATACCTATATTTTCTGTGCACTCAGTAAATTTTGTAGCTCTTAAACCCCATGAAATGAAAAATAGACCTGAAAAGCCATAACACCATCAACACATTAATATTTATGTAGCTCTTTTCATGACAAACATTCCAAAGTGCTCCACAGTAAAATAAAGTGAAATAAAGCATGAGCTGAATGTGATGATGGCGAGCCAAAAGGTCACTTCGAAAGGCAAAGCGGAGGAACTTAGTTGGTGAAGTTATTGACCTGTTCACACAGACGAGCCTACGAAAGCTTTTGCCCTAACCGCAAGCTTAAGCAGGTCAGGCCGGGGAAGTAAATTGTCAATAGTCAGTATGTTCTCCTAATGAATGAAGTGCTGTCTCAAGCCAAACAGATAGGAAGATGTTATTCCATCTCAGCTATAAAACCCAAACACTGGCGCATCCTACTTATTTAGTGATTCACATGACTCTGTAAAGGTGGGGGTTTTTTTGCAGCTGCCACGTTTGCATAAAGGTAAATAAGCGGATTAAAAGGCAGCCTTTTTTAAAAAAGAAGAAGCCATTTGTAGAGGACTATTATTTGCTTCGCACTTTGCAGAAGCAGCCTATTGATATAAATTATGCGAATTGCTTTCTATGATAATTCAAGAATGAAACAAACAAATAAATCTAGAAGATAAATATTCTCTAATGTGAGCCTGTTGGCTTTCTAATAATAGGCCGCCTCTACCTAATTCCCATTTAAGAAATCCAAGCATGCTAGAAAACAGCTGCATTTCAGTAACAAATATTGTTCACGTGGGCTTTCCTCCCTTCATGTCTTAATGCTGAAAAAGACAACCCCCAACCATCTACAAATAGAGAGCACTCAGAGTGTTGTATAGGCACATAAAATTTCAGTGGGATAATGGATCCTGCCACATATCAGCACGGATGTCATGCTCATAAACAAAAGTGGCATGCTTTTACTGCTTGCATAATATGGCAATGGGGTGGCCTGCAAAATTTAGTCCCCGCTTTACTAAATTTACATCAATTAATTCAGTTTAGGTATTACTTCCCACGATCCCAAAGTGATTTACAGTGACAATAACACATAAAATATACCAAAAAAATTCATAAAAATGGAACATTTTGAAGGTGTTCATCCACAAAAATCACCTAAGTACATGAGAGAGAGAGAGAGAGAGAGAGAGAGAATTAGCGCTGTACAAATGCCCAGAAGAGTAAAAATATATTTGCTTGGCACTCTATGGATGACAAAGTCTACACCAGGTAAGGTTCACTCAGGACAGCATTCCACAACTGGGGGGCCAGCTTTTAACAATTCCTCTTTACTTAATCCTTTTATCTTTCCTGCTAAAACCACATAGTTTAATTCCAACCTCTTTCTAACATTCCTTAATTTTACAATATTTCTGTAGATAGATTTTAAATTTCTTCCACTCCTCTTCCACCGACTCTTCTCCTTGGTCTCGGATTCTGCCAGTCATCTCAGCCAATTCCATGTAGTCCATCACCTTCATCTGCCATTCTTCCCGGGTGGGTAGATCTTGTGTTTTCCAATACTTTGCGATGAGTATTCTTGCTGCTGTCGTAGCATACATAAAGAAAGTTCTATCCTCCTTTAGCACCAACTGGCCGACTGTGCCCAAGAGAAAGGCCTCTGGTTTCTTCTGGAAGGTACCGGTATATTTAAATACCTTTTTCATTTCATTATAAATCATCTCCCAGAAGGTCTTAATCTTTGGGCACGTCCACCAAAGGTGAAAAAAGGTACCTTCACATTCTTTACATTTCCAACATTTATTATCGGGCAGGTGATAAATTTTTGCAAGCTTGACTGGAGTCATGTACCACCTATAAATCATTTTCATAATATTCTCTCTTAAGGCATTACATGCCGTAAACTTCATACCTGTGGTCCATAACTGTTCCCAGTCAGCAAACATAATGTTATGTCCAACATCCTGTGCCCATTTAATCATAACAGATTTAACCGTTTCATCCTGTGTATTCCATTTCAACAGCAAGTTATACATTCTTGACAGGTTATTAGTTTTAGGTTCTAACAATTCTGTTTCCAATTTTGATTTTTCCACCTGAAAACCTGTTTTTTTGTCCAAATTATATATCTCCCTTATTTGATAATAATGAAGCCAATCTCGTACTTTGTTTTTTAATTTATCAAAGCTCTGCAGTTTTAATCTATCTCCTTCTTGTTCCAAAATTTCCCAATACTTTGGCCAATTTGCCTCCATATTGAGTTTTTTCAGAGCCTTAGCTTCCATTGGTGACAACCACCTTGGGGTTTTGTTTTCAAGCAAATCTTTATATCTTATCCACACATTAAACAATGCTTTCCTGACAATATGGTTTTTAAACAATTTATGCGCTTTGACCTTGTCATACCACAAGTATGCATGCCACCCAAAGACATTATTAAATCCTTCCAAATCCAAAATGTCCGTCTTCTCAAGAAGCAGCCATTCTCTCAGCCAGCAAAAAGCGGCTGATTCATAGTAAAGCTTCAAGTCTGGCAGGGCAAATCCACATCTTTCTTTAGCATCAGTTAAAATCTTAAATTTTATTCGGGGTTTCTTGCCCTGCCAGACAAATCTAGAGATATCTCTCTGCCACTTCTTGAAACACTCCATTTTATCCAAAATTTGCAATGTTTGAAACAAAAACAACATCCTTGGCAATACATTCATCTTTATCACAGCAATTCGGCCTAGCAATGATAGCTTCAGATTTGACCATATTTCTAAATCCTTTTTCACTTCCATCCAACATTTTTCATAGTTATCCTTAAACAGATTTACATTCTGGGCAGTCATGTTAACCCCCAGGTATTTCACTTTCTTAACCAGTGTTAGCCCTGTCTCCTTCTGAAACCTTTCTTTCTCCATCACTGTTAAATTTTCCTCTAAGACTTTAGTTTTCATCTTATTCAACTTAAATCCCGCTACTTGTCCAAATTCTTGAATCAGTTCCAGTACTCTTTTGGTACTAGATTCTGGCTCCTGTAATGTTAAAACTAAGTCATCAGCGAATGCTTTCAATTTATACTGTTTGGCTCCGACTTGTATACCCTTTACCAATTGATCCCTTCTAATCATATTGAGCAAAACCTCCAGTACCGATATAAAAAGCAATGGGGAAATTGGACAGCCCTGTCGTGTTCCTTTCTCAATCTTAAATTCTTCTGAAATTACATTGTTCACAATTAATTTTGCTTTTTGTTCTGAATAAATAGCACCTATACCGTTTTCAAAACCTTGGCCTACCCCCATTCCCTGTAAATTTTTCTTCATAAAGCTCCAAGAAATATTATCAAAGGCTTTCTCCACGTCCACAAATATCAAAACTGCTTTAGTATTAATATTCACTCAAAATTACAAAATTTTTGCTGAAATTATGGCTAAAAGATTAAAAAAGGTATTGGTGGAAGAAATTCATAAAGACCAAGCGGGCTTCCTCCCGGGGAGGCACTTGTCAGACAATACAAGGAATATAATTAATATTTTAGAAAAATTACTAGTATTAATATTCACTTTATTACTAGTATTAATATTCACTCTGCAAATTCCTGTGTCAAAAAGTCAATCAGGGTGCCCTCCTCCAATTCGGGTACAGCTCTAATCCTTAAATTCGTCTGTTTTTCCTTCAATTCAATCATAGACAGCGTCAATTTGTGGTCTTCAATTTGTTTCTGTAGGTCTGGAACCTTCTCTGTTGCCAATTGTGTTACCTTAAATTCCGCAGCAGCAGCTTTCTCCTTAGCTTCATCTGCAGTCTGTCGGGTCAAAGTGGATTCCTGTAACAATTTCTGAATAGATTCTGTATTAGTGTTCACTTTTTGTCCCAAACTATTTAAAGTTTCAGTGTTTAAGTCAATTTTAGTAGTTGCAGTATCAACCTTCACTTTGGTCTCATCTACAATCGTTTTTGTCTCTTCGACCCTCTTATTTGTCTCCTCAACCCTCGTACTGAGTTGCACCAAAGATTCATTGATCTTTGCCAATGCATTCGCTAAAACATCTTCTGAAGGCATTCCACTAGACTTCGGTTGTGTTGGTACCGTCACAGATAAGGTAGTAAGACCAGCAACTGATTGCCTTCGCTGCCCCAAGGTCTTCCCAGACCTTGTTCTTTCTGAAAGTGGCGCATCTACTTTTTCTTTCCCATCTGCCATAACACTTTAACAATAGAAGAGCCAAGGTCACCCAGCTGCACTGTTTCTGTTTACCAGTGGAAAATTCCCCTTGTAGCAATTTCTAAAACTCCCTCTAGGTGGAAACAGTTACAATAGTCCAAGAAAGAAACAACCCTTTAAAACTCCATCCGAGAAGGATAAACAGTTCCAATTTTTTGTTACTTTTTTGTTACTTTCCAATTACTTTCTCTCTTTCTTGCAAAAAAAAAAGTACCTAATCGCAATGTATCTCTCTTGCTATTTGCAAGCCTTCTGTTAACAGTTAAAACACAGACAGTCTCTGTCAGCTGGCAGACCGTTCCCAAGTTTGAGCAGTGGATTTTAAGTTCTTTCCTTCTCTCTTGCAGGTATGCACAGTCCAAAATGTCCCCCCTCCTTCCCTGCTTCCTAGGAAGGGGGTTCAAAACTTTATCGTGTTAGAAATCAGTCCTTTCCAAACAAAATCCCAAAAGCTTTAGCTTAAAGTCTCTTTGCTTTAATCTATTTACAAAAAGCGGAAGGCGGACTTCCTGTTTAAACCTCCCCGCTTCAGTATCCAATTAAGCCTTTCCCCCCTCCCTTTTCAATAAATCCAGTTTCCCCTACTCACGGGTAGTTACTTTTTATAGCCGAATTGTCCAGGAAAAAGTCAGCACTCTCCAGCAACGGCTGTGCAGCTTCGCTCCGTGAAAAGAGCAGTTGACTCACAGCATCGCGCCACTCACCCCTTTTCGCTCCGGAGCCCGTAAATGGGTTCCCTTGCGGTTTGGGGGGGCGCAAAAGGTGCCCGCCGAGTCCCACACTCACAGGCTTCACCCGCCTGTGATTCTTGAAGGGTCCCCGCTTCGCCGTAGCGGTACAGACCCGATTTCCACAGAGCTGGTCCCTCGGAGTCAGAGGGAATCCGCCATTTGCCGATGGCGCTAACCCGGAAGCCCTTAGTGGTCATATTTTGTACTGACTGCCGTGTCGGACATGAGCAGCCCAACAAGCAGAGCATGATAGCAATGCACTCCAAACAGAATGTCACCACATTGTGCAAAACAGTGGCTTTACCCATGCTAGCTAGAATATATGAACATTTATGGGTATTTCTGTTTGAACTCTGTGACAGTATGCATGGCAGGTAGTTTTAGAAAACCATCTGCTTAATTATTACCAGCTTTTTTGCTGATAATTCCACCACCTAATTACTTGTAATATGTTTCAGGCATCTGTTTATTAACAGAATACACTCTCTTAAAACATTTTAATGAATGTTAACCAGGTGGCGTTCATTTTAAATGGAAATATTTTAATTATTCTTTTGAGGCACAGGGTTGCACACATGGTATATTTTATCAAGGTTGATTCTATGGGTATAGCAAGGCTACAGCTAGGCTATATTTTTAAATGGCAGAAAATGACTCATTTACTATCTTATGCCTTCTGAGAAAATAGTAAGAAGATATTCAAAGCTTGAGTATAAATTGCTGTATCCAGTGCTTCCCAAACTGTTCCTTACTGAAGAAATTAACTGGATTTTTTCCATGAGGGATATACTTAAGTGAGCGCCACAAGCTTCTGTACCAATCCCTGACCATATGGGCCACTAATCTAGGAAAATATTCTGAGACCAGGTATGAGATCCATTCTGCTGAGCCTGAGATCAGAACCCTGGTATCCCTGAGTTTCCAAAACCACAAAAGAGACACAAAGAAAGATGAATTATTCATACAACTGGCTCATTTTTTACATTTGTTATTTAGTTGCTTAGTCGTGTCTGACTCTTCGTGACCCCATGGACCAGAGCACGCCAGGCACTCCTGTCTTCCACTGCCTCCCACAGTTTGGTCAAACTCATGCTGGTAGCTTCGAGAACACTATCCAACCATCTCGTCCTCTGTCCTCCCCTTCTCCTTGTGCCCTCCATCTTTCCCAACATCAGGGTCTTTTCCAGGGAGTCTTCTCTTCTCATGAGGTGGCCAAAGTATTGGAGCCTCAGCTTCACGATCTGTCCTTCCAGTGAGCACTCAGGGCTGATTTCCTTCAGAATGGATAGGTTTGATCTTCTTGCAGTCCATGGGACTCTCAAGAGTCTCCTCCAGCACCATAATTCAAAACACACACCCCCGGAGGAGGAACCGGCAAGCCACTCCAGTATCCCTGCCAAGAAAACTCCATGGACAAAGACAACAGGCATTTTTGACATGGTCTGCTACTAATGTTAGTCATTGGTTGTTCCATACTCAGTAGTCAAGCCATGTTGCTTAGCTTTCCTGATTTATTGATTGCCATTTAGACACCGCAAGCCATTTGGGCAGCACACTAACTGGCATCTCATTCACTATCTGCTGCAGCACCCTCTACCTGCTCATGGTCTGAGACAAGACTAAGCAGCTCAGCCATGGCCACCATCAGCCAGAAATGAGAGCACCAGAAGGCACTGGCAGTAAGGCCAGATGGATGAGGGCTTGGCAGAGAGCAGCCACATAGCTGGATGGTAGCTGCCAGCATGATGCATTAAGTGTGCCAACTGGCAGAAGAGGAGGAGGAAAGGGGAAGTGAAGGGAGGGAGGGAGGGATGAGAGCGAGTGGGTGTTGGAAACATTTCCCAAGGAAGAGATGTCTCTCCTGCCCTGTGAGGGAACTCTTTTGGAAGGGCACCCTCAAGAGTTGCCACTATCAGAGCTGGCTGAGGCAAGGCATCCATGCCACAAGGGAAAAGAGAGCTCAAGAGAGAGGGATAAGGGAAATGGCTGAAGCTCTTCAGTCAGGGCAGCCAGGGGGAACCTGTAATATTAAAAGGTTACTTGCCTGAGACCTATGGGGAACCACTGCAGCCATTTTAAAGGATGGCTGAGGGATAAAAATTTATAGCGAGGAACTGCCTCCTGCCTTACACACTATGGCAGCAATTATAAAGCCCTTTAAAGCCCTAAATGGCCTTGACCTGAAGGTATGTCTCCACCCGCTTTGTTCAGCTTGGGTCCAGCTGAGATCGAGCACTGAGGGCCTTCTGGCAGTTCCCTCACTTTGAGAAGTGAAGCGACAGGGAACCAGGGAGAGAGCCTTCTCGGTAGTGGAACGCCCTGTGGAACGCCCTCCCTTCAGATGTCAAGGAGATAAGTAACTATACAACATTTAGAAGACATTGAAGGCAGCCCTGTTTAGGGAAGTCTTTAATGTTTAATGTTTTATTATGTTTTTATATATGCTGGAAGCTGCCCAGAGTGGCTGGGGCAATCCAGTCAAATGAGCAGGGTACAATCATCATCATCATCAGGCGGAGTGAGGCAGTTGCTTCATGCACCAAATATTTGTTGGAGATTCATTCCCTGTGTCTGCAGTCATGGGATTGTTGTCTATCACATGACGGTGTATGTTTTCATTCCACAGTGTGGGAAGTGATGGAGATAGGATGTTTTGGTATTATTGTGTTCTGTGAAGTGGGACTATTGTCCTTTGTTCTTTCTCTCTTTGCTCTCTGATGAAAGAGGAAGGAGCTAAGTTTGAA
This sequence comes from Podarcis raffonei, assembly GCF_027172205.1. Classification (NCBI taxonomy): domain Eukaryota; kingdom Metazoa; phylum Chordata; class Lepidosauria; order Squamata; family Lacertidae; genus Podarcis; species Podarcis raffonei. Next base: position 44,963,296 of record NC_070612.1, read on the forward strand.
TGCTCCGAATGTATTATATGTAAATAAACGTAGATTTGCCAAAACGCTGTGCTACTGAGTTCTATTACACAAACTGTGAATATTCTGCAGATCCCTAAGTGTGCTAATGCCTTCTGGCATCAGTCACTGTGATGTTTGGGTAGAAGAAAGCTTTTGTAGCTCCCGAACGATCGACCAGGAGGGAGAGAACATGCCAGTCGGGTATGTGTCTCTGCTAGGGTCCTACACAAGAGTAGGACGCTCCTAACAATACTGAGGGGTAGAGTTGATGGCAAGCTGATGGAGGACATTGCTGTGAGTGCCACACTTCCTGCCTTGTGTCTCCTACTCTGTGCGAACTCTTGACAGCAATATGTTTTAGGTCAGACCTTCATGCCGGCACATGTCAGCTCAATCTTATAATCTGCTTTCATTAATTATGATTAAATATTTTCTATACTCAGAATTTTTTATGTATAACCCCCCCCCCCATTCTTACCTCAAGAATATTCATCACAAACATGCATGCACATGGATCTGTTGTGGGGAGGCTTAGCAAGGTTTCTTAACAAAGTGATTCTTGTAGAGTAATCACCAAAATGCATAGGTCAAATGCTGAAGTGGGTGGTTAGGCAGGGAATTTTTTTTTTATATATAAAAAAGCTAATAACAAAAGAAAGCAGAACAGTTAGCATTCTACATCCATTAGAGAATTGTGTGTGTGTGTCCTAACCTTGCCTTGAAAAGAGATAGAGAAAAGGTACAGAAAAGGGCAGCAGAAATAACAGATGGATTTATAATATTTAATAAGAAAGGCTTAAAGTGTTGGGACTTCAGAGATTAGGAGAGGGAAGATGATTGATGGGGAGCATTATGTGACGTGGAGAGAAAGCAAGGGGAAAGATTATTCACTTTCAAAATAAACTTCCTTGGAATCTCTCAAAGAAATTGATAGCAGCCAGTGTAAGCGAATACTTCCCACAGTTCAAAATTAAGCAATGTAATTTGTTACCACAGAATGTCTGATGGCCACTAATTAAACACTGTGACTTATTTATACTTGGAGATTAGGACAGGAACATTCTCTCAGGCTGGGCGAGTACATCACTTCTTCTTCCACTGGCCACACTGACTGTTGGGGCTCTCCCGTTTTTTTGTAGCCAATCATGGGCAATGCTGGCTGGAGGGGGGTGGACCAGAGGGAAAACTTTTTCTCTCTGGCTTTCCTCTGGTAACTCCCTGGTTATATAAGTCAACCATGCCTGGGCACCAGTTTTAGTCAGAGCTTGGTATCCCTACCCACACACCTGGCACTCTGTCTGTAGAACTGCCTGAGAGTAAGGCCTTGCTATGGAAGTCACCATATCTGGGGCCAGGGAGGAATTTGCCTTCAGACAAATTGGGCCCATCTGAGATTTTTGCCTATCTCATACCAATCCACACAACTTGATGGTGGACAAGGCATTGGGGTAGATACTTTGTCTAGTTGGACAGTGGGGTCGGAACCCCCCACATGTCCAAGGAAACAGGGTATCCAGTTAAAGGGATCCACTGTAGAGGTACAGTCATGCCTCAGCTCCCGAACACCTTGGGAGTCGAACGTTCCAGTTCCTCAACTGGAAGTGAGTGTTCTGGTTTCTGAATTTTATTCAGAACAGTTTCTGCTATTGTTTCCAGTGCGCCTGTGCAATCAGTAACCAATCGGAAGCCACACCTTTGTTTCTGAACGTTTTGGAAGTTGAATGGACTTCTGGAAGGGATTCCATTCAACTTCTGAGGTACGACTGTAATTCTATCCAGGTGCCCAGATGGGGGATGGGCCATAGCTCCACTATGGTGATCTCAGGCTGGGTCTCCCTGATTTGGTATACATCATAGGGTGATCTGTAACCTTGGTTAACTCTGACCAAAAAACTAACCAGCAGACAGGTTGGTTTATGCACATCCATGGGTATACTGGATACCTAATGACATCTGTAGTCAATAAAGTTGTGGTCAGTTTTAATCCCAAGTGGCATTTATTCCAATTTTACCATGCTTAGGCCCACAGCTTCCACAATGAGCCCAACTTATGAACCATGCTTCAAATAATTAGGGATCACAGGGACCTCAACCTTTGAATGGTGCTTTCCTGGGATGTGTATTTAGCATAATGGTTAATTTAGCCCCCTTTCCCCCCCCTAATAGGTTAAATTCCATTCACAGTTTTTGAGAAAAAAGAACATCATTATCACAGGGTAAGCCAGTATATGAATGCTCATAAAATCTGACAGAATGAAATAGCTTGGCAATAAAAATCATCCACGATTAAACGGAATCTAAGCAAGTTGCCTAGAGGGAAAGATACTCTACTTTGAGAGGGCCCACTGGAGGTCTTTAAGAAACGGAATAGTTGATGTGTCTATGAGAAGAGTCCTGGGTTAAAGGGCAATGACTGCTTAAAACATTCATTGGACTACGAATCATATCTCTTCTACTTCATAACAGACCAAGATGCTGGGTGTCATAAATTCACGATGGATCTGCTGGCTATTGGGCAATTGGTTCAAGTAAAGTGTCTGGACAGGGAGCAGTCAAAACTACAGGGGTTTATTTTTAGCATATTCATATGCTGCAGACAAGTGAAATGCACACATTTTATTAAAATACAGAGTCAAGCATAAAACAAAATCAGGTATTAACATGAATATCCCTTATTTTTCAGGGGGCTGAGTTGCATTTCCATTGAACCTTAGTTCATGAAACTCTTCACATATTTCTCTTTTATGCTATTATCCACAGCCATTTATTGACTAGGGGTTGAGATTGGTTATATTCTGCATTATTGTCATAAACAATAAAATTATACTAAACAGAAAAAAAAGTCCTTACTTTTTTAACCTCTAGAGGCTCTCAGTTTATATGACAATTTTTCCAGTAGGGCTGATTCCCTTCATGTAATAGTAAGAAATATCCGCCCTCCAGAAATTGGACTATTGTGGCTCTGGTTGGCATATGGATAGCATATGGATAATCCACACACACCTTCCCACATTTCATTTGAACTAATAGAAGAAAGAAACCTATTGGACGCAATCCGCTGGGAAATTTTCCTGCTGAAGGTCAAGTGCGATGAACAGGGAGTGTATATGAAGATTCACCTCCAGCAGAAATGAAGCCCAAATATAGGTAATAAGCTGGGACAGGAACATGACTTTGGTTGAGACACTGATGATATTACTGCATATTATCATCAATGATGACCAACGCAAACAGGTGCAATGTTCTAATTTTGATGTGAAGAGGCTACGTATAACCGAAAGATGAACTTAGATTGCAATCTGAACCATTTTCTTGGGAGGCAGCTTTCAGAGGAGACCATTTCTCTGCCTCCAGTACCTATTTTTGTGTATCATAAAAAATAAAAAAAAATAGAGCAGAGAAGGACTGTCATTTTGCCTTTCCACTTTAGATACAAATTGTCACCACCATCATCTAAGCACTAGCTCATTTTTAAATTCCCACCCAACTGAGAAAACCTCCTTAAATTTCATTGTTAAAGCATATATTTCAGAGTGTGCTGAAATGTTTAGAATTATGTTTTCTTCTCTGCCGCAGACAAGATGGAATCTTGTTTTGATGTTAGAAAATGGCTTAAGGCTGTCTAGTTCCTGGAGCCAGGTGAAGACCTTTTTATTTTCCTAGACTTTTAAACTGTTGATGATCTGCTTTATTCTGCCTCATTTATTTATTGTATTACTGCTTTCATATGTATGTTGTTTCGACCTTATTTATGTACTTTTTATTTTATTGTAAGCTGACTTGGTAGTTTGATTTAAAGAGCAAGCTAAAGATTTTAAGTGAAGATGATTATGATGGTAGCAGTAAAAGTAGTAGTAGTAAGGATAATAATACTTATTGTTATACTTTATCGCGACTTTTGTTCTTGTTGTTAAATAAATGAAGGACAGATACTTTAGTTGGTGACCTGGGCATTAGTACTAGCAATAAAGGATTTGGCAAGCAAATGGCATATTATTTCCTTTCTCCTGAAAGTCAGTAATGAGATTGATTTCTGAAACTTTTTGGTGGAATCTACACACATATAACAAATGCTGTGAAAATGTTTTTTTTAAAAAAAGTTTTGAAAAAGCGCATCAAATTTTGCATAGCTCACTGTCGCCAACTAGTGTCGCATTTGTATATTGCAGCTTACAACACATTTAAAATGTATTTGCAGCTGTATAGCTGAGCTCTTGGTTTCCTAAACCAGGCAGTACCAAGTACCGAAATCCACCAAGGAAGGAGATAGGCTGCAATGAACTCCCATTCAGTGATGGGTGGGCAGGAAAATAATTGCAGTGGAAGGAGTGCAGCCACACCTGTAGAATCCATAGCATTTATGTAAACAGCAGCCAATCCAACACAGCTCTCAGCATCTCCTCCTCATCCTAACCTGTCTCAGCTGGTGGATCCAGTGGTTTGGGCTGCAGGGTAAGTTACTGTCAATGTGAATAATTCTGTAGAGGTTTATGAGGAGATTTCACCCCTCCCATATCCAATAATCTGTTGATGTTCTCTGCTGATTCTCCAGAGAGGAGGGGCGGTTTCTGCTCTCTACTTATTCTGCTCCAGCCTCACATCAAAGAGAGAGAGAGAGGCTGAGTGTTAGAGAGAGATCGTGTGTATAGATAAGGTTGCTGCTAAGAGCAGCTGCAGACACTCAGTGCAGTTCAGCATTTTTCGTTTAGACCTCATTTAGCTCTGTATATAGTTGTGTCTTATAGTTATAGATAGAATAAAGAAGATATTCTACAGAGCTGCTCTCCGAGTCGTTTATGCTCTGCTGTACTCTGCTATACTCTGCTGTGTCAATGACTGTCTTCTTGTGGAAGAGAATCTGGTGCTCACAACTCTAAGCTGTGAGTCCACAGCACTTTGACCTGTTCCTGTGCAGAAGGTGGTCTCTGGAAGTGCTACCCAGCTCGCCTAGCCCAGTCGGGGCTGAAGTGGATGAGTCTAGTTGGTGGCACTGGCTCAAGGGCGATACAGGATGAATTTTGCATAGGTAATTGTCTTAGGGTCAGCCTTGTAGTGTGCATGTTCATCTTATGCTAACTACACCTCAGTAGGGTCAGTAATGGAAACTGACAAAATATTCTAGGTTCAGCCATCAGAAGGCATCGTATATTAATTCATGTGCAGGCTGGATATCTGTTTTCCTCCTTTGACTTGCCTGATGACGTAACGAAGGTCAGATGTTCCCTCTTTGGAATGAAATGTTTCTGCTTCGCGGGAGAAGAACTAGAGATAATCAGCGGTCTCATTGCTCCATTTGGTCCTGTTCAAGGAAGTGTTTCTGACTGGAACAGAGGATGAAAACACACCAAGCAGCAGAAGCACGGAAAAGTATCAGTTCTCTAGGGAGAAAATTCATGCAAGAGGCAACATAAAAGGATGAGCCGTTCATGTGAGAGAAATCAATATTCACATGCAAATGCAGCCTCTGAAGTTTATGAACCAGTTCCATGCTTAAGTGACTCAGTTTCAGATAATCATATGAAGGTTCAGCTCTAGTTTATTCTGCCAGAGGGAAATCTGAATGCATTTCTGATAATGGGGTGGGGAGAAACCAAAAAGCAAGAAGATATTGAAAGCAATTATAGCGTGTAAGGCAGTTGTCTATGACTCAGGAAGTCCATAGTTTGAATCTCCCGTTTCACGAATGCACTTGGAAGCTTTAAACAAGTCACTTTCTCTTTACCTCAGTATCCCTATCTGCAATATGGGAGATAATAAGATTGAATTACCTTACAGCAGAGATAGCAGACCTGTGAGCTAGAAATTTTTGTTATCCTGCAGCTGTCGTGAGGGCTTCTTTTGCTGTCTTTTATTATTCAATGTTGGTTTTTAATTATTATTGCATTCTGCATTTTTAATACTTTGTTGTAAACTGCCTGCAGAATGTTTATTCATGGGCAGCTGTAGAAATCTAATAAAATAAATAAATAAATAAATGACCCCATCCATTTAAGGCAGCCTGGCCAATTGTCAGGGATGGTGGGAGTTGTCGTCCAGCAATTTCTGGAAGACCACATGCTCCCCACCCATGGCTTAGAACAGCGGTTCTCAACCTGTGGGTCCCCAGATGTTGTTGGACTACAACTCCCATCACCCCTAGCTAGCAAGGCCAGAGCTCAGGGATGATGGGAGTTGTAGTCCAACAACATCTGGGGACCCACAGGTTGAGAACCGCTGGCTTAGAAGGTGGCTGCTAAGGTTTACTAGATTATCTATCTATCACTGTTACAGGCTCCTTTTTATGAAATGGTCCCAGGCTGGAGATACATACCATAGGTAAAACATCTTTCTTATTATTTATTTGACTCATGTACCTTTAATTACAAAATCAAGACGAAGCTGTTCAATAAAACCCAATATATGTGTGTGTGTAACTGTAACATCCAGAGAGCAGTAAAACTGGTGTTAAGATACTAGAGGCCTGGGAACGCTTGGGCAAATGAACAGTCTTTAGCAAATGGAAAAATGCCCACACCATTGGTGCATGCTGGATCTCTGAGTGGAGGCCAAAATGTGTGCCACCCCTGAGAATGTTACCTTTCATGCAGTCATCATGAGATGTATTTCTACAGGAAGTGGCATAAACAGGAGGGCACCTTCTGATAATCTGAATGGTATGTCCCACGGAGGACCTTACGGTCTTTAAACAAAAACATCTTGGAGGTCCCGGGCCGCAGGGAGGTTAGGCTGGCCTCAGCCAGAGCCAGGGCTTTTTCGGCTGTGGCCCCAATCTGGTGGAACGCTCTGTCACAAGAGACTAGGGCCCTGCGGGACTTGACATCTTTCCGCAGGGCATGCAAGACAGAGCTGTTCCACCAGGCCTTTGGCCAAGGCACAGTCTGACCCCCTCCTTTGGCAATCCTCACAGAACTCTAGCCCAATGGTTGCCATTAATTTGATTTTGAATTGATTTTAAAATGAATTGATTTTAGAATGGTGTTTTACGTTTATTGTTGTTAGCCGCTCTGAGCGGGGAGGGCGGGATATAAATAAATTATTATTATTATTATTATTATTATTATTATTATTATTATTAAAGCACTCTCTCGATAAACTGGCCCAAAGATGTCTGTGATTTCATAAACCAATAACAAACTGGCAGCTGGATCCATTCCTTCAGGGTGGGAGTTATATGTGTGCGGTGAGATGCTCCACTTAGGAAATGTCTGTTCACCTGTGAATGTGGGGCAGTGTGGTTTGTGGCTCAGACATGAGGACCTCCTTTGTTCTGGGACCATTGGGGAACACAGGACCTCCACCTGCAGTTGGCCTAAACTTGGCGCAAAAACTCATTTGAACAGGCCAGTAAAAAGGAAGCAAAGGGGGAGTGTTTTGGGCATTGGACTTAGCTGCAGGAGCGCAGGAAGGGGGCGCGGTGGGGGCGGTCCGCCTCAGGTGTCATCACTGAGGGGGGTGACAAAAAGCTGGCGGCACACACTGCAGGGCCTGCAGCACGCCCGTGTCACGCGTCTCTCCTGGGAGAGACATGGTAGCTTGGGCGTGTGCAGGCTCCACGCTGCCCAAATGGTCTGCCTGCTGCCTCCCCCCCCCCCCAGCTGTAGGACGGATCAGTGGGAGGAGGAGGGCAGACTCCAGAGGCCCCGCCCCTATGGGCAGCTCACCCCGCCCTTGCCCTGCCCCTGGACGAGCCGCCCAAGGCACCCAAGTGGCTTCCTCCTCCACTGCCTAGCTGCCTATCTCCTTTAAAGTCAAGCCACACCTGGCTGTGGCCCGCTCTTGCCCTGTTTCTTGTAGGTCCTTCCTGAAGGTGAATGGGCAATGCAGTGGAATGGAATTCTCAGTCACCATATTTCGGGCCAGGGAGGATTATTTTTTACTGCAGACCGATTGGCTGGTCTACAGGTTTTTGCCTACCTTGTAGCAATCATTACAACTTTGGGTGGATAAGACACTGGGTTGCATCTTTAGCTTACTGGGTACCCCATCTCTGTCCGGAAGTCCACATGGGGGCTGATGGGTCATAGAACCCTTCCATGTGGCATCTTTGCTGGGCTCATCTTGAAGGCGCTCTTGTAATCAATTACAGTTGAGGCCTATTTCAATCCAATACTGATTCTGATTATTTTACCTTGGTTGGCCCCACACTGAGCTGCCACTTTTTGCACATGCGGCAACTTCCAAACCAACCTTCAGAGCAGCTGCACAGAGACACACCTGAAGGAGTGTCTCCACCCCCATCATCTAGCCCAGACACTGAGGTCCAGCGCCAAGGACCTTCTGGCGGTTCCCTCACTGTGAAAAGTGAGGTTACAGGGAACCAGGCAGAGGGCCTTCTTGGTAGTGGCACCCGACCTGTCGAATGCCCTCCCACCAGATGTCAAGGAAATAAATATCTGACTTTTAGAAGATATCTGAAGCCAGCCCTGTTTAGGGAAGTTTTTAATGTTTGATGTTTTATCGCGTTTTTAATATTCTGTTGGGAGCTGGTCAGAGTGCTTGGGGAAACCCAGTCAGATGGGCGGGGGGGGGATAAAATATAATAATAATAATAATAATAGTAATAATAGTAATATTCTTAGATATTTGGGGCTATGAAGCACAATGAACACTTGAAATCTATAGCCAGTTCAAAAGTGTTAAACCTATTGAACACTTAAATATTTGGGTATTTGGTTCAAAAATATCTGAGATCACACACACACAGAGACTGTACCTGTAAGTTAGCAGGTTCGCTAATAAACATCATCAATGCACTTTTGCTTTAGGAGTGCAGAAATATATAATCCAGTTGCCATGAAAGTTTTAAGAACTTCTCAGAGGCCTGGCAGTGAAACCAGAAACATTGCGCTAATATCATACCCTCCAATATTTCTCTGATGAAAATAGGGACGTCTTATTCAATAATAATAACAGCAATAATAATTTTATTATTTATATCCCAGCCACTCTGGGCAGCTTCCAACATATAAAAAATACAATAAAATATTAAACATTTAAAGACTTCCCTATACAGGGCTTCCTTCAGATGCATTCTAAAGGTTGTATGGTAATTTATCTCCTTGGCTCGGGGGTTGCATAACTCCATACCCTCCAACATTTCTCCAATGAAAATATGCATGTTTTAAGGAAAAGCAGGACATTCAGGGATCAAATCAGAAACCAGGATGGCTTTGTAAATCTGGGACTGTACCTGGAAAATAGGGAGACTGGGAGGGATCTGCATGGTGCCGTTTTGCAAGAGCAACATGTCCCATAACTTTGGTAAGTATAAAAGCCAAGTTCATCTTGCATTTAAAAAACAAATTGAGCAAGAGGACTTTGCACCATGCTGGGTAGGAACTGAGACTCACGGCTTTCAATTTTTAGGCAGACTAATATCATTCCATGCAATTTTATTCAAATAGAAATGTAGAGGAATGAAGGAGGCAGGTGACAGGCAATCCAAAGGCAAAGGGAATTGATTTGTACAGGGAACCTTTCATCTCTGGAGCAATAAGCTAGAGGGTAGTGCAAACTGATTAGTCTAAAAATGAGCTTAAATGGCTACATTGAACATATAGACACTGCTGAGTGCACTTGGTGGCATTTGCCATTCCACTTTGCCGTTTATCTTTTAATCTCTCTTTCTCGCATCTGTTGAAGAAAGGTTCTTCTGATCTCTGCGCTGTGACAAATCAGTGGTTTTGGTGTTGAAGCGATAGGGAAAGCCAGAAGTACTGTTGTCTGCTTACCTTTTGGGGCAACAGTCTTGGTAGTAGCATGGATGCAAGCAGGGAAAGAGAAAGGCAGTTTTCTAAATCAACCGTTCCTTCCCCTTAGATTGTAGCTCCATTCTTAAAATAAAAATGGGCAGTGGACATCAGATTTTGCTTCCGGAAGCCACTGTTTAAGGCAGTCTTTGTTGCTTTCCACCAGTGACAATAGAAAGGAAACATAAATTCAATCAAACACATTTTTGCATGGAAGATTAGTTGAGGTGAATTGCCACTTTGTAGAACATTATTATTTATTCGCTTGCTATATTCATTCTCTGACAAAGGCATATGGTGCTCTGAAGGCTTCTCTGCATCATAACATGATAAGACACTTATTTTTGCAGATTCGTTTTGATTCCCCCTACCATTTTATGTGGCTCTGAATTGACAGAATTTAAATTAATTTTCCAGCTAAATCTATCATGGCTGAATAAACAAACAAGGAGAGAGTGATGGTGATTGGGGAAGATACCCTTTGTAAGTTCACATTGGTATTTATGTGGCGGCTGGGAATAAGTCTTCTGCCGTTTATTGGGAATAACAAAATGGTTCTCTGGTTGTGTTGGACTTGCTACTAGTGGCCCTTTTTAAACAAAAGTTTCCTCTCTCCCACCCCCTTTACATTCCATCACTGTGGCTGCAATCCACTATCCATTTACTGCAGAACAGGTCTTAACAGCCTTTAATAGGATGAAATGTGATATGGATTGCAGCCAAATAAGTTACTTTCATGAGGCAAGCACTCCCTTAACTGCCAAGCATAGATTTAGGGCAATGTGGAAACACCTGGGCCTCATGTAAGTTCTGGTGGCCTAAAGGTGAGAAAGGAGCCTCAGCTCTCTAAACTGTGCCTGGTCACTCTCAAAGCCATCTGTTGCTGTTGTTGTTTACAGCATCCCTGGGTTATTTATAAGTCTGTGTAAGATTTAATTCAAAAAGCAAGCTTACTGGAGAGAGAAGGAGAAATGTCAATAAAGCATGCCTTTTGGAAGGGATGTTTTTTTGTGTGGGATTCCTTTCATCTTTCAATTCTGATGTAATCAACACTTCTCTGGATAAAGTAACATTTACAGCCTCATAAATTGACATTTCCCTGACAATGTCTGTATCTTTTCTCAACAACTTTATTTTCTAGTCAAGGCCAGGTGCAGTATCAGACAAGTTGCCAGCGGAATTTAAGACTCAACTACACAAGGATTCTTTTCATACAATCATAGAATTGGAAGGGACTCTGAGGCTGAAGACAAGTCTGGGATGTTCATTGCCGTCTTCTGCAAGGTAAGTTCACAGTAAAACAAGAAATTCACATTTTACCTTGAAATCATTTTTTAAAAAATGTTGATAATTTCAATTTTCATATTCTTCAATGGGAGACCTAATCATGCAGTTTTCTTCATTGTGTTGAAGAACATACACAAATGCAGCACACTTTTCCTTCACATGTTCTCATGAGACATTAATATATTGGGTCAACTTTGTTGTTGCACCCAATATATTAATTTACAGTTTTTCAATTCACCTAAAGATTTGAACGGCTTCCCTTTCCTTGCCTTACTTTTGCTTGTTTGTTTTTCCTGTAAATAGACTGTGGGGACTTTGAGGAAAAGGAGTTGTTTTTATTTCTTTGTGCAGACCCGCAGATGACAATGGAAACCATTCTAGAAAGACTTGGGTATCTTGGAGGGTTTTCTTCTGTAGTTAAAATTAGCCTGAAAGACAAGAGTGTTGTCACTGTTTGGGTTCCTGGCTTGGAGAATGTGTGACGTTGGCCTGGATGCTATGTAACACCCAAATCTGTGTAATCATTGAAGTGGAATACAGTGGTACCTCGGGTTAAAAACACCTCAGGTTACAAACACTTCGGGTTACAGACTCTGCTAACCCAGAAGTAGTACCTCGGGTTAATAACTTTACCTCAGGATGAGAACAGATATCGCGTGGTGGCGGCACGGCAGCCCCATTAGCTAAAGTGGTACCTCAGGTTAAGAACGGTTTCAGGTTAAGAACGGACCTCCAGAACTAATTAAGTTCTTAACCAGAGGTACCACTGTATACGGATTTAAGTAATCACATTCTAAGCACATCATTTTAGCTAGTTTCTGGATTTTTGTCAAAGGCAAGAATCCTAAACATATGTATCTGGGAGAAAGTTCCATTGAACTCTATGGGTTGTATCAAACGGTCGTTCTCAGTATTTCCCCATTGAAATCAATGTACCTAAGTCCCTTAAGTGCCTTGTTTTCAGTGGGTTTACTTTGAATATGACTTAGTCAGATGCAGCCCTGATGACTTCCTTCTGAAAAGACATGTAAAGGACTGGGCTGCCTGGATCCTTTATTACCCATTCACATTATTTCATTATTATCAGGTTAGAATTTTGAAGTGGACTGATAGACTGAAGCATGATTCAAATAATTAGTAAAGAAAAGCCTCTGGTTTAAGTAAATCTTCAAACATTTCTCTGCTGAAAATATGGTTGCAAACCTAAAGGAAGATAGTCACTTGGTTCCTCTTCCACCGACCTGACAATACAAAATTTGAAGTGCAAACCATTCATTTGAGTATTATTGCTTAAATAAGTGATTTTGGAAAACGTAGATGGTTTACAATGGCAGCATTTTGTACATCATTTTTGTTGTCAACATGAGTTCTAAATAGAATAGATGAAAACAAAACAAAAAAACCATGCTCATTGACCTCCATGTTTTCATTTTCTAAAGTACCTTATCAGTACAAGGGTTGAGCATTATGTACTTCACATTCCCCAGTTTCCATGAAAATATATTAAATCCCAAGTAATAAGGGGGAAGAAATATATAATTGCACATCACAAACATGCATATGACACTATGCTTTTGATCTTATATGCCAGCCTGGTTTTTGTCCATTTTCATACTATTTTAATTTTACTGTATTGCTTTGACACAAAACTGATGTACACCGCTACTGTTCTTCCACTATCGCTGGGCCATTTTATCTCCTCTGTTTGCTTTTTACACTCTTCTGTGGACACAAATAACTACATAGCTATTCAGTGTGTCAGGCCCAGACTTATCAAACCATCAGAGCCCAAACCGAATGAGACACAGTAATAACACAGCCCTGTTTCGTCCTGCATCCCCTTGCTTTAAGATAACACTGCTAGGAGGCTTAGAATGGAGCTAGAAGCATTATTTTATTATTTAAAGGAGGGAAATTTAGGTGCCATATTTCCCCAAGCATTTAGGCACCACAGGGTGTTTCGAGAGAGTAATGGAGCGCTGGTGCATCCCGCTGCACTTCACTTTGGGAGGAAATGGGTCATATTTCACCCTTATCTGTTCATTTCCTGCTGTTTACAGATTGTGCCACTGCCTTGCCATTAATCACTGTGGCTTTGAAGTATGGAGGTTCCTTTTACTATTCTTTTGAATGAGTGTGCAAATAGCTTTTAATACAAGTCCAGAATATAGTTGCACCTGAATGTTTGATGGGATAAAACCACTTTTAGGTTGTCATTTGGGAACATGTGGGTGGAGGGGTGTAAGACACACATACCCAACAATCTTTAGGAGTGCATAAGTTGATAAGGAGGGGGATCTTCTGCTGATGTTGTCCCCCCCCCCCACTTTTCACAGACTTACACTAAGCCTGAGGCTATACCTCAAGAAATGGGGAAAAGCTCAATTGAACTCCCTGGGACTTACTTCAGAGAAGACATGTATAATATTAATTCCTTATCATAAATTCCAGTTCTCTTCCCCTGCCTCCTCCACTCATATTTGCTTCATCATCTCAGTGAATGCTGCCCTTGCATTCTTGGAACATAATATACACAGGAAACAGATAAAAAGAGAGTCAGAAAAATAAGCAACAACATCAATATTCCAAATATTTTTCTCTACTTTTAACTGCCTTAAAAGGGGGGGGGGGGTTAGTGATTTAATAGGATTAATTTTCACATTAAAAACAGCAGAGTGATGCCATAACATTTCCCGCATGTGTACTTCTTTTGGGATATATATATATATATATATATATATATATATATATATATACATACACATATACACACACACACACAGAGAGAGTGTTTAATATGCTTGTGGTGATCACACAGGGTCCCCGGATGTTTAACGGTCTATTGATTTCTGTGCCACCACTGTGCCCGCTTCCCTGCTGCCACCAACCCATTACTCTCGGGTACACACTGAGTTCAGACAGTTATTAAAATTGAACCAAATAAACAAGTTTATAAGCGTTAACAAATTTATGGTTTCTTAGATAATATTATTATCAGTTTCTCACTCTCTCACATCAAACTAGCCCAACCCACAGACTTATCCTCTCCGTCCCTTCTCTAACTCCAGACTGACTTCTTAACAACTCAAACTCGAACTCCTCCCCTTGGGTCCCTATTGGTTAGTCATTTTACACTTAGTTAACCCTTTCCTTATGAAACCAGTATGATGTCACACACTTAGGAGGGCAAACGCCACAATGCTCCAATGGCTACCTTTGGCATACGTGTATATTTCTAAAAGAACACTGCAAGGAAGTGGGAAACTGCAGATAATTACAGCTCTGAACACTAAAATAAACACCTCAAAGAAATGACTCATTAGAGGGCATGTGTCAGACTGTCAAGTAGTTGGCTAGTAGGAAGTAAATATGGGCATACAATAGGAATATTTGTGCTAAAATATCTATTTTCCTTTTGGCAGTATGCAACTGAAGTCACAATTTCCTCACTGAATTATGACTTGCAAGTATGGACTAGGTCAACTCTGTCTGCCTAAGCATGTTCCTGGTTTTCTTCTAAAGGACTAAAGCAAGGGTGGGGAATCTTTGGTCTTCCAGATGCTATAAGACTCAGTCAACCACAGTTAGCACAGTTAATAGTCAGGGATGATGGGAGATATAGCCCAATAACACCCAGAGGGTCATATCTTCCCCACCCCTGGCCTAAAGGCTACTTAAACAACGTGGGTCACTTCAGTCAGCAGACCTGTCTAAGGGATGCAGCTTCTGAAACCAGCTTCTAAATATATATAGTGTGTCAGTGCGCCCATCTGCTTTTGAGGAAATTTAACTCACCAGACATGGGTGGTGCTGTGGGTTAAACCACAGAGCCTAGGACTTGCTGATCAGAAGGTCGGTGGTTCAAATCCCCATAATGGGGTGAGCTCCCATTGTTCGGTCCCAGCTTCTGCCAACCTAGCAGTTCGAAAGCACGTCAAAGTGCAAGTAGATAAATGGGTACTGCTCTGGCGGGAAGGTAAACGGCGTTTCTGTGCGCTGCTCTGGTTTGCCAGAAGCGGCTTAGTCATACTGGCCACATGACCTGGAAGCTGTACGCCAGCTCCCTCGGCCAATAAAGCGAGATGAGCGCCGCAACCTCAGAGTCGGTCACGACTGGACCTAATGGTCAGGGGTCCCTTTACCTTTACCTTAACTTACCGGACACCACAACAATGTCCTGTTACACAATGGGTCTGTCCTCTAAATCTGCATAATTATTGCTAAGTGGCTAGAATAAATGCATATGGTCTCCCAATTTACCCAACCTCAATTTCCTTCCTTTCACAGAAAGAAGGCTTAGGACATTGGTAGGCAAACTAAGCCCAGGGGCTGGATCCTGCCCAATCGCCTTCTAAATCTGGCCCGTGGACAGTCCGGGAATCAGCGTGTTTTTACATGAGTAGAATGTGTCCTTTTATTTAAAATGCATCTCTGGATTATTTGTGCGGCATTGAAATTTGTTCATATTTTTTCCCCAAAATATACTCTGCCCCCCCCCCACAAGGTCTGAGGGACAGTAGACCGGCCCCCTGATGAAAAAGATTGCTGACCCCTGGGCTTAGGGAGTCCTTCAGACTGCAATCCTGTGCACACACAGAAAACAGGAAGGAAAGTCCCACAGAAGTCGACGGGGATTACTTTTGATTAGACATTTATAGGATTGCACTTAGTGGTGGCTGGATCTCTCTAGACCTGGTGGTGCTGCTAGGTCACAGGGGTGTGGTCAAACTGCTGTACAGTATTAACCACTTGACTTTGCAGTCAGTGGGGGCTGGTCCCCTGGGACTGCTAAGACACAGCCCTCCCCATGAGAATGCAAAGCAAAATCTCAAAGCCACATACTCTTTCCTGCCCCACGTACATTTCTGCAAACATTTCTGTCGCTCCCCTGTTCTCTCGTCAGTCAGGTCTCTGCTAAATTCAGCCAATCCTAATCCAAAAATATAGCTATGTGACCCTGTTGATCTCCTCTGCAAAGATACTGTGGACTCCTAAGACTATAGTAGAAATACTTAGCACCTAACTTGAACTGAAAAGCATCTTACATTGGTTCAGAAGTGTTGCCTACTGTCACAGTTGATTCTCTTCAGAGAAAGCAGTTTTATGGCTTGCATCTGTTCTGGTTCTCTCCCTATCTTCCTCCAGTGTGGTGTAGTGGTTAAGAGCAGTAGTCTCAGAATCTAGGGAACCGGCTTCGTGTCTCCGCTCCTCCACATGCAGCTGCTGGGTGACCTTGGGCCAGTCACACTTCTCTGAAGTATCTCAGCCCCACTCACCTCACAGAGTGTTTGTTGTGGGGGAGGAAGGGAAAGGAGAATGTTAGCCCCTTTGAGACTCCTGAAGGGGAGTGAAAGGCAGGATATCAAATCCAAACTCTTCTTCTTCTTCTTCTCCGTTGCAAAGAAACAGTGGACACTTAAACACTGCAGATTTATTAACACCTAATGAAATGCCTTACCTTGGTTCAGAAGCGGTCCCATCTCTTACAATGTCCAGGGTGGTTTAATGCCACAATAGCCATGCATTACTCACTCCATTTAATGGGGTTCGCTCCCTCATAAATACGTTCTGGATCACAGTGTGAATAGGTTAGTCATAAAGGGGCTACACAGTAGTGTTAACAAAAGACTCCATCCATTTCCAGACCTATGGGGAAAGATTATTCCCCTCCCTCAGCACTGGAACACAGTACTTAGAAACACATGGGAGAGACTTCTTTGCCATAGCTATATTTTTGGATTAGGATTGGCTGAATTTAGCAGAGACCTGACTGACGAGAGAACAGGGGAGCGACAGAAATGTTTGCAGAAATGTACGTGGGGCAGGAAAGAGTATGTGGCTTTGAGATTTTGCTTAGCATTCTCATGGGGAGGGCTGTGTCTTAGCAGTCCCAGGGGACCAGCCCCCACTGACTGCAAAGTCAAGTGGTTAGATCTAGTCATTTTCAAGGAGGGACTCAACAGGACAATTCCTGCCATGACCTCACTCCCTGTCTTGGCAAGTGTTTTGCTATGAGTTGAAGAGATTTCAATTTCACAATGAAAGGTGTCTTTTTTTCCTTAGGGAACCTTTGCTCTTTGAGAGAGAAAAATCATGTCACTCAAAATGATACCTTGCACTGCAATTAAAAAACAGAATGAAGTCCATAAGATTGAGCAAAATGCTCCAGCATGTGATGCTTGAAGCCCTGAATAGCCTGGGCCCCAAATGTCTGAAAGATAACCTCCATCCAGCAGACTTGGGTGTGCAGCTGGGCAGATAAGTGCTCGTCCTGCCGCTCCCAGTGTGGCAAATGGCAGCCCATAGGGAGAGCTTTCTCTGTGGCAGCCGTCCAGTTGTGGAACTCCTGCACCACAGAGGATGTGTCTGCCAACATCATTATATAGCCCTTGTAATGCAGGAATTCCGGCTTAAAATTTAATTAAATAAAACATA
Source organism: Podarcis raffonei (assembly GCF_027172205.1). Lineage (NCBI taxonomy): Eukaryota > Metazoa > Chordata > Lepidosauria > Squamata > Lacertidae > Podarcis > Podarcis raffonei. The sequence continues at coordinate 44,980,767 of NC_070612.1, forward strand.
ATAATAATAAAACCTGTTGTTGTTTTTAACTGTATGATTGTATTGCTGTAATCCTGTCCTGGGACCCTGGGATAAAGAGTGGGTAAAAACAAAATCTTATATAGAAAATACATAAATAATGTGTGTCGTGGCAGCTAACCTGTAGGAGCAGGCAAAGTCAATGTTGCAACACAGTCCTAGGCATGTAATTTCCATAAATCTGCTTATTGGACTCAAAGAACATTTGGATAAAAGTATCAACTGTATAGGGGATGTATGAGCTATGTCCATCATATGCTACCTGCTAGCATAAGGGCTCTCTGCTAACGTACAGGGGACTTTTAATGTTGTGCAACAGAAGAATCTAATGCCACAGTTACACTAGCATAAACCTGTTGTGCAAAATAGTTTGCACAATCTTTTCATGCAACAAAGTTAACAGCAACCTAGTTACACATTTTATTGTGCAACAACATTCAGTTGTTGCAAAACATTTTGCCAATGGAAACAGCATGTCACTAAGTGACTTTACTTTAGTGCTACATTAGATACAGCCCTCTGTGTGTTTAACAGAATTCGTGTCTGGTCCATGATAACAGAATGGAACAGGGATGCTTGAGGCATTTGAGTTTTTAACATTCTGATATGAAATGACCTGATCTGCGCCACCCAAAATCATGTGTCAGGAAGGAAGTAGCGCTGGACTTTGCACTTCTGTTGTGAAACACTCCATTCAAAAAGCTTATAGAGCTACAGTTCTCAGAGTCAATCCCTCTTCCCAGGAGACTCTGTGATTGTAGCTCTGTGAAGGGAATAGGGGGTTTTCTAACAATGCTCAGTACAGTGGTACCTTGAGTTACAGACAGTTCAGGTTATAGACACTTCAGGTTACAGACTCCGCTAACCCAGAAATAGTACCTTGGGTTAAGAACTTTGCTTCAGGATGAGAACAGAAATAGTGCTCTGGCGGCGCAGCGGCAGCGGGAGGCCCCATTAGCTAAAGTGGTACCTCAGATTAAGAACGGTTTCAGGTTAAGAACGGACCTCCAGAACAAATTAAGTTCCCGAAGTACCACTGTATCCTTAATGAACCACAGTTTCCAGGATTCATTGGGAGAAGCTGCAACTGTTTGAAGTGGTGTGATTTTGCCTTAAATGGATAATGCAGCTGTGAAGATGCTCTTGCTGTGACCAGCTGCCAAAATCAGCTGGCGCAAATTCTGCCGAAAACCTTTTCTTTTTCTCTCCACCTCCCCACCCCAATTTAATACAGGATCAAAGGCAACATTTGTTATCTTTGTCCCTGTCACTGGCTTTCAGAAGTGTAGCTTTTGAGACGAAGACCTCCAAATGAGTTTAGAGCATACTCTGTTTCTACGCTTTGAATGTATTAGTGCACAGTCAAGGCTGGAGATTACCCTGTGCCAATTTACAGCCTGTCACCCTCCCCCTGGAGCTAAGAAAGATTTGAATATATAAGAAAGTGTTCAGCTCCCTCAGGCACTGGAAAGTTTTCAGAAACAAATTCATCTGAGATTCCTGCTCCTTATTTCTATGACAACACACCAAGGCTGATAATCTAGGCCTCCATCTACAAAGTTTATTTCAAAGACAAGAGTTTATTATAACATTCAGCAAATATGTTATTCCCAGGGTGGGGTGGGGCTTTCTCTTTATCGTCTATTGAGGGAGAAGAAAGAGTCTGCTGTCAGTGTCTACAAAAGCCACAGAACACAGTGGCTACATAAGCATGCAAGATTTCCTGTGGAGGTATTGCGTGGGATAGCAATTAACAAATAATTGGAAATTCCCCACCATGTGCAATTGCTCTCCAACTGGAAAAATGACATGCAAGAGTAAACCTTTCACTCCGGGAAAGAAGAATCACAAACACAATCTACATGCTGTAGGCTAAGCCACATCAAAAATGGTCTCAGCTTTCTACTTTGGAAGAAGCGCAAGCCCTAAGTGGCTTACAACCTAACTACTTTTATGCTATTTTAAAATGCTGTTCATGTGTACTTGCTAAGTGAGGATAACCTTTCATGTATCTGATATGCTCCATTCTGACTCACGACCCCCTTTGCCTGGTAGCATGTGGTCCAAGAAGAGGCAAATGAGGGGGAGAATTCTGCCCAAGTCATCTTCCCTGCAATGTCCCATGAGGAAAATCTCTTGCATGGATTACCACAGGAGGAGGAGGAAGAAGCCTTTATAAGGCTTTCACCTCTGGAATTGGGGGCCATTTTGCCCTACAAGCTTCCCACTCATCCACCCTTGGATTAGACCATTCACTGAACAATTATGGGTGGCTGGTTGATGGGACCAGAAAGTAATTTTCTTTCCCAACCTGGTTGACTCTTGGTTGGGTTTCCCCCCACCTTTCCTTCAGTGACCTTTATGGCTTTCTTTGGTTAGGCAGAAGAATCATTGTCTTGTATAAGGGTGGAAATGGCATTAGGCAGGCTCAACATAATAAAAGGGAGCCCCCATGAGGGTGATGACATTCCCTAAATTCAGGTTGGGTCTGTGCCTGGCTGGAATACTCATCTTGGTCACCCAGTGAAACCATAACAGGCTTCAGTTCTCATTGACTCCCATTGGACGGCTTTGGTGTGGTCAACTCCCCAGTGGATCCCATTCCATCAACATCAGATAAACAGAATGATGCACTGATCCTTGCCGTGCCAATCCTTACCCTGCCTCCTGCAGTCAATACAGATTTTTTGGCCTGGTTTCATCCCAGCATCTGGTGTCCTGCCTGCTCTTTTGCTGCTCTTCTGGGTCCCATAATGCACCTGCCCAGGTAAGGTGGATTCTAGTCAAGGAAAGATAATGCCATTATAAATTTATTAGTCTTTAAGTTTCCACCAGGTGTTACTTTGTCACGTTGCCTGTTTTGTAGAGTGTGTGACCTTGCATTATAACTTTTGGTCAACACCAATAACATAGGCTCACATACCATTTTATTTCCCAAAAATGAAGTGTGGTTTTGGATTTTTCATTTTTAACAGTTCAAGCAGGTACCTCCTCACATATGCATCAAAATTTGTTTATACTACTTGCTGATTAGATTATTTGCATAAATAGGCTTGAGTTATGACTTTAGTGATAGAACATACCATTTGAAATTCACATTGTGTTGGATGTTAATTACCTAAGCGACAGTGGCATAATTTGCAAGCAGGAAAAATTATACATCCAGTTATAATGTTCATAGCCTGAATGGCTTCATATAAAATATTGTCACTGAGAAAATTTACAAATAATTTTGAATGATTTAATTTATATATAAAAAACACATTCAGTAGTAAAATGAAAGGATAAATGTTGTTAAATATGGCTGCAGTATTCCATACAATTACAATAGCATGGAAATCAGGCTAAGATACATTGCACACTTAACTGAGAGTAAGTTCCATTGTTAAGAAGCACATGATTTTATTACATGAACTGGTAAGCACAAAACAAACACAAGCAAGTATTTCAACAACATAAGTCACACCAAATTCATTGGAGCTTAAGAGTAAACTCACATAGGTTTTCTGATTATATGAAAGGAACTTGGAGGTTTTCAGCTGAGTATATAAAGATCAGGTATGGGGAATCTGTGGTCCTCTAGATGTTGTTGGGCTTCAAATCTCATCACCCACAGTCAACAGTGGTAAGGGTTGATGTGAGTTGTAGTTCAACATCTGGAGGACCACAAGTGCCATATCCCTACTATAGATCCACACGTGTAAATGGTGCACAGTCGTTTCTAAAGGTAAAGGTAAAGGGACCCCTGACCATTAGGTCCAGTCATGACCAACTCTGGGGTTGCGGCGCTCATCTCGTTTTATTGGCCGAGGGAGCCGGCGTACAGCTTCCGGGTCATGTGGCCAGCATGACTAAGCCGCCATTTACCTTCCCGCCGGAGCGGTACCTATTTATCTTGCACTTTGACGTGCTTTCGAACTGCTAGGTTGGCAGGAGCAGGGACCGAGCAACGGGAGCTCACCCCATTGCGGGGATTCGAACCGCCGACCTTCTGATCGGCAAGCCCAAGAGGCTCAGTGGTTTAACCCACAGCGCTACCCGCGTCGTTTCTACCAATAGCCTAAATAAGGATAAGAAATACCAATAGCCTAAATAAGAAAACCTGGCACCTGCAGCCTGCAATCATGGCTGCTAAAATGGCATCCAAAAATTGGGCAGTGAGCTTTTTCTTAACTCAAAAAAGTAGGGAATAGAGCGTTAAAAGATTTCACAGATGTTCCATTCATCTTCCTCACCCCCATCCCTTGATTCCTATTTGTTGGCCTGAAATAGCTATGGTTCTGCTCCCTGCTAGACTCCCCTTTTAACACCCCCTTGCCTATCTTTATTCCCTAGAAAGTACTGCTCTTCATTTTATTTATTTATTTTATTCATTATACTTCTACGCCGCTTTTCACTCACATTTGTACCATAAATAATAACATAGCAGAACATCGCAACCACAACAGAAATCATATAAAATGATTAACAAATTATCAGTAAAACAACCACCGTGAACAAAACAACTAAAAAGTAGGCTAAATGGCACAACCACAAATCTCATTTTGTCATGTGCTGTCAAGAAGGCAAGTAAAGGATGAAGGATGAAGAAAGTGTGTCTTGAAACCAGTCGACTGTACAAACATAAAACATACATTATTTTCCACTTCTACCTCTGGCCCTACCTACCCCTTGGGTGTGGCCTTAGGAAGGTAGTCCAGGAGGGAGTTTGACTCTCAGACTGAAAAACAAAGTCACTATTCTCATATTTATATCCCACATTTCCTCCCAAAAGAGCCCAGGTAGGAAAACACACAAGCAATGAAAACAATGAGAACATCTAAAAACAGCTCCAGCACAGAAGTACTGTAGACTGGGAAAGATCTCTGCTTAAAACGCTTGTCGAAAAGAGAAAGTCCTGTTCTAGCGCATTCCTGTTCTAGCACATTTCAGAAAGTTATATCCATGCAAGCAATTTAGGAGAAAATATCAGACTGAGTATCACTGTTCCATTAGGCACTTTGAGCACTTCTCATTTGCATTTGAGGATGTCTGTTTCAGCTGCTTTGAGCAGAGAGAAACTGAGTTCGTTCACTTGCACAGAAACCCCCTTTTGTACTTGTGGCTCAGTGACACAAGTTGAGATGCCATACATGAAACAGTTTTTCTACCGCATCATATGTACTTAATTGCTAGTACAGTAGCACATAGGATTGGACTCTAAAACATTTTTGCCACCATCCAGTGTTCCATCATCATCATTTTTAATTTGTACACCGTCTTTCTATCTTACAATACTCAAGGCGGTTTACGAGCTGAAGAAACAAAAAATGTACATCTTATGGCAACCTACATCAAAAAAGTAACATTCAACAATCATTAGAATAATATTAAATAATAATAACATATAAAAGTTAAACAGAAATGCACTCAACAGTTACAATAAATAATTTCTAAACTATAATCAATAAAACAACGGCAAGCCACAGTACATAAAATAATGCAATACAAATTGAGAAGCAGAGACTAGAGGATGGAGTCTCTCCCCTCACAGTTCTTCCTCCAGGAACAGCTCCCTTATGAGGACTCCAAGGGTCGGAGGGTGAGGCAAGACAGGTAGAAGGAGGCCTTTCCTGATGGAGTCTCTCCCCTTCCAAAGGTCCTCAGCTTTCACTTAGCCAAGCATTTGTATCCTTGTTGTTAAGGATTCTGAAAGTGAATGATAAGACATAGCCTACTACCGCTAATCCTGTGTAGGTTATTCCAGGAGGTTGTATCCATGTAGTTTGTTACTCCATAGGATGATGGCTGAGAGGAGAGGAGAGGAAACTGAGAGGAGATTTGATAGCCATCTTCAAATATCTCAAGTGTTGTCATATGGAAGAGGGAACAACCTTGTTTTTTCTTGCTCTGGAGAGTAGGACTCAAACCAATGGCTTCAAGTTACAAGGAAGGAGATTCTGACTAAACATCAGGACTTTCTGACAGTAAGAGCTGCTTGAGAGTGGAACAGTCTCCCTCAGGAGGCTGTGGACTCTCCTTCCTTGAAGGTTTTTCAGCAGAGGTTGGATGGCCATCTGTCATGGATGCTTTAGCTGAGATTCCTGCGTTGCAGAGAATTGGACTAGATGACCCTCCGAGTTCCTTCTGACTCTACAATTCTATGTTTCCAAAAGAAAACCCCTCTGGATACAACCCCTATGAATTTCAGGTAAACATTTAATCAAGACGTATTGGTGATATATCAGAAATGAAGTTGAAGCCTTTCAACCGCATACTTAAGTTTCGAGTTTCTGATTATTATCTGAACCACTATGAAATTTTGACTTTACTGTAATTACTCTTTGTAATTGCTTTCCATTGCACACTATTCCCCCCCCCCCCAATTATGGTTATTCCTTTTCATTTTCTTTATCACTTATACACGAGTGGAATGTGCTGAGAGAGTTCAGCTATCAAACTTTTAACTAGATATGCAAGATGTATAATTAGAATCACTGCATTTCTTTTAAGTTTATCTTCTAAAGAGAGATGTTGGTATTTCATTAAGTTCCCTGTGCCCTTTCTTTGCAATTCTAGGACTTCTCAAACAAGACCCTGAGGGAATTGCACAGAACATTGTCCCATAGATTGTGCTTCTTAACTGATATAGCTTGAAGTGCTGCAGACATAAACTTGTCACATAAACATATTACTTCATTTCAACATGACTTCCTCATTTGCCGTACTGTTTCTATGCAGTCAGAGATAGACAGGCAGAGAGAATGTAAGCTTGAGAATTATTTCTAAGCAGAATGCAAGCTTTTAGAAGCATTCTAAGGCAAGCTCACAGTTACATGGGAGAAATGTGGGGAAAGTTTGGTGATTTTATTATTGTTATGGCTATTCTAAGAAAGATTGTCTTAGAAATTCACCACAGGGGAGGGGGAGGGAGAGGGAGAGTGAGGTGTGTCCTATTTCACTACTTAAAGTGAAATAGGAATTGCTGCTCTGTCCTGCCACTGGTGGAGAAGTTGCATTGGTGCCGGTTTTAGGTGAGATTGTATCAATTTTTGGTGAGATCTAGCTAAAGTCACATGAGATTTCATGCACTCCAGAAGATCTTGCATTATTTCAGAGAGATCTTGCTGGAAACCAGTGTGATCTTGCCCAAAATGGATGTTGATGCCAATAAAGAGTTAACTATTGGACATGTGTCTTCCTTATTTGGGATGGGCCATGAAACCAACTAGGGCTGGGAGAGAACCTGCCTGAAACCTTGATCAGCCACTGCCAGTCAATATAAACAATGCTGAACCAGATGGACTCAGTATAAGGCAGCTTCGTCCTATATAAGCTTCTGAAAAAGTTGGAAGATACAGGTGGAATCTACACACATATGAAAGACACTGTGAAAATGCTTTTTTAGAAAAACATTTTGAAAAAGACATTGGATTTGCCATAGCTCACTGTCGCCATCTAGTGTCACATTTGTATGTTGCACTTTGCAACACACTTAAAACATTTTATTTGTGGCTGTATAGCTGAATCCACGGGACGCGGGTGGCGCTGTGGGTTAAACCACAGAGCCTAGGACTTGCCGATCAAAAGGTCGGCGGTTCGAATCCCTGCGATGGGGTGAGCTCCCGTTGCTCGGCCCCTTCTCCTGCCAACCTAGCAGTTCGAAAGCACGTCAAAGTGCAAGTAGATAAATAGGTACTGCTTCGGCAGGAAGGTAAACGGCATTTCCATGTGCTCCTCTGGTTCGCCAGAAGCGGCTTAGTCATGCTGGCCACATGACCCGGAAGCTGTATGCCAGCTCCCTCGGCCAATAAAGCGAGATGAGCGCCGCAACCCCAGAGTCGGCCACGACTGGACCTGATGGTCAGGGGTCCCTTTAGCTGAATCCACCGTGAGTTTGTGTTGCTCGATTTCTGTTCTTCCAATCCCATTTGGTGTTGGTTTGTCTCAGTGTAAGCATCAGTGGGGAAAACCAGACAATTTCTTTTTAAAGATAATGATGTGGCCTGTTCTCCCTTGGTGTGGATGAATTATAAATGAAATAAGACTGCAAATCCCTCCTCATCCCCTGTCCTAAACATCAATACACAGAGGGGAATAGGATATGCTTTGTATATATCATCATTATCCTAAAATGGTGCATTTATGAATTGTACTGTGTGCAGTTCTGATTTGGATTTTAATTAGCTATGCGAGCAATCCCAGTTGTATCTATTATGTCTGGCAAAAGATTATTTCCATGCTGTTGGATGTATAAGGTGCGTTGTAATCTGCTATTACATTTCAGCGAGTTGTCCCTGCAGGACAACACAGCAGCAGCATTCAGCATAAAGAACAAGGAATGAAAATAAGTAGTTTACTGGCTCCTCACTGCAATTGTTTCATTTCAGTGAGAAGTATGGCTCCCTCACTGCAGGATACTATATTTAACTTTAAGGAAAACACAAACCAAGCTTATTGCTAGCTGCTTCTGCATTTGAAATTTGTAGCATGGATAGCTATTTGGCATTTGTGTAGCATTGTTCTTCCTTATTTTCATTTTCCCCCTCAAAACCATTGTTCTTTGTTGCGCCTTTTTCATTGTCAGCGAAAGCAACCATATGCATTCAATATGTTGCATCTGCTACACTAAAAGACAACTTGCCTCAACTAAAATTTCTATAGCAACGTTTGTTTGGTGTTCACTCTGATTATACAGATGTGGTGGTATAATTTCAGCATTCTACCATTATGAAGTAGGAACATTCTATTCCTTATAAAACTGATAATACCTATCCTATCAATATTCAATTTAGAATGGTAACATGGACTCTCTATTCAACTTTCAAGAGTTTCAGATTTAGCATCTATTTTGGACTAAGCATCAGATTAAGGAGCATCTGCTTCCACCTAACAGCCGTTTAATGGTGCTGAGAGATGGGTTTTCTGCAATGAGTTAGAAGCAGAATTAAAACAGTCCACACAGCTTTCCATGTCTATAGTCATTCCAATCTATCACCATCCTCTTAATTTAATTTCTACCAATGTTTTGCCTGACTAGGACCTTCCAAATTTCCCTCAGTCTCACTTTGGCTGTAATTTGATGACAATTCTAAAGATATACAGACTCTTCTCCCCTGCATTCATGGAATTTGAATCATTTTATTCAATTATTCCTTCAGCCAAACTCATGGATAATAATCTGTTTTAAGATCTTCCCTTGTTCTCCCTTCAAATCACTTGGTAAGAACTGGATAGCCTTTAACAAAAAGACGCACTCTGATTCCACCTCTGCCCTGCATGACCTATTTTTGTTCTTATCTCTCTTTCTATTATAAGAATTTGTATACCTTCATTTTGCCTGCTCTTCCTTTAAAAATACAATTTTGAAGTAGGTAAGAGAGAAAATTAACATGACCAGTCTTACAGTGAACCCAATCTACTTCCCACATGCACCCCAGGAAAGAGGTGAAAATGGAGAAAAACTGGGAGTGGGGAGTTCTGCTCTATAATGCATTCATCCCACAATGCGCCTGCACACCTGCTTCAGCTTGCCTTGTTGTATCAGTAAATTGCTAATTGCTGTGGAAAGGCATTGGGGTTGTGCTGGGGGGGAGAAGAAACAGGCCCGGTAGAAATGGAGCAATTATAATCTAGCACATCTCAAGTGTTAATATCTTCGATCCCATTTCCTCCCTCCCTCCAGATTTCCTTTGTTATGCTTCCTAGCTGAGGAAACTATATTCTTCTACGAATACAGTAAGTTCTGCCTTGTGCCTTTTTCATACTCGGTGCTGACCAAGACAGTGAAAGAAGAGCTCATCTGTGAACCATAATGTTCCAGAAATGTTTCCATTCTTTTATATTATCCCATGTTCTCATCCAGCAAAATATAAATGTACAGGACGTCTTGTTATCAGGCAGGCCACCAACAATACATGTTCCAAATGTCATGTTCTGTTACACACCAACACAATGTTGAATCATCCTGACCTTGAGAATCATGGGCTAAGAGTCTGATATACAAAAGCAATAAATCAAGAACAGCTGCCTGATGGGCAGGTGGGTGTTTTGTTTTGTTTTTGGTGTCAGCATTTGTCTTTGTGACTGAGGGCTACATCTTGCTCGACTTATCTGCAGATGCATTCATAAGGAAGCAGGAGGTGAGTAGCAATATGCATACATCTGCTCGCAACTTGCAAAAGTACACATCCCTCAGCCACATCCTTCTTAGAATGTGCACAAAGGGTTCTATTTAGCCTGTGCAGTTACAGTATACACAAAAGTCAAGAGAGCTTCTGCGTGTGTTTTTGGAACGCCTCAAGGGTAAAATTAAAGGTATAGACAGATGGGGAAAGATCAACAGACTGGACACAGCTTTGTTGTTTATACTGCTTTAAAATTGCAATGTCTTCCTGTAAATTAATACTGAAAATAAACGTTCTCTTTATAAATGGAAAAGACTGGATTTCACCCATCACCTCTGCTTTGAGGAGGCCACAGCACATGGCAATCAGTCAGGGGGCAGATGGACTTCTGTCCACTGTGGTAGGCAACTTACTTTACATGCACAAACTCCTATGTACAATCCCTGGCATGTCAAGCCAGGGTTGGGAAAGGATCTGAATGAAAAATGGAAACTCTATGGGCTGGATTCACATAAATCCCCAAAACTGGCTCAGGGTGGGGAGATCAGGGGAACCCCCAGAACAGCACACAGGGAGAGGAAAAGGAGAAGAAAATATTACGCTGGCCAAATGTTCATAATGTGGGATGTGAAACACAAGAGCAGTCAAGTACAACATTCCTACAGTGAACATGTTTACACATGGGGAGGGATGTTTGTCCAGCCAGCAGGTAAACTTCCTATTTCCTTCTGTGCTGGGACAGACTTCCTCCGCATGTGACTAGAGGTGGGTGTGGCCTCACCTGTGCAGGTAATGATAACAGCACAGGGAAGGGCAGCTATCTCTCTCTTCCTTCTCTCTTTCACCACATGCATCGAAGATGCACTCTTGGCTTCCAGCCAAGAGAGGACAAAGGGACTGTCTTCTTATAAGATAGATTCCAAATGCATGTTACTTCATTAAGCTTAAGTCTGCCTTCTGGGATCTGATTGTGAACAGAATGTGAGTAAACTCTTTTTATACTTTTGTAAAAGACTGTGTTGTCTCTTCTATTTTATGAGGGAATAAGGGGAAATTACCAGAATAGTTATTATAGAGGCTTTAGCGAGCCTGAGCAAACGCTGCCGTTGCAAACTTAAAATAAAGGGGAATGTATTACTCTGCTGAAATTGGGGAACTTGTTAACACAAGTTGGATAAGGATATATCCTCTCCTGCATCCCTGAACATTCCCACACATAACAGCGCTACATTGAATTCTGCCTTATATTATTAACAAAGAATATGATGACAGTCACCAAGAAAAGTGTGGTCAGCTTTTGTTGCATCCTCTGAAAGGAAAGTGTAAGGAGTTGGTAGATATCAAAACCACTGGAGTAATCAGTGCCAGCGACTCCATTATCGTGAAATTAGATCAACACAAAGGGAGAGAAAGCAACCACTGGTACTCTCCCTCTATCTGCAGCAGTCCCGAAAAGGCCTGAGATCGCCAAGTAAACCAAGGATAGAAATAGCGCTCTGGTTTCTCTATAATGAAAAAGGTAAAACAACAACACCAGCGGAGCAATGTATCTTGAGGAGATTTGTCTTTTTGCCAACCGAGGGAAAGGAAATGAACACTGAATCAAAACAGCTCTTTAATCTTCCCAAGAAGATGCAACTTAAGCTTACAGAAGCACAAGAAAAATAACCACACATCCATTATAGAGTAATTTGTCTCCAGCAACGATAGAAACAAAGTAGAGTCAAGATAGTGTTTGATTTAAAGGTCAGGCTTAGTATACAGTCGGGAAGATATCTGGAGTCAGGTATCATGCGAGCCTGCTGGGTTGAATTTTGAGTGTGGCTAGATATAGCAGATGAGTGGCACGTATTAATGTATTCTGTGGTAAGAATAAAATGAAAAATAGGCACCCAATGCGCTCTTGAATTGCAGTAAGAACCCTTTGCCACAAAGAAGAATGTCTAAGAAGAGTCTAAAACATAATATTAGGCTTTTGTTGTGTTTTTAGATTTTACAGATGTTCATCTGCAACCTTCGAGATCTGGACTGAATCCCAACTCTCTACAGCAAACACACTTGTGGAAAGAGCTGTGGGTGGCTTCTTGGAAGTCACCTTCTGTCTAGCTCCTTCAACTTCATTGGAAGTCCATGAGTTCTTGTGTAACGAAAAAGGGAGGACAACTTTTCTCTATCCACTTTCTCAGTGTGGTGTAGTGGTTAAGAGAGGTGGACTCGTAATCTGGGGAACCAGGTTCGCGTCTCCGCTCCTCCACATGCAGCTGCTGGGTGACCTTGGGCCAGTCACACTTCTCTGAAGTCTCTCAGCCCCACTCACCTCACAGAGTGTTTGTTGTGGGGGAGGAAGGGAAAGGAGAATGTTAGCCGCTTTGAGACTCCCTAGGGTAGTGATAAAGTGGGATATCAAATCCAAACTCTCCTTCTTCTTCTTCTTCTTCTTCTTCTTCTTCTTCTTCTTCTTCTTCTTCTGTGCCATGGGTTATTTATCAACTTCTATCATGTCACCTCTTACTTACCTTTAAACTAAAAAGTCCCAATCTGCATTCCTTTCTCATTCCATTTCCCTGGTCATTTTGCTTGCCCTTTTCTGAACCTTGTACAACTCTATAATATCCCTTCTGAGGTGAAGTGACCAGAATTGCACACCGATTCCAAAGGTGGTCACACCACAGATTTGTATAACGGCATTATGATATTGGCAGTTTTATTTTCCCTAGGCTGGAATTGGCCCTTTATTTGGCTGCCACACATTGAGTCAAAATCCTCACTGAGCTGTCCACTACAACCCCAAGGTCTTGTTCTGGATTAGTCACTGATAGTTCAGACCCCATGCAATTATTATTATTCTTTTGTACTGACAGGCACCACTTTACACTTGTTTACATCGAATTGCCTTTGCCATTTCACTGCCTACGTGCTCAGATTGGAGAGGTCCTTTTGGAGCTCTTCAAAATCTCTTGTTGCTTTATTGACCCTGAACAATTTAGCAGCAGGCTTGGCCACTTCACTGCTTATCACTAACTTGCTTATGAACAAATTAAAAAGCACAGGTCCGATATCTACCATTTGGTGGAATTTGTGTGAATCATCCATGTGAGAAAAAGAAGAAGTCAAGAGGCTAGTCCACAAGATCTTTTCCAGAAGCCAGAGAGCACTACTGACAGGAAGTACAAGTGGACGATTGTGATTTATATCCTACTCTTTAACACGAAGGTTACTAGGGTATATGGGAAAGAAATCTAGGTAAGTACAAAAGATGAACAAGTAAAGTCGGTTATGATTGATTGGGCACAAGATGTGGGACATAATATAATGATGGAGGATTGGGAGAGACTTTGGAAGAAAGGGGTTAAGTTCACTGCATGTACAATGTTAAAGGAGAATGTTATGAAAATAATGTATAGATGGTACTTAACCCCTGTTAAATTGGCGAAGATCTACCACAATTGTGATATTTATGTTGGAAATGTAAAGAAAAGGAAGGTACTTTCTATCATATGTGGTGGATTTGCTCCAAGGTAAAAGACTTCTGGGGGGAAAATTACAATGAATTTAAAAAAATGATGAAATATACTTTTATGAAGAAACCAGAGGCCTTTCTCCTTGGAATAACAGGTCCCGAACTGCCCAAAAAAGATGTTAAAGTATTTTTGTATGCCACAACAGCTGCATGGATTTTACTAGCCAAAAAAATGGAAAACACAAGAACTACCAATGGTAGAAGAATAGCAGATGAAGATGATGGAGTTTATGGAGCTGGCTGATCTCACCGGGAGAATCCACGACTAGAAAGAAGAGGAATACCAAGAAGACTGGAAGAAATTTAAAGACTATTTGAATAAATATTGTAATACTAAAGATATGTAATCACTTGAAAGAATCAATTAGGCCTAGGATTAAATTGGGATTAGATAAATAAAGAAATCTAGGTAAGGGTCATAACTCAGTGGCAAAGCACATGCACTGCATGCAGAATGCCCCAGATTCAATCCCTGGTGTCTCCATACAGGGTTTGGACTCCCGTCTGAAATACTGTACAGTTGCCACCAGTCAGTGTTGACATTGCTAAGCTAGATGACTCAGTATAAGATTATAATGTTCCTATGCAGACACAGTGCTTGGGTTGCTGCTGAGCACAGACTAGGGCAGTGGTGGCAAACCTATGGCACGCGTGCCAGAGTGGGCACTCAGAGCCCTCTCTGTGGGCATGCGCGCCATCGCCCCTGCAGTGCTGTTCCTGGGGGTTTTCAAAATTGGCTCCCCCCCACCTCTCTGGGCAGGAATCAGCAACAACCCCCCCATATTAGCTCAATAACTGTTTGCATTCCCCCCCCAAAAAATATCTCAACAACTCCAGACAACCCCCCCCCAAAGCAGAAGAACTCAGGGCAGTCCTCCCCCCTAAAAAGCTCCACAACTTTGGGTACTCCTCCCCCCAAAAAGCTCAATAACTCTGGTTAATCTCCCCCCATTTCCTTACGGTATATTTATTTATTTGTATGTGTGCATGCAGACAATCATTATGACCTGATATTAAATTGCCGTGTTGGCACTTTGTGATCAATAAGTGGGTTTTGGGTTGCAGTTTGGGCATTCGGTCTCTAAAAGGTTCACCACCACTGGACTAGGGACTATTATGGTCTTAGGACTCTTAATCATAGAATCAAAGAATTGTAGATTTGGAAGGGACCTTGAGGGTCATCTAGTCCAGCCCCCTGCAATACAGGAATCTAAACTAAAGCATCCATGACAGATGGCCATCCAACCTCTCTTGAAAAACCTCCGAGGGAGACCGTCACTTCTGAAACAATAGATCTTTGTTCAAAACTGACTAATGCATAGCTGTCAACTTACAGATTTGAAAATAAGGGACCAGCAGCCTCAAAAATAAGGGATCAGCAGCCAAAATAAGGGATCAACAATTACTTTGATAAAATACCTATTTTGTTGCGTGCAAATGGATTTACATACCTATTAGGTCCATAAATTACCATATAGCATATATTCAACACAAAAAAACAGCAACAATTTGTTGTTGACAAAGGACAGCTGGACATAGAAAGGGCCCCATTACCTTCAGTAGCTTATTTAAGGGACATCATCATCAATAAGGGACAGCAGCGGGACATGGCGCTGGGATAAGGGACTGTCCCGCCAAATAAGGGGCGCTTGACAGCTATGGACTAATATATTAATGTATGCATTTAGTTACCCAAATCCTTAACACCCAAGCCAAGGGCATGACATCACAAGTTGAGAGCCAGGAAAGTGGTGGGGGGAGGGGGGAGAGAGCAGGTTGTTGTTTTGGATGCTTTTCTCATCCATGTTCCCCCCCCAATCATTCCAGAAGTGCAATGCTTCCACATAAGAAAGATTCATTGCCTACCAATGGATGTCTTAAGATGCCGCACTGCAGATTTGTCTTTCTTAACCCATTGTCTGAAAATGAAATTCCTCTGACAAGATGATAGAAGGCTCAAAGTGGGGTAGAGGGTGGAAAACAAGTGCAACATCAAATGCTCAACCACAACAAATTAGAGCCAACACCGTAGACAGGATGACATTGTGCAAGAAAGCGCCGTACCAAATTTCCAGCAGTACACCTGACACATTCTAAGACATGGGTAGTGATAGGGCAGAAGGATGATTGATTATATCTGCCAAGAGACTCTCGTGTAATCAAATTCAGACCCAATCTCTTGTGAATTGTTCATGTCAGAATACCTAACCGTGACCGTTTCTTAACCTTTTACAAACCTTTTTAGGCCTTTTGAACTCTTTTTTCATAGGGAGGAGGGGAAGTCTTCAATCAAATCCTGCCCTGTAGTTTAGTCGACTGCTACAACCACTGGTGGCTTGTGCGGCACTAAAGATGCCAAAATTAACAAGGGCAAGAAATGTCAGCTGCTCCATGTTTATCTGGGCCCTCAGCTGCCTTAAAAGAAATAATACGGGCAGGACCTATTAATGACTTTTTTTAATTAAAAAAACTCATTTAGAAAACTTCTTTTCAAAGAAAACTTGTTTATGAACAGCAGTTGGGAATAGTGTAGGAGCAAAATAGAAAATTATTCTGGGAGGCAAATATACCTCTTTTACATTGCTTGGCAAAGATGGGTACTTGGAACAAGCGTTCACCTTTCCTGCAGCCATTTCAAAGAGATCAGTATGCGGTGCATTATTCCTGGCCACAATCACTACCTAGAGATCTTAGTGCATGTAGGTGGTTTTGGGTTCAAATCCTAGCATCTTTTGGTGTGGCTGTGAAAGACCCTCTGCCTGGAAGCCTGCATGCACTCCAACATTTCTCCAATTAAAATAGGGACATCCTATTCTACAGTTAGGAAGCTTGTCCTGTGTTTGAGATCACCACACACATAGACGTCATGCACACACATGCACCTGTCACCTTAAGCCAATCGCAACCTCAATTGTCTCCCCCCATCCCTGCCCACACGGAAAGCGGGGGAGGGGGTCTGCCCTGGGTGTCATGCCTAGGGGAGGGTGACAAAACCCCCCCAGACAGATCGTTGTGGTGGCACTTGCACCCCCGGCGGGTGGATTTTCACATTTGTGAAAATCCACCCACTGATCTTTTTTTTTTAAAGAATATTTATTAAGTTTTCCAATTTTTTAAACAAAACAAACAAACAAAACAAACAGAAACATTAAACAAAAGCATAAATTTCATAAACCATACTTTTAAATAACAAATTTCTCAGACCTCCTAATACTTCTCCTTCTTGTATCCCAATTAAAATTATTTGTTCAGCAAATCCTTCATTTAAAGCATTACAGCTTGTAGCATTACCTTATTTTTCAAACCCCTTTTTTTCCCATCTATGTTCTTATATATCATTTCAGCTAGAAACCTCTCAATTTCAATCCAACACCATCTAACTTTCTTAAATTTTACAATATTTCTGTAAATAGTCCTTGAATTTTTTCCAATCTTCTTCAGCCGACTCTTCTCCCTGGTCACGGATTCTGCTCGTCAATTCTGCCATTCCCATACAATCGATCAATTTCATCTGCCATTCTTCCAGAGTGGGTCCACCCACTGATCACGCAAATACGCCCAGCAATCAGCCTGGCACCCTCCAGTGGGTGGTGTTTGCACCCCCACACCCCCATTGCTCTCAGTGTGGGCAAGGATGGGGGAGACAATTGAGGTTGCTATTGGCTCAAGGTGACAGGTGTATATGTGTGCATGATGTCTATGTGTGCAGCCCCAGGTGTCCTGCCATGGGGTAGTGACAAAATCCCCCTGGGCGGATGGGCGTGGTGGCGCTCGCATCCCTTGCGGGTGTTTTGATGCAATCGGTGGTAGGATTTTCAACGTTCTGAAAAATTGCAATGTGGAGGAGTGACAAAAAATTTTTTTGCACTGGGTACCACCTGACCTTGCTATGCCTCTGACTGAAAGTGGTAATGCTGTCGAACTCCATGTGGCCAGAGCAGTTCAAGAGTCCTTGGGTTGTGGTCTTCTTAGTAGGGTTAGGAGTTTCACAGCTGACTCCTTCATTTCTCCTGCAAAGGAAGCTGGCAACAGCAGAAAGGATGTGCAATGATAGCAAGCTATGATAGATCCAGCCTCCTGCATCTTCTGACTGCAAATGCTGTTCTTCTTGCACAGCGAGGGTCACAGCAGCTGGACTCAAACACACAGTTCAGTTCAGTACAGTTAAAACCATTTAAAAGCAGGCAAAGAGAAGAGAGCCTCTCTTAGTTAGTTAGTTTCCTCACCTGCATCCATAGTCCACCACTTCTTCTTAGTATTCTTGCTAATTTCTGGATTAAGGAAGGCCAGAGTTGCCAAGTTCCACTCGACATGGGGGGGGGGGAGCTCATTGTGAGTGCACGATGTCACACGTGCGCCACACATGTGTGACATCATGCGTGTTGGGAGGAGGTTGCAAGGCCTGGTGAGGCCCGCTGCCACCACGGGGAGGCCTCTCAAGATGGGTGCCTATGAGGAAAGCTAAAATGGGAAGCTTCCTATGGGCAGATCTACAATCATGGTTTATAAAGTTAAGGCAGGGTTAAATAATGGTTTTCATAATGTGCATTCATTATTAAAATGTGACACCAGAGGGGGCTACAGAGCAACCAGGATCCAGCAGTAGGAAAACTGTGTTTTTACAGAGAAAATAAGGCACGAAACGCTTTTAAATTACAACCCTGTGATTTTTTAAAACGATATATCTAATAACGTTAAACAGGTCGTTGTAGATCCAGCCTGTGTTTCTTCCTCTTTTGCATTCATGAGGCTGCATTTTAATGTTTTAATATTTTAATGTTGTATTTTTAATCTTGTTTTTTAAGTTGTATTTCAATCAACTTGTTTTTATTATTGGTTGTTAGCCGCCCTGAGCCCAGTCTTGGCTGGGGAGGGCGGGGTATAAATAAAACAATTTATTATTATTATTATTATTATTATTATTATTATTCAGAATTATGCCATGTTCAATCACCACAGGAAGAGCTGGGGAAGGAAAGTCACTGCCAGAGTAGACAATACCGAATTAGATGGACCAATGGTCTAAGACAACATTCCAGAAATGCACTTGGGCCAAGTGGATATATGAGAACTTTAAGGGCATGTTGTGGCAGGTAAATAATACACTGCTTGAACAACTGTGAACATCTCTGCTTTATACAATATAAATGGGAGGCAGCTTTGGGCAGAAGTGCGAAAGAACAAAGGCTGTTTCTTCTGACAGTCGGATCATCAGAGCTGTTTCTGGATTCATGCTTTTCCTTTCTCTCACATAAGTGAAAATATACCAGTCATTCCGATAAGGAAAAGTAAAGCCCTGTTGCCGTGAGTCCCAAGAACACATGGAGTAGAGAAGGGCACCTCAAGTTGTGCCACACATACTTCCCTGTACTGCAGAAGAGGTATCGCTACAGTTATATGGGATTAGATATGAGCCATCTCTACAGAGATACATTGCATTCAGAAAACAAGTAGTTTTCTATCACCAGAGAGCAGATAATGGGGTTTCTTGTGTAGGTATCGTGAGCAATGAAAAATCCAATCCGTTTGCAACTTAGTGCATTGACCTTCTGTTACTCATATTTGTTTCCAAGCACCTTATCCCAGTCCCTTATTTAATTGCAATGCTGTCCTCCATAGTAATAAAGTTGTCATCCTAAGTATATGAGCTGGATCACCCCGCACTGATATTATATATCTGTTTATAATGTTCTATTGTCTCCGTAAATATGATTCATAGTACTAATTAAGATGTAAGACAACTGCAGCACCCTTGTATTTTTCTCTCCCCTCCATAATGCTACAGTCTTAGTTTGTCCTTGAAGGTCTGATTTCATTATTATGGTGTCCAATGCATATCCGTTGAAACCAAACTAAAAGTTAAATGATTTCCCCCATTGTTTTATATTCATATTCCCTGACACATTGAGTGTACAATTAAGCAAACGTAATGAAAGCTTCTATATCATGAGTGATGGATACCTTAGAGGGGCCGTGGGTCAGTTGTAGAGCATAAACTATGAATGGAGTGAGGGAAGCCCAAATTCAATTTCTGGCATTGCCAGGAAGTAGGTGATGGGAAAAACTGTTGCCAGAGAACCACTGCCAGCCAGAGCCTACAATAATGGGTGAATAGCATTGCTCAGGAGAAGGCAGTGCCACACCTTGAAGCAATCGTTCTTCTAAAATACATAAGCCAGAAATCACGGGTGCTGGGACCAGACTATGATCTAAGTTCAATAGGACGGGCCATATGATGACAATTGTGTTCCATTTCCATTGGCTATCACTTTGTGACAGATCCATTTCAAAGTCCTGGCTTTAGTTTTAAAGCCCTGGGTGGGCTAGGATAAGGTTACCAGATGTCCCTGTTTCCTGGGGACAGTCCCCAGATTTACAAATCAGTCCCCATACAAAATCCATTGAAGTTGAAAAGTGTCCCTGGATTCACTGAAAAAAAGCTGGTAACCTTAGCCTAGGACCACAATATCTCAGGGATCACAGAGCATTTTCATCATCATCACCACCACCAAACTACAATCCCCACAAATTAGGTAAAGGTAAAGGGACCCCTGACAATTAGGTCCAGTCGTGACCGACTCTGGGGTTGCAGCGCTCATCTCGCTTTATTGGCCGAGGGAGCCGGCATACAGCTTCCGGGTCATGTGGCCAGCATGACTAAGCCACTTCTGGCGAATCAGAGCAGCGCATGGAAATGCCGTTTACCTTCCCGCCAGAGCAGTACCTATTTATCTACTTGCACTTTTGATGTGCTTTCGAACTGCTAGGTTGGCAGGAGCAGGGACCAAGCAACGGGAGCTCACCCCATCATGGGGATTCGAACCACCAACCTTCTGATCGACAAGTCCTAGGCTCTGTGGTTTAACCCACAGCGCCACTGGCGTCTGGCATAAACCAATGTCTGCTTTGTAGATTTACTTTGTAGACTTTTGCTGTGACCATCTGAGTTGTTACTGCAGTCACCGTAGTCGCCTTCATGTCAAGATGGTTGGGGTATTTGATTTCTGTGAATTCCAGTGCGAATTGACCTGAACTGCGCCTCCTATAACAACAAATGGATCACAATTTACTCATTGTTTGGCTTTACTAATCTCTGAAATCTGCAAAAGAGTTCTCAGCTCAAAAAAGGGACCAAAAGGGCATTCTAAGATTTGCACTTTAAAATAAAGCAGATTTAGAAATGCACACATTTGAGATAAATCACAATTTAAATAAAACCATCTAATAAAATATATATCTAAATACAATTTTCCATGCAGAAACTGGATGGAATAGAATTGTGAATGAACATGCACAAAAACAAACATTACTGCAATTAACTCATATACACATTCCAAGATTGCTATTTTCTCGGACATTTTATCTTTTTACAATACAGCTTTGCAGTTTCACCTAGTGTTTGTTCCTTTTTTTTATTATCATAGCTTTTATCCCACAATGTGTGTAGAATGTACTTATTCACTGTCTTTTCGGTGTGTATTTTGAAGCGATGAAAAAATTACCCTGATCTTTTGACCGAAACCTGGAACAAAAGATCAGTACAGGAGGAAACTATCATTGGCAGTAAATAAAGTGTTGAGCAGCCATGTCTTCTCAGGTGGGTGACCTGAGCCTTGGAAGAACACAAACATATATTTCTTGGTATTTCTGAGTAAAAAATATATATCAAATATCTTATAACAGTTATATTTTCAAGGCTTTGGGATAACAGCACTAAACACTACCATCACAAAGGTGCTATTTATGTTCCATTTACACAAGAATTGTAGACAGTGTCTACGGATGACACCCATAACCCCTGTTGGAGAATACTTTCTTTGTGCTACTTATATGAAATGCAGAGTAATCAGAAGTACCCCGTAAATAACTTTATAGTTCCACAAAGGGATGTGGGTTTCAAGAGACTTTGGCAAATATATTTTTGCATCAGATGAGACTGCACATTCTGAGTGTTTCCATACAAGGGTTATATGATTACTACAACTCATACTACCACCATTTCATTGGTTTTCTTCCACCAATACTTTATAAAATTCAATGCAATACAATACAATTCATGAGCACCAATTAAAGCCCTTATTAAATCAACACCAAAGAGCAGGATTTAAAAATAATTGCTGTTCTGCTTTGTTTTTTGCTTTGCTTAAGAAATGTATACCCTTATTTTTACTACAGGCATCTGAAAGCTCCTGAAGAATAAAAACAGCATACAATATACATAACTGAAAAGCTAAACATCAGCAAATAGAACTTTAGAAGAACATCCATGGTGGAAAGTTCTCCTAAAATAACACCGTTTTAACTTGCCATCTGAAATTCAGCGAGTGACAACATGACCGCTGGCTGCTCGGCCTCAGCCTTGGCCTCGGGTCCCCTCCCTTCTCCTAATACCCCCCAACTCTTCTGTTTACCTGTCTCTGAGCTGTGATCTTCCCCAACCCCTGCTGTAAATAAATATTGCCTTCTTCTTCTCTGGAAGCTTCAGGAGAAGTGTGGGTGGGTGTCAGGAGTGAGCCAGCTCCAAGCGAAGGTTTGCAGCCAACTGCAGAAAGCAGCCAGGAACAGAGAGGCTTAGATGTTAGTCAGGCAGGGGAAAGCCGGCAGCTGCAGACTTCGGTTCTTTCTGACCTTGACGGGCAGGCTGATAAGGAAGTAGCTGAGAGCTGACTAGAACACAGCCAAAGCTTGCAGGAAGCACAAAAAGTCGCAAATAGACCCAGAGACAGCCTCTCAGACCAGGAAGAAATTGGAGCTGATCCACTATGTCTGAAGAGTTGGCGAATGGGAGGGCGGCTGGATAGGAAGCAAAACAAGAGACATAAAGGTCGTAAGTTCAATATCTTCTGTCAATGCTGGAAGCAGTCTTCAGAAGGGTCATCTTGAGTAATGATGCCAGAGGCTTTGTTAGAGTTGTCCGGAGCTGTTTGTTTTTTGCAATAAATCCTCCTTTTTAATTACCTACGCTTACTGTGTTATCAAGCTGAGAACCTGAACTCCTGACGGGGGGGGGGGTGATCTCCACCATTCCGTCTCCATCTCATCCCTTTCAGTCCAGTCCCTGACACCTACCCTGGTACCATTGGAGAAGGCCAGGATAGAAATAAATAATCATTAGATCAAACTCCAAAGGTAAAATATTTATCATGACATTTCTCTAACCAGTATCTTTTCAAGCTCGCTCTTTCCTTTTTCCTTTTTTTAAAAAAAGAAAGAGATCCACATGACCCTCAATATAAAGCAGAATTTCCACAGGCATGAGGCATGGCGCTTTTAATCTTGATGACTGATATCAAAGAGACCCTTCCCTTTGCAATTGTTCATGTCTTCCTGTACAGTTTGAAAACATTCAACTGGCTCTCCAACTGTGAATGCTTTACTTACTGTTTCCTAGGAACCAACAAAGACCCCTCCCTGTTTCAGCTACCAAATTAGATCCAGCAAGATCTGGTGATCAAAGAAGCCACGGTTTCTTTCTGTGCTTTCTTTTTTCTTCCTACTCTTAGGAATTTGCGGTTCAGAGAACTGCAGAATAGCAGGCAAGCCTTCTGAAGTACCGGGAGATATATGTTCGAACAGAGAGGGAAATATGTTGTTTGGAGACAGGTGCCATGCATTCCCACAGCTAATGTCAAGAGCTTCTCGCTACACTGAAGTTTGAAATATAATCAATAAAAAAATGGTCTTATCCATTGTTTATCTTCATCTTACTAGTCCATGGAAAAGTGTTGTTCCAAACTATGGGTCAGAAATGCCATGTTTTTGCCAATGGTCCACAGTCCCCTTGCATGAGGATGCTATCACTGTGTCTCCCCTACCCCACACAATATACTTCATTTTATTGTATTTCTTAAACAACTATTTCTTTTAAAAGGTTCTTATGGTATGTTAAAATTGTTACGAAAAAGGAGCAATGCAGAAGCGAGCTCCAGGTGGCTGGGATGCAAAACAGGATGTTGATGTTATGGGACTGTACCGTGGGAACCAGGGACGGTCTATTCAGTGCACTGAGCACCGGATGTTAGCTCAGAGTGTCACATGACCCTGTACTGGAAGTACATGGGTGGAGTTATTCTCTCTCTGCAGTTGGGATGAGAGAGTACAGACATGATTTCTCTTTACTGCTGAAAGACAGGAATAAAGGCATGTAAATATATTTCTGTCTGTCTCTTTCCCCTCCCTGGCAATGGGAGGGGGAGAAATGGTGTGTTCTTCTCACGTTAGAGGAGGATCGCCGATTGAAGACCTCCCCTGGTCTTGCCGGGAGTCGCAGACAGGAGGTCAACAAGGATTCAAGCCGGGCACCTGGAGGGTGGCCAATTCCTCTGAACTTTGTTGGCTTGAATCAACAAAAATATGCCCAAAAAATGAAAGCAAAATAATAAAACAAAATTCTATTAACAACACCCTAAAAATCACCTCAGCAAACAGGGATAATCAACCAAGGGGTGGTGAGACCTATAAGAGTAAGAACTACTTAGAGAGCCAGTGATGGGCAAATGCCATTTCCTTAATTAAAAATGGCTATTTGTGCAGCTTATACTCCATGTCCTAGGTACACAAGGAGGCATACATGATTCTCCCACTACCCATTTTATCGTCACAATAAAGTAAGGCCAATTTGCAGTGACTGGTCCATGTTTATCCAGTGAGCTTCATCATGGTTGCTTGGAGATGGGAAGCCAAGATCTCCCAGGCTGTTTTTTGACTCTCTAACTGCTACAGTGACTCTGACTCAAGCTGCGTAATTTAGATTATATATTCTACTTCTAATATCAAGCTAAAAGTGTGCAATCTGTTATCAATTAGTGCTGATTGTGATGCCCATTAATAAGAGTAATAGCTCTGCTAAATAGACTGGAATGGAATGGGTTGTGTCTAATGCAGTGGTTCTGCTTTCATAACGGAATTATTCTTGCACATCAGAATATCTCCTCCTTTTTCCCTTCAGCCCTCCTACCATCCACAACCTCAAAATTTGCTCAAAAAGTGCTGGATACAAGCCTATTCACTTTTCCTTCACAGGATTTAGCAAGCTATCCAGGCCTAGCCTCTGCACAACCTTGTCGTCTGAACATTTGCTTTCAGAAGGCTATCAGTGGGCTTTGGTAATTAATTTCATGCAGGAAATGGGACATTTAGGCTACAGTTGGTTTTGGGGAGAGCTAGACATGAGAGGTCAAGGGAAACAGAGTAGAGGAGGGAATGCAGTGTAAAATAAAAATAATAAACTTGATACCATTTAACAGTCAAGATGGGAGGGCAAATGTTCCCAAAGCAATATCAGATAATTTATAACATTCTAATTTTAATGAGGCAGCCTAGAGGCTCAAAATAGATGGTCTGGCATTTGTTCTAAATAATTGATGATACATATAGGTAATATAATATGATTTGTGCTTGTGAATATATAAAAATACCATAGATTTTCTTTGTAGAAAATTTTATTTCTAAGGCAATCTTTCATGTCAGGAAAAAAAATGCAAATAACACACTGAAATTCATCTTTAATCTTGAAATGAAATGCCAACCTTAATTGTGTTAATGGTCCTTTTTATTATTCTCACAGAATACCTTAACCTTCTGCTTCCCATGTACCAAAAACATCAGCTCAGGCCTGGAATTTTGTATCTGTTTTTATCATACAGGGATACAAGCCTTTCATAGACCAAATGTTGGTTGTGAGGAACTACATGTATTTTAAAATAGTTTTCTGCAATGAAATGATTTCCCCCAAGTTATTTCCCGCGATACTGTACAAATGTTGCCCCCAGACTAGTCAGTTAGCTTAAAATCTTTTGGCGGTGCTGGAAAAAAAACTGTTTATGGCATTTTCTTTTTCTTTCTTTCTTTTGCACCCCTTGCAAAAAATAAATAAAATGCCCCCTTTTTCATTTCCATTGCCCTCGCTTGCTTCAGTGACATTGTTATGAAGCCAGATCCTTTTGGCAGATTAATGCTGCAATGAGGCCCTTGTTGTCTCTCAGGTGCATAGTCCATGACAAATCTCCTTCATCTCTCCATTGGCTATATATAGCCAGCACCAAAAAAAGACTTGCTGAGGGTCATGCCTCAGTGAAACGACACAAGCTGGGCATAAGCAAAAACCTTGGTTTGTTCCTTGTGTATAGTATTGCAGAAGAAAGGGGTGCAAAGACATTCACACATCTGAGGTAATGCAGCAGGTGAAATTTGATGCAGGGGTCAGCCGCTTCACTCAGGTAACTTTTCAACTTACCCATGACACAAAACACACCACATTTTTCTCATTTCCCCTTCAAGTCACCTAGCCAACAACCGTCATGTCTTTAATAATTATTATCACCCCAGGACACTTTGGAAACTGAACTGAGTTTTTTCTTCTCTCAGCATCTATAGTCAGTTTCTGGAGGAGATCTTCCAGCAAGTTGGATTTCATCAATATGTTGATGCCATCATCATTAACAACAACAATAAAGCAACAGCAACAGCAACAATTGACTGTCCTCTGCTTATATAATATGCATTAAAAGTGTGTGTGTGTGTGTTTGTGTGTGTGTGTGTGTGTGTGTTAATCAGGTTAGCCAGATTGATTTGTATGCTGTTGGCGGATTTTTCCTCCTCACAAATCAATAGTCAATAGTAACAAAAACTAATACTGTTACTATTGACTATTGATTTGTGAGTAGGGACTACTCCCACTATTGAAACTTACATTGGCCTGAATTCTTGGTGTGCTTTTTTCTTGGTATATTTAATAACAAGAACTTATTTAATGTTGGCGGATTTTGGTCATCTTGTTGGGCTGTGTATGTGATAAAGGGGAGCTATACCGGGGTGAAGGCGTCTTCTATTTGCCACGGTGTCCGTTTCAGTTTATTGGTTAGTTTTACTAATAAGGCTGTTTCCCATACTATTTGATACCATTGGTCCATGCTTACTACACACCCCGCTCACACGCAAAAACAAATCTCACTACAGCCACCCAAAGACAACCAACCACACCCTAGGCCACCCCCAACCTCTCTCACCACCAAGAAAATGCAACAAGTGAACAGTAAGATAACCCACACAAGTGATGCTGACACAAAACCCCACACATACACTAAGTAGAAGAATAGAAACATAGCCACCCCACCCCACCCACCATTCCCCCCCTCTTTTCTTCCTAACCTAACATTGTATGCAACACTAATGTCTCACAACAAATGAAACTGAATCGTAGAAAACACAACTTGAAAAAAGAGACAACGCACGTGTTTTTGTACACTAAGAAATCTTCAATAAAAATAAATATATATTTGGGAAGAAATGCATTAAAAGTTTATTAACACGGCCCGATGTTAGTTCCTGGGTTCAAATGGTTGTATGCATATTTATTTGGGAGCTCACTTTCTTATTGCAATTCTTCTTTTGCCTCTGAGATCCCCCTTTCTGTGGCAGCTCCATGCCAGGGAGATTAGATGACACCTCCCTTCCAGCCCTCCGATCTGTCAACATTGCATTTAGCATTGTAGAACAAGTCATTTATCACCGCTTTGGTACCATGGAGTGTTATAGCACAGGAGGCCCAGGCTGGCTCTGTTTTGACTGTTGAGGATGACATCACAGATGCCTAAAGAGAGAGACGCTGTTCTCTATCAATAGGCATTTTGTAATAGCAGTGAGCAGCATGTTATGTCTATCATTTGTATTAAGCCTGTATAGAGGCCAGTAATAGTTTCGAAGCAGCGGGATTAGATTTCAAGCTTTTTCTAACATAGTAAGAGGAATGTTTGATTGATTTTATGCATTCTTTTAAAATTATTAATTTTTTAAAAACAGTTTAATGAAGACATTTCATAAGAAGCAGAAGATGCTTCATTTTTTATAGTCTCCTAATGAAAGTCTCACATTCTGTGGGATGTATATATCACATTACTATCCCATAAAATACCCAATAGCCAGTTTTTGAAGGTTAGACATCTGTGGCATTAAGCTTCTGTCCTTGTTAAGTAGTTCTGCATGCTTCTCCTCCAGGTATGCTTGCATAAGCTGACTAATTAAAATAAATTCACGTAAGGATGGTGTCAGGGAACTGCCACCGGAGCCAGGAGTGGAGACAAGGCTCCCGAGCGATGCCGGAGAAGGGCCCAGCAGGGAGAGAGGGAACTCATCTACTGGGGAAGGAAATCAGCGTGACACCAGGGAGAAAGGGGAGCAGAGGAGGGCTTCGGAGAGATGGCTCCAGGACTCTTCGCCAGAGACCAGTGGGGAGAGCACGGGTCCTCCGCTGGCCACACCCACCCTGCGCAGAAGACTTCTGCGCAGGGAGAGTAGGCGGAGACTTGGCGTCAAAGAACTTTTATGCTGGAAGAAGTTCAGGAAACGCCCACTGACGGATTCTGCCAGTGACTGATACAGCCGCGGAGTCAGGGCTGTGCAGCCAGGGAAAGGTTTAACCAGGCAACCTTGCCAAGAGTAGTGGCAACTTACGCACGAGCAACCCCAATTCCCATTACAGATGGGTCTGTGGGTCAGCCCTAAAAATAAGTCAAAGAAAAAGGGAGAATAAAGCAAAAGCTACCACTTTGACTGTGTGGTTCAAAGACCATCACTTAGACTCTGTGGCTCTTGTATATGCCTGAAAGTATTTCCATTTCATTTGCACTGGATATATTGATGGAGATTGTAGCCAATACTGTCATTTGTGAACTGGTTTAAAATATGGATGTTTTGATATTAACTTTTACTCATGGTCACTTGTGGCAATTGGTTGCCACAATTTGGCATGGAGGCAAAAGCAGTGAAGCCTCCTGATTTTCAATGAGCCCAAACACATGTAATTCTTTGATGTGTAAGTCTTAAGTCCCAAAGGGGAGAACAAATGCATCCCCCCCCATTTTGGTGATGCTTCCTTTGGGATTGAATAGTTTTGTGAATGCTTAGGTGTGCATCCAGATCAGAACTCACAGCGCATGAATCTAATGGAAGACAAAACACCTACAAGAGAGCTAGTGTGTTTCAGTGGTTAAGAGCGGTGGACTCGTAATCTGGTGAACTAGGTTCACATCTCCGCTCCTCCACATGCAGCTGCTGGGTGACCATGGGCTAGTCACACTTCTCTGAAGTCTCTCAGCCCCACTCACCACACAGAGTGTTTGTTGTGGGGGAGGAAGGGAAAGGAGAATGTTAGCCGCTTTGAGACTCCTTCGGGTAGTGATAAAGCATGATATCAAATCCAAACTCCTCCTCCTCCTCTTCTTCTTCTACAATGGAAGATTTCCATTGAATATTATTATTTTTTAAGATAGTGTGTACATGTGAGAATATAAAGGTTGTTTTATGATGATTGTGTCTAAAAATGTTACACAACTTTAAGGAGCTATCAACAAAAGAGTATAGTCCTCTTTAGGCACTCAGGGAACTGGAAAAACCAACAGGTGAGGGCACATAAAACAGCCAATTGCCTATCTAGTCCAGCATAGTGTTCTCACAGTGGCTGACCAGATACCTGTGGGAAACCTGCAATGGGGACCTTAGCACAAGAGCCCTTTCCCTTCCAGTGTTTCTAGCATCTGCTATTCCAGACCCTCTAAGTGTCCCTATTTTCCAGAGACAGTCTTGGATTTACAGAAGCTGCCCCGGTTTCTGATTTGAATGTCCCGCTTTTCCTTAGAATGTCCCTATTGTCGTTTGATATGTTGGAGGGTATGGAATAGGATGTCCCCAGGGTGAGCACCTGGAACCCCCTGAATATTGCAGAGAGTGGGAGCGGTACCCAGCTTTTGTAACAATATGTACAGAATATATCCATTTATAGTCAATTCTGTATCCAGGGCAGCTGTCTACCAGCTCCATCTGGTACGAAGGCTGAGACCCTACCTGCCCGTGGACAGTCTCGCCAGAGTGGTGCATGCTCTAGTTATCTCCCGCTTGGACTACTGCAATGCGCTCTACGTGGGGCTACCTTTGAAGGTGACCCGGAAGCTACAACTAATCCAGAATGCGGCAGCTAGACTGGTGACTGGGGGCAGCCGCCGAGACCATATAACACCGGTCTTGAAAGACCTACATTGGCTCCCAGTACATTTCCGAGCACAATTCAAAGTGTTGGTGCTGACCTTTAAAGCCCTAAACGGCCTCGGCCCAGTATACCTGAAGGAGTGTCTCCACCCCCATCATTCTGCCCGGACACTGAGGTCCAGCTCCGAGGGCCTTCTGGCTACAGGGAACCAGGCAGAGGGCCTTCTTGGTAGTGGCACCCGCCCTGTGAAATGTCCTCGCATCAGATGTCAAAGAGATAAACTACTACCGTGGTACCTCAGGTTAAGAGCTTAATTCATTCTGGAGTGCCGTTCTTAACCTGAAACTGTTCTTAACCTGAGGTACCACTTACCGTATTTTTTGCTCTATAAGACGCACCAGACCAGAAGACGCACCTAGTTTTTGGAGGAGGAAAACAAGAAAAAAAAATATTCTGAATCTCAGAAGCCAGAACAACAAGAGGGATCGCTGCAGCGAAAAGCAGCAATCTCTCTTGCTGTTCTGGTTTCTGTGGTAGCTGCGCAGCCTGCATTCACTCCATAAGATGCACACACATTTCCCCTTACTTTTTAGGAGGGAAAAAGTGAGTCTTACAGAGCAAAAATACGGTAACTAATGGGGCCTCCTGCTGCCACTGCACCGCCGCCGTGTGATTTCTGTTCTCATCCTGAAGCAAAGTTCTTAACCCAAGGTAATATTTCTGGGTTAGCAGAGTCTGTAACCTGAAGCGTCTGTAACCCAAGGTACCACTGTACGTGACATTTAGAAGACATCTGAAGGCAGCCCTGTTTAGGGAAGTTTTTAATGTGTGACATTTTAATGTATTTTTAATCTTTGTTGGAAGCCTCCCAGAGTGGTTGGGAAACCCAGCCAGATTGGCGGGATACAAATAAGAAATTATTATTATAGGATGTGTGTGTCCAGGTCCTTTGGTGCACACAGTGGCAATCAATGTGTAGAGCTAAAGGCAATGCTTGAATTTCAGGGAGCCCTATGCTCTTAATTTTTTGTGGCAGCTCCCATAGCTGTCTTTAGAAACCTATAGACAAATTTAGTTAAAAACAAGAGTTGTCATGGAGCAGGGCTGCTACATTTCCACATACACCCTAATTCCATACATACACCTCATAATGGCTATGCTCTGCCTCTGTGGTCAAAGGCAGTAATACTTCTGGAATACCAGTTGCTGGAAAACTCAGGAGAGGAGAGTGCTGGACTAGTTGGGCCACTGGCCTGATCCTGCGAGCTCTTATTATGCTCTTCATTTGAGCACTGAGACTGGAACATAATCCCAGTCACCCTTTGTGTGTTGAGCCTACACACTTTTAGAATATCTAAGCAGGCATGAGGCAGACAAAATCCCTATGGCTAAAAGAACGGAAGGGGGAATGGGTGTTTTTTAAAAATTACTGCATTCTCCATATTATAGCTGAAAAAGGATTTGCTGATAAAAATCCAGGTCAAGAAACATAAGAGGCTGCTGTATCTGTGTGCCCTTTCTATGTACCTCAGATGCAGTGTGAAAGCAATGGAAGCTTATACCAGGTAAGGAAACAAAGTGTTTTATATAGAGCTCCTTTCCTCCGCCAACACTACTCCCCTGCTGCCAGGCTTATGGGGGGGGGAAACTAGCACTTTAGAAACATCTCTGTGGAAATGCAGACCTTCCTGACCTCAGTCGTCTTCTGTAATCTATATAGGATACACTTTATTTCTTTCTACTGCTACCTTTTGTTCTTTTCTCTGATCCTATTGCACTTTTTAAAAAACACAATTTTGCCACCTTCCCCTAGCACTAGCCATTAGCATTTGCACCAGCCATTAGGGGTGCGTGGATGTGTGTATGGGAGTGGGATTCAGTTCAGTTCACCTTTAAAGGTGAAACTTTTTCATTCACACTTACTCCAAAAAAGTGTGACGAAAAAACACAGCTATCTTTTTAAATTCACCCTTCTCCAAATTCGGCAGTGAAAAATACACATGCAATAATGCATATACAATAATGCATATACACAAGTGTGCATACACATTATTACTCAAAAGAACATTCAAACGTGTTATATTACAGAAAATTGCTTTGCAGTAATGTGTGGATTGGGCAAAATTGCATAGAAAGAATGTGTACAAAATTGTCAGTAAAATGCAGGTGAATTTTTCGTAAGAACTTTTTAAAAATCAACCTTAGTCTAATGTGGAAATGTGGAGAGCTGATCTTAAGATTGGAAAAACAAGACAGTGAAAGAAAACCAAACCAACAGACTGACCCCTCTCTAATCTTCCAACCCCAGACTGACTTAATCCAGATGTTTTAAGATTACAATTCCCATCCTCCCTGGCAATTGGTTATGCTGGAAGGTTTCAGGTTGGGACCTAATTTTTTACTCCCTCTCCTGACACTCCCTTGCCCCATGCCTATATTGACTTTAGGTGACATTTGTCCTCTTGCACAGCCACCATTCATTCCAACTGGAACAGCAATCACAGCCAAAACAAACCACACTGTATGATTCTCCCTTCTTTTGGCCTCTCTCCCTTGGCTCTCCACCAAGAAATATAATCCAGGAGGAGGAGGAGGAGGGGCTTTGTAAAATATGTTTAGTGGCCATAATTCAAACTTGGCCTTCATTGTAAACCTGCCGAGAGAGGCATGAAGCTTACTGATGGGTAAAATGAACAAGCTTATTTAATTTTGACTTTGTATTATCCATCAATTCAGAAGGCAAGAGATAGGCGCTGTGAATATTTTTATCACTTGGTCAAACCCACCTCAGTTTCCCCTCAAGGCTCCATCCTGCCCATAGCAGATGATTTACCTAGTGACATAGTATGAATCGTAAGGGAGGCACTCTCTGGCTTCTAAGGGATGATGGAGTCCTAAGCATCCCTCATTGACACACATCAGGCTGGCCTCAGGGCGACCTCACACATGCCAAAATAGCCGTTTGTTCAGCAGAGTGATTCCTCATGATTTAGTGAGTTCACTCAGAACATTACTGTACCTTTCATATCTGCAGCTCCATTGACTTCCTTGCTTGGAGCACTTTTGAATTTCCCTTCACTTCACTGGGCCTGTTCTTGGCATTACGCTTCCTGTTCTTGCTCTTCATCGGAAGACTAATGGCTGCATTCAGACTTACCGTGATGAGCACCTCGAGGGGGTGAGGAGCTGCAGAGTGACTTGAGCACGCCAGGGATGCTTGCTGACAGCGCACAGCCAAACTATCTACTCCCTACTGCAGCATTTTGGGGACTCACTGCCACCTTAATGGAGCCTGATAAGTGTCATTATGTGTGTGTATTGAAGAAGAATGACATGCTTGGCTTGTCTATGGAAAATGCTGCCAACTCCTTCTGCAAGTCAAGGAGCAGATCTTGGTCTATATGCGTTTTCGTCTTTGGGCAGATGCTGTATTCTTCCTCAACTCTCAGGTCAAATAGAAGAAGAAGAGTTTGGATTTGATATCCCACTTTATCACTACCCAAAGGAGTCTCAAAGCGGCTAACATTCTCCTTTCCCTTCCTGACCCACAACAAACACTCTGTGAGGTGAGTGGGGCTGAGAGACTTCAAGGAAGTGTGACTAGCCCAAGGTCACCCAGCAGCTGCACATGGAGGAGCGGAGATGCGAACCCGGTTCCCCAGATTGCAAGACTACCGCTCTTAACCACTACACCACACTGGCTCTAGAATAGAATAGGAATAGAAACTGGCTCTAGAATAGAAACACTTTTGGGAAGAATTGCAAGATGTTTGAGCAGCCATTGAGAAATCTCTGTGAACTTAAGGAAATTTTGTTATGTTCTCCTAAAGGAGGGCCGTTACCCACCTGGAGTGAATGACAAAAACAAGCCCAAGAAGAAACCATCAAAGTTAACAAGGAAAGTCAAGGAAGTGATAAATGGTATGCATGTTTCCTTTAATAGTGGAAGTCTTGCCTGAAGAAGGAGAATATAAATGCTAGCTAAACAAACATAAGCTGATAACAGGGCTAGGGGGATGCAGAAAATGTCAAGCGTGTCAGCAAGTGGAAAGCACTGGATTTATAAAGTCCTTTGCTGGTTCAGGCACCACACCACACTGTCCAGTCCACCATGTAGGTCAGATGCAATGTCCTACATAGATACGTGGGAGTTTAGGGGAAGAAGCTGTCTTATGCATGGTCTCAGGCACAAAGTTTATTTTTGCCTTCTCTCAAAACATAAGAACTTGGGTTACCCACATAAAACAGAGCAGCAGAAGTGAATACTACATTAGCTGCAGGACAGAGAACTGAAAGTCTTTATCTTTTTTCATTCTCTCTCTCATTCTCTCTTTTCTTCCTTTCTTCCCTCCTTTTCCTTTTCCCTTCTTTCCTCTGCTGTTACTTTTTAATTAGATTTTAGAAGCATTTCTTTTATTTCGGTGTATTTTAAATAAATCCATTATATTGGGTATGAACTTCTGTATATCTTTGCACCCGTATCAATAAAGATAGTTTCAAAAACAAAACAGTAAATAAAACAGAGTGGCAGTAGGAAGTACTATTGCTTCCAAATTACTCTACACAATGAAGAAAAAGAAATCACCTGTTCATAGTGGATGGAATCTTATGGAATTATATGTGAAAAGACATTTATTTATATGTTTATTGCATAGTTCACCCTTCATCATGTGGTCCCAGGACAGGTTACAAGTGCCTCAATACAATCAAACTGTGTTCTATACAGAGATTGAAAGGGAGAGAAATTCTGATACCCTCATCCGGTGACAAAAGCTCTATGCAAGAAGGTGTACCTTGACCTGACATTGAAATGTATACAATGCCAAGGCCAGATACACCTCTGAGGGTGGGGGTCACCACAGAAAGGACCCTTTCATATACTGCTGCCCTGTCAACTACAGCAGGGCCTTCCCTGTGAATCTCAATACCAAGGCAGCTTTCTATGTGACAAGGGGTTCCTCCAGATATTTGGGGTCCATTGTGCACTTTAAAGTAGGCTCAGAAGCACTCCAGCGACCAGTTTTAAGGATTGGTGTAATATGTGCCCAGTTATAGCAACCTGGCCATGACATTCTCCATCAGTTGCAGCTTCCAAACCTGTCTTCAAGAACAGCCCCACACAGAGTGCATTAAAATAATGGGGTCCTGAACATTGAACACTACCAGAAAGCACAATACATTGCCAGAAATAGGCACTAAAACTACCTGGGACTCAAGCAACAGTGCACTCCCAAGCTATAAGCCCAGGATCTCCAGGCAGGGGCGACAACTACAGAGAGTGCAAGGGGCTTCTGACCCCTCAATATTGATGGGTAGGGGGCTGAGCCCCTCAATATTGAGGGAGCTGATATCCCCTGCAACTGCCAGGCAAGCGCTTGCATGGTGGGGCACATGGACGGTGAAGATCGCCTTCCGCAGGCCCCAACACCTCCCCCGCTGCCGCAAAGCGAATGCTCAGGAGCTGGGTGGTTTGGGATGTATCACATGACACACACACACACACACACCAATGTAGGGGGCAAGTCGGCACCTGTTTTCAGGGGAGAGCCACCTTGTTCAGAGCAGGTTGCCTACTCACTTCCTGGAGTCCACAACTCACAGAACAACAATTTTGTCTGTTTCAATTTCAGTTCATAGGCCCACACCCAGCCCATCACCACTTCCAGATAACACCTCGCCCCAAAGCTTTTGATGATAATCAGCCTATCAGTTACACTAAATAAACGGAATCTCCAAGTTCAGAGCCTATATGGGGAATGGGACAAGAATGGGAACAGTTATTTCTTTCATTCCTTGCTTCTACCTTTGCAGAAAATCTCTGATTTAGGGATTATGGGATGGTCATAATAATATGAAGGGTACATTTGGTGTGCTGAATAGTCTCTATCTGCAAAGGTGGTGCTGAATAGTCTCTATCTGCACAGGCACCAGCATTCCATCACAACCTTGATGGCAGAAAGTGAGGAGGAATTAAAGAACCTTTTAATGAGGGTGAAAGAGGAGAGCGCAAAATATGGTCTGAAGCTCAACATCAAAAAAATGAAGATCATGGCCACTGGGCCCATCACCTCCTGGCAAATAGAAGGGGAAGAAATGGAGGCAGTGAGAGATTTTACTTTCTTGGGCTCCATGATCACTGCAGATGGTGACAGCAGTCACGAAATTAAAAGATGCCTGCTTCTTGGGAGAAAGGTGAT
This sequence comes from Podarcis raffonei, assembly GCF_027172205.1. Taxonomy (NCBI): domain Eukaryota; kingdom Metazoa; phylum Chordata; class Lepidosauria; order Squamata; family Lacertidae; genus Podarcis; species Podarcis raffonei. The sequence goes on from NC_070612.1 coordinate 45,016,590, forward strand.
GGCAAACCTAGACAGTATCTTAAAAAGCAGAGACATCACCTTGCCAACAAAGGGCCGTATAGTTAAAGCCATGGTTTTCCCAGTAGTGATGTATGGAAGTGAGAGCTGGACCATCAAGAAGGCTGATCGCCGAAGAATTGATGCTTTTGAATTATAGTGCTGGAGGAGACTCTTGAGAGTCCCATGGACTGCAAGAAGATCAAACACATCCATTCTGAAGGAAATCAGCCCTGAGTGCTCACTGGAAGGACAGATCGTGAAGCTGAGGCTCCAATACTTTGGCCACCTCATGAGAAGAGAAGACTCCCTGGAAAAGACTCTGATGTTGGGAAAGATTGAGGGCACAAGGAGAAGGGGACGACAGAGGACAAGATGGTTGGACAGTGTTCTCGAAGCTACCAGCATGAGTCTGACCAAACTGCGGGAGGCAGTGGAAGACAGGAGTGCCTGGTGTGCTCTAGTCCATGGGGTCACGAAGAGTCGGACACAACTAAACGACTAAACAACAACAAATATTTGCTTTCAGTCCAGGAGGTCAGGCTACTGCAAAACATTGTTGAAGCTCTTGAGTTCAAACTGCCTTTTTCTGGAGTGATCCTGATTTCCAGCCAAAGTATATTGATCTGTGGTAGCTGAACCAATACAAGAACTCGTGCTTCCATATAAATACTGTGTGACATCCTGTATCTGGCTGTCTAGCACAGCCTTTTTATCTGAAACTCTCCCACATGTTCCTTACTTCCAGCTGAGATCAGGGCAGAGCTGAATAAACCACCAGGGCTCCAAAGCACAACCACTTTCTTGACCATGAGTAATTTCTATGACCTACTTCTGTTGCATCAAAAGCAGCTAGCAGCTAGTGGTGTCATACTTTCTCAGTTGCACTGAAGTTAAAAGTTGGCATTAGGATGCAACATAGGTACAAAGAACAAGACGTAGCTTTGTTTCAATTCTGTCCAGAGTTCTTGAAGCCATTTAAAGTTAGGTGATCTAGTAGCAAGCTCAGAGGGTTGAAAACTGGTTGAAAAATAGACTGTGGTTTGCTAATCTGACTTTTTTACCATCAGGTTTGATTGGGGCATTCTTTATATAGCTGACTTATAATATTTAACCATATTTTTCTTCAGATTAGTTACACATATAATGGTAAGTGCTGGGATGATTTGAACTTTTGCTTGATCAAAGGCCTACACAAAATGTTTTGACTCCTAATTTCCATCTATTTCTCTTCCACTTTCTCTACAATGTGCTTGCCTCTCTTATGCCTATACGATAGAGGGTTACAGCCAGATCTCATACATGTTTATGAAGTAAGTCCTATTGTGTTCAGCTGAATTTACTCCCAAATAACTATGCAGGGAATTGCAACCTTTACCCACCTCACAGTTGCTTTGGGAAAAGGTTTAGGAAAGGGAAATAAGTCGATGTTGCATGTACCAGCAATTGTAGCTAAATTTGCAAAAAGACTACTGCTATTTGTTTCAATGTCTGCCAAACTGAGAGCAGCTGCTGTGGAAGCAAATGAAAAATTGCTTCCTTACAATATAGCTGCAACTTCTGAGGACTGGGTGGAGTTATATGGTGACTTATTTTTCCTCAAAAGTGCTCCCTTCTGGAAAAAAAGAAGTCGCCACAACATCAATCCACCCAGTCCTCAAGAGGAATTGCTCCCTTCACTCCCTTAAACACATTACAGTGGAATCTCAGTTTCTGAGCATCTTGGAAGCCAAATGATTCAGAACCTAAACGCCGAAAACTCAGAAGTAATTGCTTCTGTTTTCAAACACGCCTTGGAAGTCGAACGGCTTCTGAGGCGCATTTCTCCATTTTTTTCAATGGATTTTGCCAACCGCCCATTGATCCTCGGTTTTCGAAAGTTTCGGAAGTCAAACAGTCTTCCGGAACGGATTACATTCAAAAACCAAGGTTCCACTGTACTTCCTTACAAACATGGACTTAGGCTTTAACCAAGTAAGTCTCAGTCTCAGTCTCAGTCTCTCTCTCTCATATCTATGCTGCCCATTTATGACTCCTTCTCAGACAGATGCAACATATCAGTCTACACCACCACAAACTCAGTGCAATATAAGGTTGCTTTTCATTTGAAACTCATTCAACGCCATTTACTTCTCATGCACACTCACACAGAATCGTAGAATTGCAATGCAGGAATATGAAGATCAAACTTGCAACACTGGTGTCATGACCACCTGCTCTAACCAACTGAGCTATCCATGTCTCCAGCCATTTAGAAAGATCGGAAAGGTGGGGCCATTTATACTCATGCATATTCATAAATCACTTTAAATACTGTAAATTTGCTTATTGATTGATTGGATTGACTGGCTGCCCTTTATCTGCAGTGATCCCTCATTAGTATTACAGGCTCAGTTGCAGATAAATCATAGACAGCTACGGAATGAATCACAGGCAAAGGCTTAGTTGCAGTGATTCCACCTAGCTTTCTCATTCATTTCTTTGGAGAGTTATACTTGGGTTCATTTTCAGTGAAAATGAAAAGATTTTACATATTCTGTTGCACAACCAGCCTTGCTATAATATAGAAGCAATCAAAGAATATACAATTGTGGTTCGAGGACCCGACCCCCGCAATGTGAAATGAATACGCAAGGACACGTGATATAAGGTTAATGGGCAAGAAAAGGCCACAACTTTATTGATTACAGCAGGGAAAAGGTATTGGCTTAGGCATTGGATGTCTAAAACAAGGGGGTTTATTCACCAGTAGGTGGAGCCTGTTGATGCTAATCCAACTATAGGCTCTCCCCTGATGTCACCGAGGGTCGTGCCATGGCCTCCCGCCAAGCAGGCATCAGACAGAGTACACGACCGCCAGATTCCTTTAACGGAATACCCAAAAATTGAAGGCATAGGCGATGGCCACACCTAGCCCTTCAACACACCACAACATATTATTCCAATGCCTAACCTACCCACCAATACCACGAAAGTTGTGACGATTGCTACGAGGTAGGCGAAAAAACCAAAAAGCCTAATGCCAAATGGAAAAATTCCTACCAGGCCCCCTGGACAACCAGGGCGACCAACCTAAGGTCCATAGCAAGGCCAATGAACTAAGACCCTGAGCTCAAACGGAGTGGAGGGTGGGTGACTCGCGACGAGACGATGGAGAGAATAATGAGGCCGAGGAGGAGCTGGCGCCGCAGCAAAAGGCTGCTGTAAACGCCCCCTCGGAGGCACCTGGTTGGGTGCCTGTCGAGGGGCGTGGGCGCCAGCCAGGTGAGAGGAGGAGGCAGGGGGCTAACGCCCCCTGCTAGGGGCGGAGCTCGGGCTCCCGTCCACAACCACTCCCCTCTCTTCCAGGGAGGAGAGTCTTTCTGACAAGTATTTAGTATTCATCTGAAATATTCAGTAGATGGTGTTGTGTTCTTTTTATAAATCACATCTTTTTGAATTTCATATTCATGCTATTACAAAAGCTGTAATAGACCACAGTTTGCAGTTCACTCTCTCAGCCTCCTGGAACTTTCCACAAGGGATGATTCTTTATTTATAATAGTAAGTCTCCAACCCATATGACTGGATAAGAGTTCATGTTCAAGCTGATTTGAATTACTTTTTTTAGTGGTATTCCTAGAGGGAAACGTACCACATTCTAATATGCTAGCAAAAATAGTAACTGATATGGCAGGTCATCCTCTTGCTAACTTAAAAATGAGTTGTGCTGGCTAAGATTTGCGGCATATAGAGTTATGTTTGTGGATGCATAAATAATAACTTCAAAAGGAGATTTAAAAGACATCTTCCTAGCCAGTTGTATAGTATTTTATTTTGACACTTGCTATAATGAGTGTGTTACAGTAGATTGTGTACTGATTATTAGATAGGCAGCGTGGTGTAAATGTACATATAATATAGATAACAGGACACTGTTAAGTATAGTAATTTAACTCACTGAAATTGTAAATACTTGTATGCATTACTATGTGTTTTAAATTTGATTGGTTGGTAACTTAATTCTACAGAGTTCTCTAGTAGTTCTCATGCGATTGGCTAACGTTGGTCTCATGGGAGGTATCTAATGAAGGAGAGACTCCATTTTATGTGAAGCAAGATGACTGTTTTAGAATCCACTGTGAACACTGCCAAGTTGAATAGAGTGTTGGAGTGCTTCTTCTCTGCTTGAAAGAAAGAGAACAAAGCTGCAGGAGAAGGTAAAAGTGGAAATATCTCACAGGAGCTGCAAAGCACAGCCTAATTGTCCATATAGAAGACTGAGTACTGAGCTCTGGAAAGACAGGATAATACAGTTGTTTGGAAGTTAGAAAAAGAAACTGTGAGCCCATGACTAAACATTATATTTTAATTCATCTATAACTATAGGTTTCTGCAATATTTTGGATGTTAAAGTCTGGACATTGTTTTAATTTCCAAAGAACGGTGTCGGTTGTATATATGATGTGAGCTTCTTAGCTGCAATTTCAACAGACACCCTATACCAGGCTTCCTCAACCTCGGCCCTCCAGATGTTTTGAGACTACAATTCCCATCATCCCTGACCACTGGTCCGGCTAGCTAGGGATCATGGGAGTTGTAGGCCAAAAACATCTGGAGGGCCGAGGTTGAGGAAGCCTGTCCTATACCTTTTAGCCTAGGACTACAATTTTGAATATGCCAGGAGTTCAATCCCATGGAATTCAGTGGAACTTACTTCCAAGAAAAAACGGTGAAGGTTGAGTTGGAAGAGTTTCACATAAATACTCAACATTTAATTGTGTTTTTGAAAAGCCCAAGTGCTATCAACTCCCTAGCTTATTGAGGGGTGGAAATTGTGGGGTGTTGAAGCTATGGGAGCAGGTTATGTTTGTGTCTTATAGTTCTCTGACAGACAACCCTCCAACTCATAGAGAACAAGCAGAATGTTGATGGGGGCAGAGCTAGCACATCTATCCCTATAGCTCTCCTCATATATTAACACAAATATCTAACACCTGAAGAAGTCTTGTGGTACGTCAATATCATTAACCCCATATTGCAGATGGCGGCTGAGAGAACAATTCCTGTTCTATGGCCACCTAGTGAGTTCATGGCCCAGATGACATTTGTTTTTGCATCTCGTGGCTCAATCATAACCAGTGTGCTTACACTTTTTCTGGCCGCACATACATATTAATAATTACTAGGATCTAAACCTAGATGTATATTTTATCTCTCCCTCTCTCTTTAGAAGACTTCAAAGAGCAAGGCTAATGTGTGCTGGGTTCTGTTTTATTTCTGTATGATGAGCTGTGGGTATTACATATTATTGTAGCACTGAGTAACTCCATGCTGAAACAATGATCTCTGGTTTTCTCAAGGTTCCCTTGAAGGACAGAAAGATAGCTCAGGGCATGGCTGCCAAGCTGAATCATCATCTGTTTGTACAACATGGCTGACAATTTTATATATGCTGGGCTATTATAGATTCCCATAAAGATCGGGGGCGGGGAAAACATGATATATAAGGTAAAGACGGCCATGAATTCTGATCTGTGTTGCCTTTAATATGGCTTGTGTTTCAGCAGTGTCTAAAAATGCAACATTTTTCTTGCATTACACTTTTCTCTTTATTTGAAACAAGGCAAACTTTTAACTAGAGCTAAAATATGTGAGGTGCTTGATTGGAACTGACTAGAGGCAGGAGGGATTAATGATGTGTAAGAACCCCAAAGAGAGAATAGCTTCAAATAACTTTTATATTTTAGCATGTGAGGTCGGATTTGTATTAAAAGTAAATCTTCATTCCTTCTTTTGATTTTTATAGCATTCTCAGCATTATTTTCTTCGTTTCCAAACATTAGCATTTATATTTTTTCTACTAATATATATATTTACTAAACTTAAAGCTTTAGGCATCAGGTGAAAACATTTCTCTTCTCCCAGGCCTTTGGCTAATTGAACAATCTATGACCTTAAAACTGGGGAGCCGTGGGGGGGGCAGTAGGGGGTTATTGGTTTGTTTGTAACTATGTTAATGCATTTGTTTGTTCTTAGATTGTAAACTTCCCTGTGATCCTTGGATGAAGAATTGTAGAGTTGGGAGGGAGCCCAAGGGCCAACTAGTCCAACCCCCTGCAATGCAGGAATCTCAGCTAAAGCATCCATGACAGATGGCCACCCAACCTCTGCTTAAAAACTTCCAAGGAAGGAGAGTCTACAATCTCCTGAGGGAGACCATTCCACCGTCAAACCGCTCTTACTGTCAGAAAGTTCTTCCTGATGTTTAGTCAGAATTTCCTTTCTTGTAATAATAATCATAGACTTATAAATGAAGTACAACCAATATGGACACTGGAAAAGCAAACACAAATGCAAACACAAGTACTGTTCATGCAAACTGCTTATTTAACAGTTTCTTCTGAACTTTGAAGAGAAAGGGCATTTTAGCAACTTACTTTTGAGAGAGAGAGAGAAAGAGAAAGAGAAAGAGAGAGAGAGAGAGAGAGAAATCAAGCATATGTGTTTGTGTTCCTTGATGAACTGAAGACCGAAACATGCTTTGAGACTGGGCTGTATCCAGCAGTATTGCTTAGTTACCATCTGTGAAATGGGGAGAGGGGGTTGGGGAATCTTCTGGAGCAGATTCATAGTAGTAGTTGTAGTACTACTACTAGTAGCAGTAGCAGTATACTCATCTGAAGTTCACAGAGTAGCTGACAACATAAAAACACAATATACATAATGAAACAAAAATAATAATACATAATAAAACAAAAACAAACCCATAACCCCCTTCCACAAACACATTTAAAAGGCTATAGAATCAGCCTTTTAAATGAATCGAAGTGGCCACTGAGACCATATAACACTGGTCCTGAATGACCTACATTGGCTTCCAGTACGTTTCCGAACACAATTCAAAGTGTTAGCGCTGACCTTTAAAGCCCTAAATGGTCTCGGTCCAGTATACCTGAAGGAGCGTCTCCACCCCCATCATTCACCCTGGACACTGAGGTCCAGCACCAAGGGCCTTCTGGTGGTTCCCTCACTGTGAGAAGCAAAGCTACAGGGAACCAGGCAGAAGGCCTTCTTGGTAGTGGTGCCCGCCTTGTGGAACGCCCTCCCATCAGATGTCAAGGAGATAAACAACTACCTGACATTTAGAAGACATCTGAAGGCTACCCTGTTTAGGGAAGTTTTTAATGTTTGATGTTTTAGCGTGTTTTTAATATTCTGTTGGGAGCCAGTCAGAGTGGTTGGGGAAACCCAATCAGATGGGCAGGGTATAAATAATAAATTATTATTATTATTATTATTATTATTATTATTATTATTACTACTACCAAAGGCTTGGTTACAGAGAAACATTTTTTGCCTGGCACCTAAAGATATGTAATGAAGTTGAGTGCTATAATGGCACTGAAGCGTCATTACTCCAGTGAGTACCTCACCCGTAAAGTGAAATAAAACTAAAATTTTGCCTTTCTGCCATGATTTCAGTAATTATGTATGGATGTCACGCCGCTCTTATAGCTACAAATCAATGAGACCATGAAAAGTGGCAACCCTAAAAAGAAGTAACTTTTTAAACGGTTTGCTAGATTGTGACCTTACCTGTGAATACACACTGCAATATTATTTTACTATATGAATACTGAGGAAGAAAAAACCTGTGTGTATGTCTTTATTGACAATTAGAAACTGGCTGCCAAAACACCCATAATCTTATGAAAATGTCACCCACTTAATCCTAATAGAGATTCCCCTTGCTGTCGTTTCATTTGCTTTTGTGATTTATGGACCGGCCATTTGAGTAAACTGTGCTTTCGCCTCCACGTTATGACCCAGTGCTGGCTGGCAGCATATTTTTGCAATATTTAAACATCTCAAGCAGCAAAAGTTCCAGGTTCATTATTCAAAAGTTCCTGATAACCTTTCAGATAATTAGCAGGCATTCTGAATTTTGAGGGTGCTATCTGAAAGGTCAGTTGTGTTAATTAAAAATGCTGACTCGGACACCAAACTTTTATGAAAGTGCAATTAAGTAACCTGTCAAAAGCCATTAGAAGAAATAGTTAAAATAGGTTTGATGGAGCGACAGAGATTGCTGTTAATGTTTGCCATGGTAAAACACACTAACAGAAGCGGCAGATGTGAAGAAAGTCAGTAGATAAAGCTATCAGTTGTACGGAAAGTACACTGCTATTGCTAACACAAATGTAATGGGAGATGAGACCCATCCAGTCACCTGAGCTGGATTCTAGAATCTATTTCACAAGTGCACATCAAGGTGACAATTCAAAGAGAGAGACTCTGCCATAAGGCTTCGACATGATTACCCTTAATAGACAATCTTGGAGCAGCCAAGTTGGAAAGTTCCCACCAATTTACCAGAAGTAAAACCGCCAGTCATAAATCCACTACTCTCAGCAGGTGCTGCTAAATCCACAACCCTCAGTAGCCCTTGCAGGAAAAGAAATATACTTTGAGTTTCTTTTCCTTCACTTAGAGAAATGTGGATGGAAATTTCATTAGAATAAGTTTGGTTCTTGCTCGGGGAAGGTTGGAGGAGTGGGTGAGGGTCCAGGAATTCCACACAGAGGTAGAAAAACCATGGGGGTGGGGAAGGAAACAAATGGACAGAACAGGAAAAAGGGCACTCACTGATAATTACTGTAGTTAATGCTTTCCTCAGTTCACTCATTCCTTGCCCATCCACTCATTCTATAAACACAGCCACTGTAATTGTAAATAGGAATTTGCCCATTTTTAAAAATCAGCAGGTAGACATGGTAGTGGTCTTGGTTTCAATCTCTCCTTGTAAGATGTAGTCCCGTGGTGGGAGAAATCTGCAGGCAAGAAAAAATAATTAAAAGTAAACACTTCTCTGTCTCTCTCAACTTCAGAAGCCTTTATTGCATTTTATTTGAGCTTGTCTTTTTCTGATTGATTTTTGTAGTGTGTCCAGTTCCTTCTACAGTATGTGGCAAATATAGCATAGCAAATTTTAGCTTCTTAAATGATTTACTGCTTAGATGTAACCTGCTGAGACATGGGGACCAGGATCTCCATTGGGCATGGCTTCAAATGTCTTTAACCCCCCAAAAGAACTTTGTCTTGAGATAAACTCCCATAGGTGATTCTATAGAAGAATCTTTGTGTGGAAAGGAGGCAACTTTGATCAGTCTGGATCTGTATAACTAACAGATCTCTTTTACTAAGGAATCTAGACATGAAATATTATATGCACGGAGCAGAAAACAATTCATTATTGGACAGTAATAATGTAAACTGTCAGGAAATGCAACTTTCAGTAAAAGACCTGACAGGTTCCAACTTCCTAATGCTCTTATTGCCCTACTTTTGGCCTTAGAGAATGACTTTCTCATTCTGAAGATTTATAATGGCAGCCCAGTGCCCAAGAGGACTGGAAAACATAGAAAGTTGCCTTATACCAGATTGGACTTTTTTTGTCAATCTAACCTTGTATTAGCCACTCTGAGTTGCAGTAGCTTTCCATCATCTCCGGCAGAGCTCTTTTTCATAAGAAGAACCCTGCAGGGACAAACCCAAGGTCTAGCTAGTCCAGTATTTTGTTCTCACAATGGCCAACCAGATACTTATGGGAAGCTCACCAGCAACACACAATTTGTTACCTGCTCTTTTTAACTGGTGATGATAGAGATTGAACCTTGGGCCAATGCGTGCACTTTGACACAAGCTGGGACCCTTGCCAGATAAAATCAATGAATATCTGCCAGTGTTTTTTAAAAATAAAAAATATGGAGACTCTGACTGCAATTGTAAGTGTCCATACTAGGGGAGGCACATAGCGGGGGCTGAGATGGAGCTTGTGTGAGATAGACCTCAGGAGGTTTTAGAATTGTCTGAAGAGGAAGCCATGGGTGCCGAGTCAGACCTAGAAACACTCTTGAAGAGCCCCTTCCTCACAAGAGTCTTCTCTGCAGTGTGGTGCAGAGAGCCAGTGTGGTGTAGTGGTTAAGAGCAGTAGACTAATAATCTAGGGAACTGGGTTCGCGTCTCCGCTCCTCCATGTGCAGCTGCTGGGTGACCTTGGGCTAGTCACACTTCCTTGAAGTCTCTCAGCCCCACTTACCTCACAGAGTGTTTGTTGTGGGGGAGGAAGGGAAAGGAGATTGTTAGCTGCTTTGAGACTCCTTTGGGTAGTGATAAAGCGGGATATCAAATCCAAACTCTTCTTCTGCAACCTTCGCCTGTCAGTGAGTTTCCACTCACATGGGAGCTGCCCAAGGACAAGTCTGGCTCTGATCTTCGCTTTCTCCTCTCTCCTCACCTAGGCCATGGAGACACCCGTGCTGGCATGAACAGACACCTAAGGCCCAGCCCACTTGAAAGAGTGCCCATTTCCATGTCCAGTCCAAAGATGCTTCTCCCTTGCCATACTAAAGCTGTGTCTTTAAATTAGGATCCCTAGGGGCATGTCAAACATTGGATCAACCTCTTAACATGTTTAGACGTCTGTCACAGCTTCCATGTCTTTTATCCCTGCCTTGTCATGCCTATGGATTCAAATTACAAGAAAGGAGATTCTGACTAAAAATCAGGAAGACCTTTCTGATGGTAAGTGCTGTTTGACGGACTACCTCAGAAGGTGATGGAGATTGGATGGCAATGTCAGCGATTCTTTAGTTGGGATTCCAGCTATAAAGGGGGTTGGACTAGAGTCTTCTTTGGGTCCCTTCCTACACTACAATTCCATGATTCCATGTTTCTATGCAACATAATGATTGGTTCACCCAATGAGAGCCACAACAATACATAGCAGTTTCATTCTGAGGACCTTCCGTCTGAGCAGTTCTGCCAGAGCAAGGCACAGTAGGCAATCCTTCAGCCTGGGCTGCTTGACGTAGGTGTGAACACATCTTTTGCTGCTGCCTGCTGTAATGAAAGTGTTTTTTGTGGGGCATTTTTGGAGTGTTGTATAAACAGCTATTTATAATAAGTGTATATGATAAGCAGAAGGCAGTGCACATCTGCACATATTTTTCTGTAACGTTCAAAAATATTGCCAAAAGTCTGTTCAGCACCATCTCGCTGCTATAAAATAAAGGAACAGCTTTATACAACTTCGAGTGGAACTTCCAAGCAATATAATATAGTGCTACAGCATCTGCTTTTCCTGTTATATTTCCTCAGGGATTGAATGTCAAATTCCAGCACAGAGTGTGTATGTGGCTACTATTGAATTTAATGGCAATCCTACACTAGTATTAGAGTGCAGTTTTGCTAATACCACATTTTATTGCAAGCAATTCCTCATAGAAGACTTAAGGAAGAATGAAAATGTTACTTAATTTATCATGGGGAAACGGAGAATTATGACACAAACATTATTTGTAAAGGATTCCCCACAGTGAAAATTTCTGAGGGAGTTACAGTGCAGGGTCACTATTCAGAAATTTTCCAGAGGGACATCTATAAGGTGAAGGTCAGAAACAGGTAGGATTTTAAGATTAAGAGAGTATGATTGGATGTTGCTTCACATACCCTTAAGGGGAGAGTAAGAATCAATACTTGAGCATGGGATGGGGTTGGAGCAACACTTCACAAACTTCTGACCTTGTAGAAATTCCCCAGGCTTAGGCTCCAATGCAAACATAGCTTATCTTTTCGATTCATCCTGCCATTTCCATGTCCTCACAGTTTAAGCCTACACTGCGGAATCAAAGGATGATTCTGTCAATTTCTGTAAATGTCCATCAATGTAATATCACTCCATTGGTTCAGCGTTCATAAAAGAGTCAATAAGTATCTCATATTTATTGAGATGTCGGGGGCAGAAGCCTCTCGCGTCCATGGCAGGGCAGCAAGGTTTTCTGTCTTTCAAGAAACACATCGCTCTAGTGCAGAGAGCATCTCAAGCAGTTTCATTTAAGTAATCAATACATTTCTATATTTATAAGCCTAATCAAGGCACATCTGCTTTCATGCTAAAGTGCAGCTCAATAAAAGAGAAACATAATCAAAATTATTAACTTTCATACATTGATTTTCTTTGTTCTGCTTGTTACACAGACAGACATTGAAAATAATTAATATTTTCCTTTTTATAACTTCAGCTTGACACAAAATCATTTCTTCAGAACTTACTATAAACACTGATACTCTTCAGATTGGCCATGAGGATTCCTGGGACATTTATTTTGGAATGTTTCCCCATCCTTGGGTTAGATGAATCAGTCTTTTCGAAGTTCAGGTCATTTTCTCATGCATGTGTTCTCAAACGTTTTCCATTCTGTTTCCACAGTAACCTGTATTTAAGAAACACAATAGCAAAATCCACACACAAACATACATTCATAGTAACATTCATATATGCACTTTTAAATATGTATGTGTTTGTGTATCAAATTAGATATCTTGAAACTCATTTTGATGCATCATTTTGAGCTGTGAACTATGTCACAACTTTCAGAGGCGCAAATGCTAAGATTTAGTTTGATTTTTATTGTATTGTGTTGTATTTGTATCAATATATTTGGTTTGGCATTTAAATGTGTATGGTTTGTGAGCTGCCTTGGGGGCATTTTTTGGCCAAAATGTAGCATATAAATAAATATTAATCTAACATAACATAGAAGGATGGTAAGAGAAGCAGGTGAGCACATTGAGGTACCCTAGGAAGTAAGGGGCTTATTCTTAGTCCAGTACCTCTGGGCTGTGTGACCTGTGGGGCTGGATAAAGGTAAAGGGACCCCTCACCATTAGGTCCAGTCGTGACCGACTCTGGGGTTGCGGCGCTCATCTTGCTTTATTGGCCGAGGGAGCCAGCGTACAGCTTCCAGGTCATGTGGCCAGCATGACTAAGCCACTTCTGGTGAACCAGAGCAGCGCACGGAAACACCATTTACCTTTCCGCCTATTTATCTACTTACACTTTGACGTGCTTTCAAACTGCTAGGTTGGCAGGAGCAGGGACCGAGCAACGGGAGCTCACCCCGTTGTGGGGATTCGAACCGGCAACCTTCTGATCAGCAAGTGCTAGGCTCTGTGGTTTAACCCACAGTATGGAATGTATTTGGGGTTGCCTAGTGTCACCCACCAGGAATTTTGTGGCCTTGGGCTGGGTCAGGAAGTCTCCTTGCTCATTGCAAGTGTGGGACTTGGGGTTATGATCAGCCCATGACTTTGCCTTGATCAAGATGGCTCACCAAAGTTCTGCTGCGTTAAGTTACTCCTGTGTAGTGCTTACCTTCTGTTGAGATCTGTACAGAGTAAAACGTGGTCCTGTTTCAACTCCACACATTTGTGTTTTTTTATTTGCCTACCCCAGTCACATGTGCATGTGTGAACGCACCCTGCAGTTTGATCTGTGGCTGACATGCCCCAAGTTCATGATTCCTTTAGGATCCTGACATTTTATGGGTAAATCACTTCAGCTTTTTGAACCTTGTTTTTCACATCCTCAAAGGAATTATTTACATAGCTTTTAAAAAAATCATTACGAGCTCCAAAGATGCTGATATTTTGGTGGTCGTGTTGTATGAACTTAACTCCAAATACCTAACCACCTAACCGCCATAGGCCATAGTCTTTGCTATATGACCTCTGAATGACTTTAACAAACAAAAATTTGGGCTTTTCACTTTGAAGATCTGAGGCAAGCGTAGACAAAACTTTTTAATGGATTCTTTTTAAAATAAAGAAACTCGTAAGATTCTGCTCTTAATAGGCAGTCTCCTGTTTTGCATATTCCCAAGAGTACAGAGCCCATTTCCATTCCAACTGTAATAGGAGAGTATATCTATTCAATAGCCAATTTTTGTTGGTCCCCTGAGCAGTTGCTTGAGACAGATTCTGCAACATATTTTAGCAGCCAAAACCCAAGTCTTTACTGTTCTGGTTATGCAAAACAATTAGTGGAATGACTGCACCCACATTGGGTTTTAGGATTTTACCCTGGAGAGTCATACGGGTTCCAAGATTCCATTATCTGACTCTCTGGGATATTTTAAATAAAAATACAAACAAGGATGTTTTCATAAAACCTGTATATATGTTACTTCTCGTTTGATTAAACCAGGCAAAGCCAACAGAGTTAACTGAGTATGCTTTAAACACCATACCACCCAACTTTCTTGCTTTGAGTGGGACAACCCGGATTCACAGAAGCCGTCCCAGCTTCTGTTTGAAATCCCAGATATGCCATTTCTGCTGCCTCTCCTCCGCCTCTGCCTCTCCTCTGCTTCCGTCGCATCCTCTGCCACCACAGTACTCCTGGAAATGGGCGCAGCACATCTGGGTGCAAACACTTCCAGACACAAATAGTAGTGCCTTCATGGCAGACTTAGTGGTATCTTGGTTCTCAAACTTAATCCATTCCGGAAGTCCGTTCCAAAACCAAAGCATTCCAAAACCAAGGCGCACTTTCCCACAGAAAGTAATGTAAAACAGATCAATCCCTTCCAGACTTTTAAAAACAATCCCTAAAATAGCAATTTAACATGAATTTTACTACCTAACGAGACCACTGATCCATAAAATGAAGGCAATAAACAATGTACTGCAGTCACACAATCAATCAATCAATCAGCAGCTGAACTGGGTTCTACACAGTCACAAAAACAAAACAAAAAGAGCCACAAAAACAAAAATGCAAAATAAATAGCAAAAACAGACAGACCTCAGTGTAACACTCAAAATGAAAGTGTGGCACTCAAACCAGAAGCGTAACACTCAAAATGGAAGTGTGGCTCTCAAAATGGAAGCATAACACTCAAAACGGAGCACGTTTGGCTTCTGGAAAAGATTCGCAAACCGGAACACTTACTTCTGGGTTTGCAGTGTTTGGGTTCCAAGTTGTTTGAGTACCAAGGCGTTTGAGAACCAAGGTACCACTGTATTCTGCTAGAGTTTGTGCCACAATGCTTCTCCATTGCTAGCGCATCATTGATGTCCAGAGGGCTGATAGCTCAACAATGGCAGAGCAAAAAATTGTGTATAACATTTATGGTATAACAAGTTAAGGGATTTCTGCAGGAAGTTACAGGTTATGCACTGACTGCAGATGAAGCAGGGTGACTACACAAAAACTTTTGCAGGTGCAAGCAGTATTGAATTTGGGACCAGCCTGATAGCATCATAAACACAAATCATCATGAATATGCAATAAAAAGGTCTGGGTGTTGGGGCTTGTGTATGTTCCCCACATGATGTAGAAGCCTGGAAGAGGCCATAGGAGTGAATGTTTCACATATGGTTTAGTTATTTTTGTTCAGATAATTTACATTAGGACCTCAGAGCTGCAGCAGACCAGTAAATAAATTATTGTTGCAGTCATCATTCTGGGTGTTGGATGTTGTGGGGGGCGGGGGGCGGGGAGTGTTTCGTTTTTTAAGAGGAGCTTTCTGAAGTGCCAGCTTGTTGTTTCTGGCAGTTTCAGATCTGAAGATCTAGTTCTTTATTTTAAGTACAACACACAGCAAATAGTGCAGAAATGTTTACATCTGCTTTTTATCAGGAAAGGATTTGTCAGACCATGGAGAGACATCAGCATGTCACATTTATTTTGCACCAGCTTTTGCTAATCTCTCTCCCTTGCCCCACACAGTTCCAGGTAGAGTGCGAATAGAGACCGAGGCGCCATATGCCTGAGTAAATAGACTATAAATAAATATATGGTGAATCTTGAAAGATGGTCTAAATTGACCATTGATACTGAAAATAGCAAGTTTTTGTGCTACTCCTGAGGAAGGGAAAAGATTTTGCCATCGTTTGTGCCATGCTATGGGAGTAACCATATGCAAATATAAAGGTAAAGGGACCCCTGACCATTAGGTCCAGTCATGACCAACTCTGAGGTTGCGGCGCTCATCTCGCTTTATTGGCCGAGGGAGCCGGCGTACAGTTTCCGGGTCATGTGGCCAGCATGACTAAGCTCCTTCTGGCGAACCAGAGGAGCGCACGGAAACGCCGTTTACCTTCCCGCCGGAGCGGTACCTATTTATCTACTTGCACTTTGACGTGCTTTCGAACTGCTAGGTTGGCAGGAGCTGGGACCGAGCAACGGGAGCTCACCCCGTCGTGGGGATTCGAACCGCTGACCTTCTGATCGGCAAGCTCTAGGCTCTGTGGTTTAACCCACAGCGCCACCCGCGTCCGTTGTCCTCAAATTATACATAAATCCTATACCTACTATTTATGTGATTTTGTTTACTACTCTTGTATCCATCTTTTGAGCTCCAGGCAGAATATATGTTTCTCCTCACTACTTCCACTTTGTTCTTATAACAGCCCTGTGAAGTAAGCTAAGCTAAAAAGATAGTAATGGACCCAAGGTCACCCAGTGGGCTTTGAGAGGATTTGGACTTCCCAGTCCCCCACACTAGTCATTATATCACACTGGCTATAACCTGGGAGTAAGTCCCATTGAGCAAAATGAGACTTATTTTTGAGTAGACAAGTATAGCACTGTGATGTTTCCTGAAATTCATGATGCAGTCGTACCTTGGTTTTCGAACAGCTTAGTTTCTGAACATGTTGGCTCCCGAACGTTGCAAACCTGGAAGTGACTGTCCCAGTTTGCGAACTACCGTATTTTTCGCTCTATAACACGCACCCGACCATAACACGCACGTAGTTTTTAGAGGAGGAAAATCCGTAGGCATGCCACCCGTAGGCATTCCCTTCATAACACGCACAGACATTTCCCCTTATTTTTTAGGAGGAAAAAAGTGAGTGTTACGGTGCAAAAAATACGGTATTTTTGGAAGCCAAACTTCCAAGGTGGCTTCCGCGGCTTCTGATTGGCTGCAGGAGCTTCCTGAAGCCAATCAGAAGCCGCAATTTGGTTTCCGAAAGTTTGGAAGTTGAATGGACTTCCAGAATGGATTTGTTTTGACTTCCAAGGTACAACTGTACTTAAAAACAATATACAAACACTTTCCCTCAATAGTATTGTGGATATTATTAAAAGAGATGCAATGGTATTTCAGTGTGATCTCACTGACTATAATGAATTAACTGTGGACTAAAAGGTTTCTGGCTAAAATATTGCCTACTTGAGAGGAAATGGCAATGTGGAATGTGTAACTATCGACCACCCTCTTTCCCAGCCTTCAGATTTTGCATATTGTTTTTAGTGATGTTGGAAATGTTTGTGCAAGGATTCAAAATTGGCAAATGCAGTTCATGACATGTCGGTGCAGACCTCAGAAACAGACATCCTCCCATCCATTGATTTCAGTTATGAAGACAAATAAGAATCCTTTAAGAACACGTAAGAAGAGCCTGCTGAATCATAGAATCATAGAATCATAGAGTTGGAAGAGACCACAAGGGCCATCGAGTCCAACCCCCTGCCAAGCAGGAAACACCATCAGAGCACTCCTGACATATGGTTGTCAAGCCTCTGCTTAAAGACCTCCAAAGAAGGAGACTCCACCACACTCCTTGGCAGCAAATTCCACTGTCGAACAGCTCTTACTGTCAGGAAGTTCTTCCTAATGTTTAGGTGGAATCTTCTTTCTTGTAGTTTGGATCCATTGCTCCGTGTCCGCTTCTCTGGAGCAGCAGAAAACAACCTTTCTCCCTCCTCTATGTGACATCCTTTTATATATTTGAACATGGCTATCATATCACCCCTTAACCTCCTCTTCTCCAGGCTAAACATGCCCAGCTCCCTTAGCCGTTCCTCATAAGGCATCGTTTCCAGGCCTTTGACCATTTTGGTTGCCCTCCTCTGGACACGTTCCAGTTTGTCAGTGTCCTTCTTGAACTGTGGTGCCCAGAATTGGACACAGTACTCCAGGTGAAGTCTGACCAGAGCAGAATACAGTGGCACTATTACTTCCCTTGATCTAGATGCTATACTCCTATTGATGCAGCCCAGAATTGCATTGGCTTTTTTAGCTGCCGCGTCACACTGTTGGCTCATGTCTAGTTTGTGGTCAACCAAGACTCCTAGATCCTTTTCACATGTAGTGCTCTCAAGCCAGGTGTCACCCATCTTGTATTTGTGCCTCTCATTTTTTTTGCCCATCATGCTGGTGGTCTATCTATAGTCCTGTTACAGTGACCAACCAGATGACTGGATGAAACCTACAAGCAGGACCCAAACACAAGGGCACTCTTCCCTCCTTTGGTTTCTAGCCACTAGCATTCAGAAGTATTATTGCCTCCAGCCATGAAAGACTTGCACAGAAAACAAAGCACGAGTGAGCTTGACACCTGTTCCCTGAAGTCTCAGAATTTCTGTAAAAACCTCTTTGAGATATATCTCTTTTGTGGAAGTGAAGCAGAAACAGAGGAGTTGTATATCAACCGGGTAAGAAATACTGTGCATTGAAATGGATATGTTTTTATTTTATAACTTAGGTGGGGAAATAGAGCTATTAGCATGGTTACTTGCCCTAAGCTTTCGATGAAGGGTAGGTTTGAAGACCAGGGCTGCAATCCTACTCCTGTTTGGTAAGTCTCTTTGAAATAGACAGGGTTTAACATATAAGTAGTTGTGCATAGGATTGCATTGTGAATAAATAAAATTATGCCTAGCATTTGACTCAGCAAACTCCAGGTTTACCCTTCCTGAAAGCAATATGAGAAAGAGTGTTCCAGCTAAGTAATAAAGTAATGGAATCCATAACTCCAGTAGACATTGAGGCTGTCACTTGCCTACCTAACTATATAATGTCTTTTCTTTTCTTACAGATGAGCATTAATGATCCTTGAAGTTAGTCAAAAGGCAGCTTGTATTCAAAGGTATTTGTCTCTTTTTCTCATAACAGCTTCATTAAACAAGGTAGCGTAGGTATAAGTTTCTGTTTATGTGATGTTAATTAACCATTGACTTGAATCTGGATATTTATTAGTTTGCTAACCTTTTCTTGAGCAGTACCATTAAATCCCTTCATACTGTTGTCTGGAGATAAAAAAAATGGGCAGATTAAAATGTTTTCCACTACATTTAGTTTAGCGCTTGAAGGTTAATGTCTAGTTTCTGTAAGAATAGAATTTCCTTCTGTGCTTAAATGGGTGGCAGTTTCCTAATACTTTGCAACTGCCGCACAAATATATAGGCATTCCCATATTGCACTTAATTTGGCTTCAGGCTTCTTCAAAGACCATTTGCTTCAGGTAAATATTTGTCCGATAACATCCTACACAATATATTTCACATAGTCTACATGTTTGAGGATGATAATTCACATTTAAGTAAAGAAATCTGAAAATATATTCATAACAGGTTTGTCTGCAATGGTCCAGATCCTAAATACATAAGAGTGGAAAGTTTATTTTTTTCCTCCCAGAGCACTTTTATTTCTCTTCCCTGATGGTCAACTGAAATGCAAGTATATAAGGTAAGTCAAATTTATCACTAATGGCTCATTTTGTTTTTCTAGCGATTTGCTGGCAAGTTTGTGTATCACCAACAAATCTGGTTCCTCACTGAATTTCAAAGAAAGTGTACTTTCTCAATTTTGAAAAATTGCAGCTGATGGAAAACACTAAGTGAAATGTTTAAAATGTGAAGTTCAAGGTCATGTGATATGGTTTGTTGGACTCCATCTTGCAATGCTGATTCTAGAGACATATACTGTATTGGCAATGCCATAGGTGTTGCCTGTTTTGCTTGTAAATTAAACTTAAGATACTGGCAGTGATCCAATTTTAAAGTAGAACTCATCCAATCCAACTGAAGCTAGGCAGCTCAACTCTTGATCATTTAAGCATCCCTAGCAAACAAGCTCATACATGGCAAATAAAGCTGGGAAAGGCATCTCAGTGGTAGATCATCAGCTTTGGTGCAGAAGGTTCCAAGATCAATCTCTGGCATCCCCAAACAGGGCTGATAAATGTTCCCTGTCTGAAAACCTACAAAGCCTTCTGTTTCACTCTTGAAGGGCCAAAAACACCATCAGTGTGGATGAAGTTCACCATCAACACTGATTGCTTGCAGGTTCTACCAGATGACATATCTGGTGCAGCGCAACCTCTTTCTTCCTTTCCTGAAAGAGAATAAAATAAGATGCCGTGGTACCTTGGTTCTCAAATGCCTTGGTACTCAAACAACTTGGAACCCAAACGCTGCAAACCCAGAAGTTCCAGTTTGCGAACTTTTTTTGGAAGTTGAAGGTGCTCTGTTTTGAGTGTTACGATTCCGTTTTGAGTGTTACGCTGTGGGAAAATGCACCTTGGTTTTGGAACACTTTGGTTTTTGAATCGACTTCTGGAACAGATTAAGTTTGAGAACCAAGGTACCACTGTAATGTATACATACAAAACAAACAACCAACCAACACAACCCCCCCCCCGAACTATAATGTAACTTAGCACATTTTAGTTCCTGATCTTGACATTCGAGCAGAAATGTTTCCTTTTGAAACTGAACTTTTTGCTCTGATTTTGAAATCTGTCTCTTGACTGCTGCTGGAAAATCTTTTGAAAGGGGAGATATTTGAATGCCGACTAGAAAATGTAGGAAGCATTGTTGCACACCCAGAGAATATTTGGGAAGTTGTTGCCGCCAAACCTTAGAGATGACGGTTCTGAGGAGAATTGGTGAGAGGTGGAGATTCCTTTCAGAGTTGACTGCACATCAAATGGGAATTGTCACAATGTCTTCTTTGGTGATCAAGAGTGCAACTTTCCAAATGTTGCCAAATTCATTCTGGCGGCAGCCCATTTACAGAAGGATTCAAAGAAAGGGCTGCTTCCAAGCAACTGAAGCTAAGCCAGACTAGATGCTAAACCACTTTTGTTAGCCCTTCTTTAGCATAAACAAATTGCAGCCCCACATAATGACTCCAGATTAAAGTTAAACTGGATACAGATGCTTTTAAACAATTAGATACTGTGCTGGCTCTATACTTCTGGAACAGAAAAAGCTAATCACAAAGATATTTTAAAATTTCATGTAGTGCCATTGTATGAAACAGTATTACTGCACTTCTTCTTTTCTCTTATTTATCATGAAATACTCATTTATTTTTCATTCTTTCCATCCTTTTTTTGTTGTTTCTATCTTTGCAATTTTTCATTCACACAGAACAGAAGTGGGGCTGAGGGCAACCTTCCAGGAGCTGCAACCCAGCTGTGGGCAGGTCCAGAGGCAAAGTGGGTGAGGCAATAGATGTGGCTCTTATCTTTGTATAGTTGGCTACATTCTAGCATGCAAAAGTCAGCAGTTTTTACACAAACGCTCTTGCTCACCTGCCCATCTTCCATCCAGACAAGCACAAGGCATTGCCGCAGTTCAATGACACATTCCAGGCAGGCAAAAGAACTCAAGGAAGCTGTAGAGTAGGGCTGGTCAGAGGTTTGGTCTGGAAAGATTTCCAAGGACCATAAAGAGAGGACTAGACAGCCACATACAACATCCATTTGGAGGTTCTTCCATCTCTGATACAGACCTGGGAGTGAAAGGATCTGCCCGAGTTTATGTGCACTCATCAGAACATCTCCAGGGACTCCTGGGATCTCTACACATGTTGTGACTAAGTCATGTAGACTGATGAAACAGGCTTTTACCATCGTGCCACCCATCAGCTAAAAGTTGCTATTAGACCTGCTTACCATGCAATTGCATAGAATCAGAGTTGGAAGTGATGCTACAAGTTAACTAATTTAATGCTTTGCTCTGAGGTTGTAGGGGAAATGATGTTTTGTGGGCTTCTGCTTTGCCAAACAGTAGGAGTCAAAGCAATTGCATTTAATTTAACTCTATTGGCTTTGCCCCCAGTGTAGTCAGATATCATATCCCATCCAGTTTTTCCCTAGTAGCATCAAAGCCATCCTCCCCTCCCAAGTCTCTCTAATATTCCAATATCCGTAAGGAACTTGTTTTATTTTACTGAACTGTATTCATTTGGGGATGTTTCCCCTTAAATTACTTTCCTGCAATTTAATTCATGGCTTATTGGCTTATTGTCATTTACTATATATCCTCAAGGAATTTGATCTGCCATCATTTTCTCTGTTTGGTGACATCCTTTCAGCTATCTGAAAACCCTCATCATATTTCCTCCCTAATTTCTTTCATCTGGCAAAAGTAACAAATTCCTTCAAACGTTCTGTGTGTGACATGCTTTTTGAACCTTGAACCACCTCTGATTTTCTCTCTCTATCCTTTCCCATTTTTCATCACTCTTCCCAAGTTATGGTGTCCAGAAATGAGCACACTGCTCCAGTGATATCCTAGGTAAAGGTAAAGGGAACCCCTGACCATTAGGCCCAGTCGTGGCCGACTCTGGGGTTGCAGCGCTCATCTCGCTTTATTGGCCAAGGAAGCCGGCGTACAGCTTCCGGGTCATGTGGCCAGCATGACTAAGCCGCTTCTGGCGAACCAGAGCAGTGCACGGAAACACTGTTTACCTTCCCGCTGATAAACCACTTGCACTTTGATGTGCTTTCGAACTGCTAGGTTGGCAGGAAGTGATATCCTAGTTAGGATCAATAGGCCACTACTGTTATTTCGAAGTTCTTGGATATGTCTTTCTGCCAGAACAGAATTGTTGTTGTTTTTTGGTCTGTGATATACAATAGTCATGCAAGTTATATGCAAATGTAATATATGGCATTCTGAAAATAAGTATGTGAATGGTGATGCTGAAAATAACTGTGGTTGTTGCAAGGGTAGGTGGTTAAGATAGGCTGCAAGAATTTCCTGCAGCTATGCCATGTCTACTCTAAAGACATACATTAGAAATTATTTTTCATAACCAACTTATGTAATTCACAGGCCAGTCGTCACAACCAACTCCTTAAAACTTCATCAATATTGATGATGCAATCCAAAAGAATTCAAGTTATGCTTGTATTTTTCAATCCCATAGCTGAAGTAAGTAGCTGAAGCTACTTCTTAGTTCTGCACTTACAAAGTATGCAATGGGAGCCCAGTTTCCCAGCAAAGCCAAACGAAGTCATGTAGCTATGAGAAGCCACACATTGTATATATTAGGGGCTGTGACATTTTTGTATGCATTATTCGGAGAACTATACTACAAAATTCTGAAGTGTAAATTTCAAAGAATAGCTGGTTCATGTATTGTTTTGAAAAGCACAAATCAGGTAGGCTCACACCAAAATTCAAACCAAATTGCATTTCCTGCCAAAGAGTCACTGAAAATGCTCTCTACTTGCATAAAGCACCAAAATGTGCCTGTATGATTTTTGGCCCTCTATTCCTAGAAAGCTTCTGTGCAGTTACCAGTTTTTGACAGTTAATGTTCAGTGATGGCATCCTCATGCCTTCATAATCTACTAGGAATGAAACCTGAGAAATAATGCACCTTATATTTCTGCAGCAGTGGGCCAGTCTGCAATGAGAGTCCCCACAATAACGTTGACGGCATCAGAAACTAGGTTGAGGGGAAATACACAGTGAAATGACTGCTAGATTGTATCATCATGTGCCCATTGTGCAGATCAACCCACATAGATTTTGCCAACTCATTTTGTTTGCATTATGGTAGCTCAGTGAATGCAGATCTCAGTGTTTGGTTAAAACAGCCTTCCCCAACATTCTCCAGATGTTCATAGCTGGAGGGCAACATAGCTGGCACTGGTGGGAGTTGTTATCCAAAGCATCTAGAGGGCACTAGTTAGGGCAAGCTAGGCTAAGCAATGGCATGACCTCGTAACTGGCTCTCCCAAATCCATTCAACCCATAGTCTCAAAATATCACCATTGATAATCAAGTGCTGGTCCATGCAATACTCTATCCCCAACCACCCAACTGCATTTCCTTTTGACCAAGTTTTCTCCTGGTGAAGTGCCCGTGTTGTTTCCACCACATGCCCCAGCAGAGTGAATCTGAGCCTGCCATCACAAACCTTTCAAAAAGTATGCTGAGGGAGGACATGCTTGGCCGTGAAGCCCATGATAGAAGCCTCAGGTGGTCATTTCAGCAAGAGTAAAATGTAGACAAAAGATCAATGAGGTTAGAAGAAAATTAATAACTTGTCATGGTCAAAGCAGTTCTGAGCATGTTTTGAGGGAAGAAGAAGAAAAAAAGGACAATTCTTGGTTGTGTCCTTTGTTCGATCTTTCAAATACCATGTCATGACCCCATAATGAGAGTTGGATTGAAAGCACATGATAAAGTTCTACTGTTGGAGATAAGCAGGTCTGGCCCCCTAAATTGCCTAGATAGGAAATTGCCTGGGGAGTTTATGCTTCAGCGTAATGCATACATATGCACGCACAAACGCAAAATCCTTGTGCAAAGCAGATAATCGTTGACAACCCCTTTGTATTCTCAGTCACTAAATGCCCTGATATCTGTTTCAGATTCCTCTTTGTCAAGGGAGAGTTTGCAGCACCCTGAGACCAGCAGGAAAGAAATGAAAGATTACGAAATCAGAGGACTGAAAATCTTTGGTGTAGTGCATTTCCCATTTATGTGCTCTGAAAGTCATTGTCACTCATAGCGATTCTTTTGCTCTGACAGCAGTTGGCCAGTGGCAGACCAGCCACCATCCTATTTCCCTTGTTTGTCAGTAAAAGCTTGCCCCCCCTCCACAGACCATGAAATATTCATATTTGGTAGATCAGGCTGCTCCTTCCTGTCAAATGGATGATTGTCAGCCTCGAAGGCAGCTGTACATGCAAATTAATCACCCTGGATTCTTTCTTTCTCTCCCCCCCATCAACACCAGATACATCCCTCTGGAAGGTATTTTATTTGAAAAATGCTGTTTATTATTTTTCATTCCACCTCAATAAAAAGTCTTATAGGCGCTAGACGACTCACACACCCCCGCCCACTCTTATGACATTTCCTCTCATCGTGTGGCATCAGATATGTTAAGGAAAGCTTGAAAAAGGCTGTACTGAAAGGAAAGAAAATAAAGCCTTGATGTGACTGGGGCTCATCCAGTCTTCGATATCAGCATTGCTGAAGGGCTGTCTCTACTATGGAACCTTTGCTGATAAATGCTGCTAGTGGAAATGGTAATATTAGGCACTATATATTTTGACTGGGCCCTGCAGTTTGGTAAGGGGTGCTAGAAATTGCAATTCTGTTGGCAGTAAACTGCAGTGCCCAGAATTCTTTGAGGGAAAAGATGTGTTTCAAATGTGCTTTAAAGGTATAGCGATCTGTAGTGCATTTCTGTGCATTATAAATCTGTATTCTCTTTGGATAAAGGTAAAGGTAAAGGACCCCTGGATGGTTAAAGTAAAGGTAAAGGTACCCCTGCCCGTAAGAGCCAGTCGTGTCCGACTCTAGGGTTGTGCGCCCATCTCACTTAAGAGATCGGGGGCCAGCGCTGTCTGGAGACACTTCTGGGTCACGTGGCCAGCGTGACGAAGCTGCTCTGGCGAGCCAGCACTAGCGCAGCACACGGAAACGCTGTTTACCTTCCCGCTATAAAGCGGTACCTATTTATCTACTTGCACTTAAGAGTGCTTTCGAACTGCTAGGTGGGCAGGAGCTGGGACCGAACAACGGGAGCTCACCCCGCCGCGGGGATTCGAACCGCCGACCATGCGATCGGCAAGTCCTAGGCGCTGAGGTTTCACCCACAGTGCCACCCGCGTCCCCTGGATGGTTAAGTCCAGTCAAAGGCAACTATAGGGTTGTGGTGCTCATCTCGCTTTCAGGCTGAGGGAGCCAGCATTTGCCCACAGACAGCTTTCCGGGTCACGTGGCCAGCATGACTAAACTGCTTCTGGCACAATGGGACACCATGACAGAAACCAGAGTGCATGGAAATGCCATTTACCTTCCTGCTGCAACGGTAACTAGTTATCTACTTACACTGGCATGCTTTCGAACTGCTAGCTTGGCAGAAGCGGGGACAGAGCAACAGGAGCTCACCCCGTCACAGGGATTTGAACTGCCAACCTTCTGATCGGCAAGCCCAAGAGGCTCAGTGGTTTAGACCACAGCACCACCTGCACTGTGTTTTGCATAAAGCACAAATCCCAAGGGGAAGTTGTCCATTTCAAATATATCCAGACTGTCTCTGGACTGTTCCAGAGCTGTCCAAACTAAAGCAGTTTATTCCCAAAATTGCCAATGCACCTCAGGGTTTCAGAGTGTGCACTACTCATGAACCTAGAACATGCTTTGCACCAGGAAAGCACCAGATGAGAGGGTGAGGTGTAGTTTTGTGACTGACAACTCCAGCTACCAATCAGAAAATGACTTTCCCAGGACTTTACAATCACTGTGCTGTTGAGAGGGATGCTGAAGTAACGTATTAGACGTTATTACACTGTTTAACTGCTCTTTGCTAATTGACTCCTTAAGGAGTAGTAATGCTTAAGGGGTCTGTGGAGTTGTGGTAGCTGTGCTTTGTTCATGTGACCTTTCGTTATTCCAATCTAAACTAATTATTTCCAAAAATCCCCGCTTAATCTTATTTTAATTTCACTCTTGCTATTATTTCTGTCCTTCTCCAGTGCTTATTGTTAGGCAAGTTACATGTGCCCACATCTCCATTCCACCCCTAGTAACATCTGATTTTGTTTCATTACTCTTTGTGTCTGCCCATTCCTTGAGAACAGTATATGACAGAAAAGGGGAACATGCAGCCCTGCAGAAATTGTGGGATGGCAAATCCCATCAGCTCCAGCCAAAATGGCCAATAGTAAAGTGATGATGTGAGTTGTAGTCCAATAACATCGAGTTGACCCCAGATTTCCCATCCCGGGTATACGACCATAATATCTGCCTGACTATATTCCTATCTTTTCTTCTTCTTCTTTTTAAAATATATTTATTAAAGTTTCCAATTTTTATACAAACAAAAAACAAACAAAGAAATTAAAAAAAACCATATAGTTCATAAAACATACTTTTCAATCACAAATTTCTCTGACCTCCTCATACCTCCCCTTCTTGTATTCCATTTCAGATTATTTGTTCAGCAAATCCTTTACTTAAAGCATTACAGCTTATAATAACACCTTGTTTTCTATCCAATCCTTTTTTTCATATTCCTTTATATCATTACCGCTAGAAACCACTCAATTTCAATCCAACATCATTCAGCATTCCTTAATTTTACAATATTTCTGTAGATAGTCCTTAAATTTTTTCCAGTCTTCTTCTGCCGACTCTTCTCCCTGGTCACGGATTCTGCTCGTCATTTCTGCCAATCCCATACAGTCAATCAGTTTCATCTGCCATTCTTCCAGCGTGGGTAGATCTTGCGTCTTCCAATACTTTGCGATGAGTATTCTTGCTGCTGTTGTAGCATACATAAAAAAATTCCTGTCCTTCTTTGGCACCACTTGGCCGGCCATGCCCAAGAGAAAGGCCTCTGGTTTCTTCAAGAAGGTATATTTAAATACCTTTTTCAATTCATTATATATCATTTCCCAGAAAGCCTTAATCCTGGGACACGTCCACCAAAGGTGAAAGAATGTACCTTCATTTTCCTTACATTTCCAACATTTATTGTCGGGCAAGTGGTAGATTTTTGCAAGCTTGACTGGGGTCATGTACCACCTGTATATCATTTTCATAATATTCTCTCTTAAGGCATTACATGCCGTAAATTTAATCCCGGTGGTCCACAACTGTTCCCAGTCAGCAAACATAATGTTATGTCCAACGTCTTGTGCCCATTTAATCATTACAGATTTCACCATCTCATCTTGCGTATTCCATTTCAGCAGCAAGTTGTACATTTTTGACAAAGTCTTAGTTTTGAATTCTAACAATTCTGTCTCCAATTTAGATTTTTCCACCTGGAAACCAACTTTCTTGTCCAAATTGTAAACCTCCCTTATCTGGTAATAATGAAGCCAATCTCGCACTTTATCTTTCAGTTTCTCAAAACTCTGCTATTTCAATCTGTCCCCTTCTTGTTCCAAAATTTCCCAGTATTTTGACCATTTGGCCTCCATGTTAAGTTTTCTCTGAGCCTTAGCCTCCATTGGTGACAACCACCTTGGAGTTTTATTTTCCAGTAAATCCTTATATCTAATCCAGACATTAAACAATGCTCTCCTAACAATATGGTTTTTAAAAGCTTTGTGTGCTTTAACCTTGTCGTACCACAAATATGCATGCCACCCAAATACATTGTTAAAACCTTCTAGATCCAAAATGTCTGTGTTCTCAAGAAGCAGCCAGTCTTTCAGCCAGCAGAATGCTGCTGATTCATAATAAAGTTTGAAGTCTGGCAGGGCAAATCCACCTCTTTCTATATTCCTATCTTTTCATCCTTTGCTGTGTTCCTGTTGCGAGCACACAATATTATAGTGTGAAGCATGTATTAAGTCACACTACATAGTGCACCCCAATGTGCATTTTCAATAAAGTGTCACCACCCTCTCTAGCAAGAATGTAGCAGGAGTGACTTGAGTTCCTCTTAACTATCAGCTGTGAACTTCAACACTAGTGTGAACAAATGCTGACTTGTACAAGATCTCACCTCTGACAACATCTCGCACAACAGCACACCTGCAAGAACAGGCAACGCAACTGTGCAAGAAAGCATCGTTTGTTTCTGTTCTGCCATGAAGAGCTTCATGGATTTGCCAAGTCCTCTTTAAAGCCATCCAAGTTGGTGGCCATCATTACATCTTGAGTAAATTCCATCTTTTAACTATGTGCTGTAGGGAGAAGGTGCTTCCTACTGTAAGTCTTCCAACATTGCCACCATTGAATTCTAGTATTATGATAGAGGGAGAAAATCATTTCTCTCCCCACTTTCCTCACACCATGCATCATTTTACACACCTCTAATTACTTACTTTTTTCTTAGCTCAAACGCTCCAATCTTTCATTTTAGAGGAGTTGCTCTAACCACCGGATCATTTTGGATGTTTACCAGTGTACGTCAGAAGTCTTTGGACTTAACTGGATTACAGAGATATCTGAGAGGAAGTTGGAGTCGCATATGATTGCGGTGAAATCACAGCGGCGAACTCTTAAGCAGCCATAGATTTCCAACAGGAAAGCAATATTGCCTTCTTCCTAATGACAATAAGCTGCTAACACTGAGCAAAGGTCTCTTCAGAAATGACTAGTCTGCTTTTGGATTAGTGGGTTAGACAAGATGTGATAGATAAAATGAGTAGATTAAACAAGATATGAGAAACACTGAAATGTTGTGCCAAAGGCACACCCTGGGGAACCATTATTGAAATACTAGAAGCTCTGTAAAGTATTGTAGGACAGTTCTCTGCTTTAATATCCCTTCCCCAGAGACCTGCATCTTTGCTCCTTCTGACTTCCTTTTCTCTAAAGGCACTTTCCCCTCCATTATTTTTTATTATTTTTCTTGCTGCTACACACCAGTCATTTAATATATATATATATATATATATATATATATATATATATATATATATATATACACACACACATACCTGTGACATTTTGTGCACTTATGGGTTTAGGTTTACAGACAATCAAAATCAAGAGCTGGCAGCTGAAGGAAATCTTATCTTTGCATGCTGCTTTCACAGTGTTATGACTGCACTGAATACAATATACTGCTATATATTTTTAAGTTCCCACCCTCATGTGGGAACTAGATGCGATTATTCCTCCATAACATTATATTTCTGGAGATTATGAGGTGTAATAAAATGCACTTCTTTTTGCAATTTATTCAAAATATGGAATCTGATGCTTCATCTGAATATTTCTCTTTGCAGTGAGATCTCTTTGTGCCTCTGCTTGACGATGAAATGGCACTCCTTCAAATATTTCTCCTTTCCTTGGGGGTTGTGTGACAGACTTAGACTGTGCATATTCTCTTGCTGCTACCTTTCCTTGGAATGCTTATGAACATTCTGTGACATCACAGCTGTTCAGCCAATTGAGGTTTCACCACAAAAATCTCTCAAATCATTTCCCAACAATATCTTCATCACAGACCTGGATCAACACTACACTCTGTGAGGAAAAGGGACAAAATTTGGGGGCTTTTTGGTTTAGACAAAAGGTAAGGGCAGTGACATAGCGTTGGCTGCCAGTGCCCAGGGCCATGTGGAGAGGTGGGTGGAGTACGCATGGATGGAGTACGCATGTGCATTCAACTGCATAACAGCGTCCATGTTACCCAGGAGATCGCAGCTACAGGGATAAGAAAATAATGGTTGTTCTGCTGTCTGGAGAAATCAATTCCTGGTTCACATGGAGAAGCTGTTTTCAATTGAACCCAGTGATGGAAGCACTGAGGAACTGAGGCAGTACCAAGTATTGAAGTTTTATGCCCCTAACAATTTTGCTCCCGGGGCAACCTCCACACTATTTCACTGGATAAGGGGGATCATTACAGGGGGTTGAGATTAAGCATAGTCTGGAGATAGCAGTTAGGGTGAGGTTTTCTCTCTCTTGAATGATATAAAAACCTGGGGTGATACAGTAAAGCTGAGCACTGGAACATTCTTCTTCTTCTTCTTCTTCTTCTTCTTCTTCTTCTGCTTCTGCTTCTGCTTCTGCTTCTGCTTCTGCTTCTGCTTCCTCTTCTTCAGCGATCACTCATAGCCAAGTAAGATTGTCTTCCATAAACACGGTTTTAACAATGAGTCCGTAAGTGACTATGGAGGCCAATTCTGGATCCACACGTCCTTCCACAGTGGGGACATTGGTTTCCAGGTGGGAGCTGACCACGATGTGGATTTGCCTAGCATACCTTCCTCTTAGCATATTTCTCCCTTGCGTGCTGAGTTCGAGCATCTTCAAGGCCCATGACACCTTTGGTAAAGGCTGTTCTCCAATTGGAGCACTCACAGGCCGGTCGGTGTTTATACTACATTTTTAAAGATTTGCCTTGAGTGAGTCTTTAAATCTCTTTCGTTGACCACCAGCATTATACTTTCCATTTTTAAGTTCGGAATAGAGTAGTTGCTTTGGAAGATGATAATCAGGCATCCACACAAAATGACCAGTCCAACGAAGTTGATGTTGAAGAATCATTGCTTCAACACTGGTGATCTTTGCTTCTTCCAGTACACTGGCATTAGTTCGCCTATCTTCCCAAGTGATGTGTAAAAATTTTCAGAGACACTGTAATACAGTGGTACCTCAGGTTAAGTACTTAATTCGTTCTGGAGGTCTGTTCTTAACCTGAAACGGTTCTTAACCTGAAGCACCACTTTAGCTAATGGGGCCTCCTGCTGCTGCCGTGCCGCCGAAGCACGATTTCTGTTCTCATCCTGAAGCAAAGTTCTTAACCCGAAGCACTATTTCTTGGTTAGCGGAGTCTGTAACCTGAAGCGTATGTAACCTGAAGCGTATGTAACCTGAGGTACCACTGTAATACTTTACACAGCACTTAGTTAACCTCTGAAATCCATACCTATAAAATTAGTGATGGCCACGAACTTGGGTGGCTTTGAAAGCGTTTAGATAAATGAATGGAGGATATAGCTATCATCAGTGTGGGAAACAGTGTGTCTTTAAATAGCAGTTCCTGGGAATCACAAGTGAGGAAAACACTGTTGTGCTAAGTTCCTGCTTGCAGGCTTCCCATGTGCATTTTTTGGGCCACTTTAAGAACAAGATGTGGGACTTGATGGGCCATTGGTGTGAGCCAATAGGGTTCTTCTTCTGTTCATAAGGCAGCCTAGAAATGAGAGGCTAAGCACTGCAATAAGTTAGGATATAGTGTTTACATTTGTTTTTAAGCATCCAGGTTTTTCATTTCATTTAATACTTCACCAGATAGTTTATGTCATACTTTTAAGGTAATCCTGGTGTGCATTTCCCCAGCCTTAGTTTATAGCAGTAATAAGATTCTGCCTGGTGCCTTTACCGTTTTTCTAATCAGTTTCCATTACACCATTCCTTGGCTAACTAGGGCAAACCCTGTAATTATCATCATAAATATTTATATAAGGCTTCTGTAGTCACAATTTCATTTTGTTGGTTTGCACAAACGCTACCTTGTTCCCCATGTCTCTGCAAATCAAGTTTTCTTAATAACACTGCATCCAAAATCAATAAGTCCCAAGGAATTTCTAAAAGAAGATTAAACTAGAAGTGGCAGAATTCTATCAAAAACAAAATGTAAACATCTTTCAGGTGCCAGGCTTTTGCATGCAATCGAAATGGGTTATTGAAATGACAAGGAAATCCATTATCTAAATGTCATAATTAATAATCAAATGTGTTCCTTCACACGGACGGCATAATATGGCCCGTGCACTTAGAATAGTTACCCACAAATACATATGTCAGTTGCTGGGTTACCTTTTCAGTTTTACATATCCATTCTGCTATGACTGAATAGCTTTGCTAATAAGACTTAGCTCAGCGGTGGGGAACCATTTTCAGATGGAGATTCACATTCCCTCATATGCAGCCTTGTGAGGGCCAAAATATTAACAAGAGAATTAGTAAAGAGGAGCATGATAGAGGTGCATAAAATTCTGGGCAGGCCTTCTTCCATAATACAACTTGGACTCATCCAATGAAGCTGGATGTCAGAAGATTCAGCACAAACAAAATACAGCACTTGTTAAACTATGGACTTGGCTGCCACAAGATGGCCGCCAACTTGAATGTCAGTCTAAGCTTCCGAATCCCCACCACACCTTCCCCTACCCTGCGCTACTGTGATTGGCATCCTCCCTGCTCTCCCCAGATCCTCTCTTCCCAGGCACATCACACATCTTTCGATTAAAACAACAACAAAACAAACGAATTTAAAAACACATAAGTTACATACCTTCCAACATTTCCCTGATGAAAAAAAGGAACATCCTATTTAACAACAACAACAACAACAACAACAACTTACTTTATATCCCGCCCATCTGACTGGGGTGCCCCAGTCACTCTGGGCAGCTTCCAACATATATAAAAACATAATAAAACTATACAGTGGTACCTTGGGTTACAGTCACATCAGGTTACAGACGCTTCAGGTTACAGACTCCACTAACCCAGAAATAGTACCTCGGGTTAAGAACTTTGATTCAGGATGAGAACAGAAATTGCGTGGCAGTGGCAGGAGGCCCCATTAGCTAAAGTGGTACCTCAGGTTAGGAACAGTTTCAGGTTAAGAACAGACCTCCAGAACGAATTAAGTTCTTAACCTGAGGTACCACTGTATAGGGCTGCCATCAGATGTCTTCTAAAGGTTGTATACCACATAACTCTATACCCTCCAATGAAAATAGGAACATCTACCATACGCTCCAGCATTTCACCAATGAAAATAGGGAAGTCCTAATGAAAAGCAGGACATTCAGGGATCTAATTTGTAAATCTGTTATTGTCAGTGGAAAATAGGGACACTTGGAGGGTATGAAGTTTAAAAGTAGTTAAAAACAATTGAAAACATTTGAAACACTTGGAGCAATGGTAAAAACAATCCAGTCCAAAGTCTATTCAGCCACCTCAGCTGTTGCAGCTGCAACCAGTCAGAGTCCCCGCTCTCCCAGGCTAGGCAGAAAAGACCTGCAAGGCAGGGAGCAGGTCCCCCAAGACTCGCAGCCAGGGTGGTCTCTGGCCTCCTCAGCAGCCTTGCCTTTTGCTGCTTTCGCAACTGATTAACATTTATGGGATTTTACGCACAAAAGAAGATAGGAATAGGGAATGACATAAGTTGAGAATATGCTCTAATTATTTGTTGAGGTAACAAACTTAATTAATGGAGGAGTTCTTTGCATTATGTGCCACGAGGTCAAAAGATATTAGCATCACTGAGGGATTCAACCCTGAAGCTTATCAGACCTGCCATCTCACATCGTCTGTAAACCCAATACATCAAGTGGCTACAAGCCACACTGTGGCCTTGCACCCTTTAGCGTCGTCACAGATCGATGTGCCCGACATCTTTCCCTCATCACGTTCTATGTGTCTGTTGATGCACCACCTCCTTCCAGATTTTCTCTTGCTTCCCTCCACCCCAAGTTCTCGTGTTGACAATGCAGCTCTGTTTGCCAGCCAATGATGCAATCGCTGGCCCTCCAAGTGCTGGCTAATCTTGCTATGCCAGATAATCTGCTTTTCCTGACTCTGTTTTACTTGGATACGCTTTTCCTGAAAATAGAAACGGACAGCTCAACTCTTTGGGGAAGCCACACTTTCATAGCATCTTGCCTCTTCCAATGCTTTTGTTCTTCTTTTTCTCTACTGAGATAAAAATCCCATTAAAAGTGAAACATAATATACATTCTAAATAACGCATGTGCTGTTGCCATAATAAGTATGCCTATGTTATAACATGATGCATAGAAGATAAAAACCGCCAAGCCAATATATGTAATCTACATATGGAAACAGATATTTGTTGTGAGGCTGGCCCTCTGACTAAGAACCTGTGCATGTAAACTGGAGTTGCATTAAGGGGAAAACTGTACATCCAGTGGTGTTATTTCAAGTGATTTGTGCTGCTGGTTTTGACAGTGTAGATCATCTGTTTAGAGAGTTGGAGACTGATTTTTGGATACACCTTTATTGATCCATGTCGAGCAAGTCATAGATGGTAGTGCAAGCTATCTGTTCAGCAGAAGCACTGCAAGGATATTTGAACCAAGGACCAAGGTAAATGGGTAACATGAATTTGGAGACTGGTTTTTGCCTGCAAAAGTGCTGCATTTTACAAGATTGCCTGGCCATCAACTACAAGAGAAAGTGCAAGGAAGTTGCATTTTAAACCAAGTAAACAATAATATATTGTTATGAGTTTGGGGTATATGCCGAGAGTCTTCTAATCCCTGGATCCAGCAAATGTTAAAATTTAACCAGGCCTTCTAATTCTTGGAATAGCAAGCCTGGCCTCCTGGTTAGGTGATAGCCTGGGTGATGAGCCATTAAGTGGAACAAAGGAAATGGGCTCTGTATGAGATGGCAATTGGGTGAAGCCCCACACCCATTTAGACAGAGTTTTAGAGTGAAAAGTTACAGTGATGTGGGCCAGATGTAAAGCAGCAAGTTGGGAGAAGACAGAGAGACAGAGCATTGTTTAGTGTCTGTTTGAACCCAAGATTGCAGCAATGGGAGGAGCAAGACCCTTTTGGGATGTTAATGTTGTGAACCTCTCCATCGTAGGCTTAGGTTGCATATATGTATAAATAAACTATGTATCATAAAGACACCACCATCTCCACTATGCCTCATTCCCAAAGGAAACTGGGAACCCTTGGGATCTTACAGCACTTGGAGTTTGTTGTTTGGTGTGCAACATGATTATTATTATTTATTATTTATTGAATTTATATACCGCCTTATACCCGGGGGTCTCACACTTTTGGTATGAGATAAAATTTTTCAGTTGTTTACCAGTCCAGAGGGGGAACAGAAAAATCATAATATTAACTATAATAATCTTTTAAAAGAAACATTACTTTTTTAAGAGGTGAAAAAGGAGTTAGCTTTCCCCTAACTGCAGACTAATATTTCTTTAAAAAAATATTGCATTGTGCGTGGAGGCCAGTGAATGCCTGCCTAAACTGAATGTAAAGGCCAATGTAATGTAAAAAATATGCTCATTTTTCAGCACTGAAAGAAATTTCGTGACAATCTAAATGTCAGACCACAATAATCCAAAAGTATTAGGGGTGGGGGACTTTTGAAGTGTTTCCATGGGCATGTTTGCATGTACAGCAGGATATGTGTGAGTGTGTTGTGGGGGGGGGCAGCTTGCTGTGTAGTGTTATCACAATAGCTAATTAAAGTGTGGGTTAAGTCTTTGAGCCATATGCAATACATTTCAGCAA
Source organism: Podarcis raffonei (assembly GCF_027172205.1). Classification (NCBI taxonomy): domain Eukaryota; kingdom Metazoa; phylum Chordata; class Lepidosauria; order Squamata; family Lacertidae; genus Podarcis; species Podarcis raffonei. The sequence continues at coordinate 45,052,170 of NC_070612.1, forward strand.
ACTTTGTCACTTGGTTGGGTTTTCATAAAGACTGAACGAACCTCTGAACTCTTTTGTCAGGACTGAATATAACCGCCAAATTTCTGGCCTGCTGTGTTTAAAGCAGGGGAAATAATGATTTCAGGACTAAACTGATTATTTGTTTACTTTTGGTAATATTTGTTTCCTTCTGATTATTTGTTTGCTTTTGCCGAAATGATTGCTTTTTTATTTAATTACACAACCCTCTAAACATGGACATAGCAAGGGAGCTAATTTTAGGATTTAACTCCTTTTGTCTTAGAATCATATAATTGGAGAGCTGGAAGCAGCCCAAGGGTTTATCTAGTCCAACCCCCTGCAGTCTAAATCATGCTGTATTTAAATTGACAGTGAGGGTAGCTCTAAGAAGCAATTTTGTACTTTAGGGGGGAAAAGAAAATATTTATGAGGACAGAAAAAGGAAAGTTTTTTTAAAAGGTCCTTTGCCAGGCACACAGTTATATCTTTGAATTATTTTATAAGAAGTTTTTATGGTAAATTCCAACCCCAAAGTAAAATCATTCTGCATATATATATAGTAAGCCAAATTAACTCAGTAAAGCAAGGCAGAAGAATTAGAGCCATTTCCCTTCAGTAGTTGTCTGAGGCTGTGTAAGCTGAAAAGTCATTGCATATTTGTTGCCAATACATCTCATATAGGTGTGTTCCTGAAGGCCTTACACTTCTCTCAAGCAAGCTTCTTGTTTGTTGCTGCCATTGCTGCCAACTCCCTCACACCTTAACCCCAGTGCCCCCCAATTTTTATATATCTACCATTTTAACCGTTTCAGCAGTACTTCATCTTGTCATGTGGACTGATTTCTATTGTCCAGATAGTCTGTTTCCCATGGTGCTTTGCATAAAAGGTAAAGAGACCCCTGACCATTAGGTCCAGTCATGGCCGACTTTGGGGTTGCGGTGCTCATCTCGCTTTATTGGCCGAGGGAGCCAGCGTACAGCTTCCGGGTCATGTGGCCAGCATGACAAAGCCACTTCTGGCGAACCAGAGCAGTGCACGGAAACGCCGTTTACCTTCCCGCCGGAGCGGTACCTATTTATCTACTTGCACTTTGACGTGCTTTCGAACTGCTAGGTTGGCAGGAGCAGGGACTGAGCAATGGGAGCTCACCCCGTCGCGAGGATTTGAACCGCTGACCTTCTGATTGGCAAGTCCTAGGCTCTGTGGTTTAACCCACAGCACCACCTGCGTCCCTCTTTGCATAAAAGGACCGGTGCAAATGCTGGTGATGATGGCCTGGCCTGGGCAAATCTTCACCCAGCCACAAGGCTCACTGGCTGACTTTGGGCCACTCACAACCTAACTTACCTCACAGAGTTGTTGTGGAGATTAACTGAGGAGAGGTAGGAGAGTGCTATTTTTTCCTAAAAAAAAAAAGTTTAGGGATACTCTCATTTTGACTCAAGAAAATCACCATTTTATAGTTTGAATTGGGAAAAATAAACACAGTAAATGGACAAAAGTACAAAGAACATGCATTACTCATATTGAAAGACTGCCCCTCAGTGAGGCCAAATGTTCATCAGTAGAACACCACACTTCCACACTCCTTCACACATTAAACGCTCACTTCCATCTGAGACTCAGGAAACACCGGAAAAGGAAAGGAGGCCACCATGAATTTTCTTCGGAACTCAATTGTCATGGTTTTAACAGAGAAATACTACATCACATGCTTTTTAACCGCTCAGAATCCAGTTTAAAACTTTGCTCTGATAGTCCTATGGATATCAGATTTTCAAGGTGCTCAGGATGGCTCCATTGCACTGAGCTACTCCTTGCTGCAAAACACCAAACGACTTAATGAGACAAGTTCTATTTGTTCCAAAGAAGTAATATGCACACACTTCATCGAGAGAGGAGGAAGGGAAACCATGATAACACACCAGTGTGAATAACAGTCAATAGCCGTGCATAATAATGTTTGCCACCACATGAATGATTACCACGATCCCTGCGCTGTTGTTAAATGTCTTACCACAGATGGCAACTAGAATGAGTATTCCCTTCCCAAGAATTTTCTCTGATTTCTGAAACTTGGAACGTGTCCAATCACTTTTATCTGTTTCCGTAACCATCCCAGTCTCTTATCTTTAAAATCACATTTTCCCTTTTAATGGGATAGGTGGTTTTATACTGAAAATGAGCTCCTATCCCCAATAGCATGGACTCGCCGCCTCCCCAGTCTTCCTTGATGAAGGCACTTGTGGGGTGAGGCCTTGCGTCCACAAGGTTGATTCAATGTGGAAAACACCTGTGAGGCAGATGCAAACAGCTTCTATTTATGGTTCTAACAAGAGAAAGAATTTGGGGAATGTGGGGCCTTTATCTGTCTAGAACAGGGTCCCCCAAGCACAAAGCATTCATAGGATCCTGGATCACATTCACTGGGAGTCTTCACATCAAATCCTTCTTGTGCTTGGTGAATGGATGGAGCAGTATCAGACCTGTGATTTGCATCCTCTCCCATCAGATGTCAGGAAAATAAGCAACTTTCAGACTTTTAGGAGACATCGGAAGGCAGCCCAGTGCAGTGGTACCTCAGGTTACAGACGCTTCAGGTTACAGATGCTTCAGGTTACAGACTCCGCTAACCCATAAATAGTACCTCGGGTTAAGAACTTTGCTTCAGGATGAGAACAGAAATCATGCGGCGGTGGCATGGTGGCAGCGGGAGGCCCCATTAGCTAAAGTGGTACCTCAGGTTAAGAACAGTTTCAGGTTAAGAATGGACCTCCATAACGAATTAAGTTCTTAACCCGAGGTACAACTGTATAGGGAAGCTATACCACTGTATAGTGAACTTAAAAATGGAAAGCGTAATGTGGTCAACAAAAGAGGTTTAAAGACTGTCTCAAGGCAAATCTTTAAAAAATGTAGTATAAACACTGACAACTGGGAAACACTGGCCTGTGAGCGCTCCAGTTGGAGAACAGCCTTTACCAAAGGTTTTGAAGACACTCGAACTCAGGACACAAGGGAGAAACATGCTAAGAGAAAGGCACGCTTAGCAAATCCACACCGTGATCAACTCCCACCCAGAAACCAATGTCCCCACCGGGGAAGGACATGTGGATCCAGAATTGACCTCCACAGTCACTTACGGACTCACTGTTAAAACCATGTTTATGGAAGACAATCTTACTCGGCTACGAGTGATCACCAAAGAAGAAGAAGATGCTGTATATATTTTTTTCTATGCAACAAATAATCATTTGCAAACTTCACTGCTGCAGTGATGCATTCCCTTTGAATTGCTTCTAAATGAAACTGCTTGCTGCTATTGTCATTGTCCTTTCCTCCTCCTCTTGAGTTGACTATAGAGATGTGTTCTTTACTCAGATGTTAGAAGTGTGTTGTAGCTTTCACCACATCTTAATTCCCCAACAATCCTTTTTTTGTTGTGCGCTCTTGACATGAAGAACTTTTAATCACCTTGCTGAAAATCTACTGCATTCAGATGCATTGGGTGTTCTCTCAGGTATCCCAGTTAAATAAAGGCCACACGATACAAGCAAGCACAGCGGAAGATGAAATATCTGCTGCTGTCTGGAAATAGCCTGACTGTTAAATACAAAGCTGCTCCTAGGAAGGTTAGATGGAAAACCATGGTGCTAAAAGCTCAGTGTTTTGTATAAACATGTATTTGACTCAGACATATTAGGGGATTGCAGGTATACTTTGCAGAGCCAGCGTCTACATTTCAAAAGTAATATGTTTTTGTTAGACAGGATGGCCTGTAGAATAGGCATTTGGCTGCCAACTCATCTGGCAATGCTGGCAACTGGTTTAGTGCTGGTGTGAAAGTAATGTCTTCAGGAAAATGGTCACCACAAGCGGAGCACGTGGAGTTGCCATTGGAGCTCATCCAACTCAATTGGTTCTTGAATGACAGCATACTGTGAAAATGAGGCTAGCAGCTATTGAAATATGACTATAAGATGCAATATTTTAATATCTGCAGATGTGTGCACTTTGTGCATTGGGTCTCAGTCTCTCACACATCTTACCAAAAGAAAGGAAGAAGACAAACATTAAGCAAACACTGTCAATGGCCCATATGATGCCAAGATTTTGAAGGCCAACCTGCTCAGATCAGCTAAACATTCTGCCTTTGCACAATAGACCTTCCTCCTTTATTCCTGCAGAAAATCACTGGCACCAAAGCTGTCCTCACACCTGTTGATGCTACTGTGCCAAAAGTATTCCACGCAAATGAGAGGACAGAAATGGAAACGAATGGCTGGTAGGCGCTGCCGACTGCCAACAAGACAGGTTGTATTGCAGCTGGTGAATGAAAAACTCATTAAGACCACTTGGAGTGTCAGTAAATACAACGACCAACAGGAGAGTGCCTCCTGCAGTTGCTCTCTGTGTGGACGATCAATCTATTGTCAAGCTATCACTAGCAGGGCCTCCAGTGAACCAGGAGAGACCAATATAGCAGATTTCAGGCACACCCTGTGAGCATGTCCTCTCAAATGGAAAACTAGATGAAGATAGATAACCATGAATGACAAGAGTTCACAGAACCAGTGCTGATCATTGAAACATAACTTGAGGTTTTCTAAGCATAAAGGAAGGAATTCCAAAATGTCCAAATTACTTCTTGCTATCGGGTATCCTTAACAAAACGAATGCAAGCCGAATGCACATAAGCCTTTCTCGGAATACTCACATGGGATGTTTTATGCACACTTACTTATGTGTGCATAGGGGCTCTTTTCAAGCATTCAGCTCAGTGTGCAGGTGACAGGGAACATGGCCAGGATGGGGTGTGAGGATCAGACATATGACCAACCGGTTTGGTCCTGCTCTTATATTCAGTGGGCACATGAGCCCACATGAGCTTGGAAAAGACTATACTATTGTAGTAAATACTGTTCGTTAGGAAAGAAGTTGCATTAATTTATTGAAAATTACTGACACATGCGACAGCATGTGAAATTCCAGGCTTATTGTGAGAACCTAGATGAAAAGGATGGTATCCAATATTTGTTGCCACAATATTAATGACGAGGGTTTGAACTAAAACAAAACATGAAAGTTATGAGAATGTGGGCTGAGTCTGCCTGTAGGCTGAAACAGTTGTGCAATGGTTTCACAATAATCTCAAATCCACATGTGTTAATCACTACCATACAAGTTGACCGACTGCAGCAAATCTTTATAGTGGTGTAGACAGAAAGGTGTATATAAAATCACTAACTGTCTGCAATGAAGCATGGCTAGAACCAGAATGAGGCAATGTACTTTATGGTGAATTTAGTAATTATGGAGAACCAGGTGTAACTAATTTAGAATACCAGGGACTTATCAGGGGTTTGGGGTCTGGAGAAGGGAGAATGGAGAGAAGATATCTACAAAGCACCACATAAATGTAGCCCTCCTACTTTAATACATCTAATCTAAAAGCTCCCCTTGAATGGATGGTAAAGGCTGCTCCAGTAGCTGTGCCTGGTGTATGTAGGCAATTGAACAACAATAATAACAAATAGATCAATAGGATTTCCAGAATTGCTGTGGAATATTTTGAATGTGTTGTCAACTACGTCTATGAAGATTCTAGAATGCTGCTTAATCTGTTTGCTATGACATGCTGGATTATTTTGCTTGGCTGTTCAAAGAATGTGCAAATCAATACCAGGCTTGCTTGTCTTAAATGCTCTCTGTGATTCATTCATTCTGTCTCTCTGCTTTTCAGGCTTGCCCTTTACATGAAAACTGAATGTTTAAAAGAAGCAGGGGTGTGCCAAAATGTTTGCAGTCCCCCCCATATTTCAGAAAGGGATTTGGGAGGGAACAGTATTGCATTGTGAACTGGATGGTGCTTTCCACAAGATAATAATAATAAATGAATTTTAGAAACCTATTGTCTTTTCAGATCATTAACTTAAATTGTGGGTCCCCCCCCCTTCCAGCTGGAAAATTTTAGGAAGCACCAGCAATTTTTTAATTCCATCCTTTGCTTTGTCACCATCTGCGTGCATCCTATGAGTGACCAACATGCTCTTATCAAGCTTGTTGTGATCATATAGCCTCTTTCTACATTCTTTGCTAGAGTTGTGCACTGACTCCATTCAAATTTTGGATCTCAGTCTGAAATAGGTTGACCAGGATGAGGAGGAGAAGTTCCCACCACTGAGGCCCAGCCCTGCATGATGTGCTGGCTCTGTGAGATACCTATCACAAAACAGTAGTATCATTCTGGAAACATTGTCCTTGAGTGCAATTCAAAGTGTTGGTGCTGACCTTTAAAGCCCTAAATGGCGTCAGTCCACTATATCTGAAGGAGCGTCTCCACCCCCATCGTTCTACCCAGACACTGAGGTCCAGCGCCGAGGGCCTTCTGGTGGTTCCCTCACCGCAAGAAGCCAAGTTACAGGGAACCAGGCAGAGGGCCTTCTCGGTAGTGGCACCCGCCCTGTGGAACGTCCTCCCACCAGATGTCAAAGAGAAAAACAACTACCAGACTTTTAGAAGACATCTGAAGGCAGCCCTGTTTAGGGAAGCTTTTAATGTTTGATGCATTACTGTATTTTAATATTTTGTTGGAAGCTGCCCAGAGTGGCTGGGGAAGCCCAGCCAGATGGGCGGGGTATAAATAAATTATTATTATTATTATTATTATTATTATTATTATTATTATTATTAGACGTCTTCTGTTGAAACCTTTGAATAACTATTGTGAGACTGACCTTTGACACCTACCTTGAACACATGGATTGACATTCTGTGCCACTAGTCTGTTACATTGTATATATGAGCTCTAATAGATTCGTTTCTACCTTTTGAATGATATCATTATTCTATTATATATGCTTTAACGGCTCTGTGAGATAGACAGAGGACAGGGCCAACGTGGGCAGGAAGAAAGGGGGAACAGACCAGAGCACAGCTCAAAGAGTCTTGTTGTGTGTGTTTTAATGCTTTGTGCATCTTGCCGCATTCTAAAATTTATTTGTAAATCTGCCAAAGAAGAAAATAAAATAAAATCAGGATTAAGGGGTTTTCCCAGGACGGTGGAGGGTGTGCATTCTATGTCCCGTTGTTGTAGTGACAGTAGCATTCACTCTTCTTTTCATAGGAAATGCTCTGCATGGGAGGGACAAAATGTGGGGACTGAGGAGGGTCAGTTAGAGGGGAGTGGGAAATGTTCCTATTTTCATCTGAAGAATGTTGAAGGGTATGCTTACATGGCACTTGAATTAAACCCAAGTAATAGAGATTCTTAGGGACGCGGGTGGCGCTGTGGGTTAAACCACAGAGCCTAGGACTTGCTGTTCAGAAGGTCGGCAGTTCGAATCCCCACGACGGGGTGAGCTCCCGTTGCTCGGTCCCTGCTCCTGCCAACCTAGCAGTTCGAAAGCACGTTAAAGGGCAAGTACATAAATAGGTACCACTCCGGCGGGAAGGTAAACGACGTTTCCATGCGCTGCTCTAGTTCGCCAGAAGTGGCTTAGTCATGCTGGCCACATGACCTGGAAGCTGTACGCCGGCTCCCTCGGCCAATAAAGCAAGATGACTGCCACAACCCCAGAGTCGGTCATGACTGGACCTAATGGTCAGGGGTCCCTTTACCTTTAATAGAGATTCTTAAATGCATCAGCCATAGGGCACACTTGGTCAATACATTTATTTCTCTAGCTAATTCCTTTCCTATATGACGTACAGTGGTACCTTGGGTTACAGATGCTTCAGGCTACAGACGCTTCAGGTTACAGACTCCACTAACCCAGAAATAGTACCTCAGGTTAAGAACTTTGCCTCAGGATGAGAACAGAAATTGTACGGTGGCGGCGCAAGGCCCCATTAGCTAAAGTGGTGCTTCAAGTTAAGAACAGTTTCAGGTTAAGAACGGACCTCCAGAACAAATTAAGTTCTTAACCTGAGGTACCACTGTAATGTATTTTTATGACTTAGCTAATTAACCACATTTATGCTCACACCAACTGCAAAGGCGGGGAATGCCTTTGCTTTGGCAGGAGTTGCAAGTGATTTCCATTCACTGTCCTGCTCTGGTGCATCGACAGGTTCTGCTCAATAACAGCAGAAAGCAAATGAAGGATTGCAGGCTTTATGCTATAAGGAGGCATTTGATGGCAGGAGCTACACTTACAAATGTTCACGCCACAATAAAACAGTCAGTCCCCGAGGTGCCATAGAATGTTTTCCTCTCATAACAATAGTTAACAGTCTACTGCATAATATTCCGCGAAGAGTGTTCTCTCCTCCCGGCTGCTGTTCCTGAATAGCAAGAACAGTCAAAGTTGCAATTTGCTCACCACAATGGAAACCTTATAGCTGAAATTTTTAAGTGAGGTATATGAGTGACCTATTCACAGATGACTTCGGGGATGGAAGCAAAGAACTATGAGGAAAAGAAAAAAACCTGCTAGTGTTGTTTGGAGCCAAGAGAATCCACACATTGTATCCTATGGCTACTGTTTTTATTATTTTTAAATTGTACCTTGTTTTTATTACTATTGCTGGTTTCATTGGAAACTGGTTTGGCACCATTTTGGTGGGAAAAGGTCTACAAATTATACAAAATAAATAAAATACCAGCAATTAATGTGATGCATTATCTCCTCTCTCACTGTATATAGTAAAATAAAGTCCAATCAGAGTTTTTAAGAGAATCTCTATCAGTTTCTTTTTATGATGAGTGGGATCCCCATAGCTCAAAACAAATCTATATAAAAATAAGGCAAGCTATTTTTTAAATTTTGGGGAAATAGCTTGCCTTATTTCTGAATCAATCTCTGAATTTTACATATGCTGCTCCATGAACCCCAACTCACTCCTATTCACTTAACCCCTTTCCACATCCACCCATCTAGCCCAAAATGTCCTCCTCTTTTTCTCGGACCTAGCCTATGCTGGCAGAATTAACTATGGAAGCTGAATGAAAGAAGAAGAGAGAAAAGAAACGCAGACAAGGAGGGTGGAGATATCTTTCTTCATTATTTCCATTTGTCATGACTTATTGATAGCATACTTATCAACTGTCCTGGGAAAAAATGGAACATCCCATTTCCCCTCACAAGAGCACAACAGCCATTTTGGATGCCATGTTCTCATGTGTCAGGGACTGGGCAGAGGAGGAGTGGTGGAGACCGCCTTCCCTTCCTGACCCTTCCATGATGGAGGAAGAGGAAGACAGTATAGATTTACAACAGGGGTTTGAGAGGAAGACAGTATAGATTTACAACAGCTCAGAGGCAGATGAGGGGAAAGGTTTGGAAATAATGGGAGACGAGGAATCAAGACCAGAACGACAGCTGACTGACACAGTGTCTTTAGAAAGCATTCTAGACGTCCCTCCTCCCAGAACCAGGTGAGCCTTGAAAGTAGGAGATCAAAGAGCTCAAAGACAGACAGCACATAACAACACCTACAAGTGATGAATGAGGAAGTAGGAGAGAAGGGGGGTGGAGATTCACTCAGGACAATGCCATTATCCAAGAGGCTGGGTTCTATAGCCTTTCTCTGTAATATTGAAATAAAAAGGACGGTGAGAAACTTTTCCTTGTCTTTATATGTTCCTGGGCAACCAGCCGGGAGTTGCTGACAGCATCCTGACATCATGTGATTTGGGGCCGTGAGATCAGTCTGTGATCTTGCAAGTCTGTGATCTTGCATTCTGCCCCAAAGGACACATTTTTGGGCACCATGTCTGAAAAACTCTTTTTCCGCGTCTGCGATCTCATGCCGGTCACATGACTTGTGTGGGAGCACAGACCTGAAAGGTGGTGTCTCAGTTTTGGGCCATGTCATATTGGAAGTTATGTTATAGGGATGCCAACTTCAGACATGTGGATGGTGAACAGCAGAGGAAGAGACTAGGGCAGGTCATGGGGGAAGGACGATTGAGGAATTATTCCCTAACCAGGATTAAAATCCAAACTGAGAATAATTGGTGGGGAAGGGCATAATGCTCTGCTTGCGTTTAAGGTGAGCATTACAAGTCCCACAGACTTATATTTCCCAGCCCAAAAGTCACAGTGACATCAGTACAGTGCTACCTTGGTTCTCAAACGTAATCTATTCTGGAAGATCATTCGACTTCCAAAATGTTCGAAAACTGAGGCACAAAGGGCTGGCTGCAAATCCAGTTAAGAAAATTGAAAAACATGGAGCGGAAGCAGTTTGACTTATGATGGGGTGTTTTTCCGAGTTTTTGGCATTTGAAAAGTGAAACGTTCTAGTTCCAAGACACTCGAAAACCGAGGTACCACTGTAACCATTTAAAATCCTAACAAGAGTGAAGAAATCAGAACCATGGAATGGATCGCTATGTAATAAAGACTCAAATGACCCTCAGAAAGGATGACTCACAAGGTTTTAATTTCTTTCCGTGGACACATTAGTATAAAAAGATGAAAGATTATCTTTGGTGCATGCCTTATTTTTGTGCCTCGTGCTCACAAGAGATCCAAAATGGACCGTAATAATGTATTGAGTTGTGACATAAAATCATTCACTTTGCTGATTCATTATATACAGTTTTTCCAAAGGCCACAAACCACTGATGGCCAGAGATGCGCCGAAACTCTAATGATTGTGCTGCAGAAACCAAAGTAGAAAAGAAATGTTTTCATATCTTCTGCCAGTGTGCAGCAAAGGGGGGAAAAAGGCATCTGTTGAAAAGGTTGTGACATGCCTGAAGTCTGGCAATATACCAAGGCTATTTTTGAAAGCATTTGTGAGTGAGATTAATGGTCCTATTCTTGAGGTGCCAATACAGTTTGGGCTGTAGCTCACCTTCCTTTTTGTAATCCATGACATAATAACACAAAATATTGTCTTGATCTTCCAAAGAGATCTACTTCTAAGCTAAAAGGAGCGTTTGAAAGAAACAAAAAAGTACAATGCTTTTATTTTATAGTGCCACACACTGCAATTTTCCAAGAGATTTAAAGCAACATTATACATATTGGTAAGGGACGCGGGTGGCGCTGTAAGGGACGCGGGTGGCGCTGTGGGTAAAAGCCTCAGCACCTAGGGCTTGCCGATCGAAAGGTCGGCGGTTCGAATCCCCGCGGCGGGGTGCGCTCCCGCTGCTCGGTCCCAGCGCCTGCCAACCTAGCAGTTCGAAAGCACCCCCGGGTGCAAGTAGATAAATAGGGACCGCTTACCAGCGGGAAGGTAAACAGCGTTTCCGTGTGCTGCGCTGGCTCACCAGAGCAGCGATGTCACGCTGGCCACGTGACCCGGAAGTGTCTGCGGACAGCGCTGGCCCCCGGCCTCTTGAGTGAGATGGGCGCACAACCCCAGAGTCTGTCAAGACTGGCCCATACGGGCAGGGGTACCTTTACCTTTATACATATTGGTACTAATGTCTCTTTAAATCTCTTGGAAAATTGCAGCATATGGCATTGTGAAATAAAAGCATTGTACATGTTTGTTTCTTTCAGATATTCTTTAAGACTGAGAATGGGCATTGTGGATTATATAATTTTATTCTTTCAATAACCTGAACTATAATGGAAGTTAGAATAAATGCCAAATATAATGAAAGTTAAAATACATAATGGGATACGAATACACCCAGATAGGTTCCCCCCCCAATTGAATTTCCTCAGAAATTGGTACACTATATTAGTTGTTTAAAAAAAACAACATTAGAAGCTCAGCTCAAATCTATATTGCAGGTCAATAAAGGTAGCACTAGGGATAAGGGGGGGGGGGACAGGGTGGCGCTGTGGTCTAAACCACTGAGCCTAGGGCTTGCTGATCAGAAGGTCGGCGCTTCGAATCCCCGCGATGGGGTGAGCTCCCATTATTCAGTCCCTGCTCCTGCCAACCTAGCAGTTCAAAAGCACATCAAAATGCAGGTAGATAAATAGGTACCGCCCCGGCAGAAAGGTAAATGGCCTTTCTGTGCGCTGCTCTGGTTCGCCAGAAGCAGCTTAGTCATGCTGGCCACATGACCCGGAAGCTGTCTGAGGACAAACGCTGGCTCCCTCGGCCAGTAAAGCAAGATCGTCCACAACTGGACCTAACGGTCATAGGTCCCTTTACCTTTAGGGATAAGGGGATGCATAGGTGGTTAAGGAGCAGAACCACAGACATTATTAGAGGGAAGAAGGCTTCCTTTAGAACATGGAGGTATTTTCCAAATGAGTAGAGCAAAAGGGAACACAAAGTTTGAGAAACAAAATGCTAGATGACAGTTGTTGTTGTTGTTTAGTCGTTTAGTCCTGTCTGACTCTTCGTTACCCAATGGACCAGAGCACGCCAGGCATTCCTGTCTTCCCCTTCATGGATCACTGCCTTGCCCTGGCAAAGGGGCTTGAATAACTCAGAGAAGCTATGAACTATGCTGTGCAGGGCACCCAAGATGGACAGGTCATAGTGGAGAGTTTTGACCAAATGTGATCCACCTGGAGGAGGAACCGGCAAGCCACTTCAGTATCCCTGCCAAGAAAACTCCATGGACAAAGACAATAGGCTAGATGACAGTATGGGGTGCTAAAAAAGAATTTGAGGAGCACATTAGCAAAACATAAAGACCACCAACACCACCAACAAAATAAAATACATTAATAACAGGACAGGAAAACACATTAATAACAGGAAGCTGGCTAGGGAATTGGTTGGACTTTGGATAACAGGTGTGCTGTAAGATGATAAGGAGATTGCAAAGAAGCTGGATGAATTTTTTTGTCTCTGTCTTCATGGTGGACCTTGTAGGGCAGGAAGAACTGAGACCAATACTGGGGACAAGAGACAAAGTTCTAGGCCAGCTAGGCAAAAAAACCCAAAAAACCAGACAAATGCCTCCTTACAGCATCTGGCTACCAATGTGAGAAAAGGATGCTGAACTAGATGAGCCATGAATGTCATATCACAGGCTCTTCTTGAGCCATCGCTATGGCTGAGCTATGGTATTCTCTCTCTCTCTCTCTCTCTCTCTCTCTCTCTCTCTCACACACACACACACACACACACACACACACACACACACACACGTTAGGTGTGCCCTACTCAGGAATTCAAATGAAAAAATTGTGATTCTTGTGTGGGCGGTGTAATTTGTGAGTTTTAGGGGTGTGTACACACACATGCAGGGACGCCGTTGGCGCTGTGGTCTAAACCACAGAGCCTAGGGCTTGCCAGTCAGAAGGTCGGTGGTTTGAATCCCCAAGACGGGGTGAGCTCCTGTTTCTCGGTCCCTGCTCCTGCCAACCTAGCAGTTCGAAAACACGTCAAATTACAAGTAGATATGGTAAATGGGTACCGCTCCGGCGGGAAGGTAAACGGTGTTTCTGTGTGCTGCTCTGGTGCTGTGGCCACATGACCCAGAAGCTGTACGCTGGCTCCCTCGGCCAGTAAAGCAAGATGAGTGCCACAACCCCAGAGTCATCCGCAACTGGACCTAACAGTCAGGGGTCCCTTTACCTTTACACACACATGCATACACACAACAACCAATCCAGTGCACCTACCTGAACCCTGTACATGAACCTTGTATACTGCAGTATTTTCTCTATTTTCCCTTCAAGATGATGTGTAGCTACTGTAAAAAAAAATCCTTAAGCTTTAAGTGACTGGATACATGATCTGGACCTATGCACATGAAGTCACTTATTGGATCAAATGGTCAGATCCTGATAAATGTTCACAGAATGTCATGCATGAAGTGTACAACTGTTCGCTGTTTAATTAAATCTCATCTCACTATATATTTGAATATCATGATCCAATAAAACTATGTGCCATGTGGAAGGAGGACAGGAACTGTGCATGTATCTAGACATTTCTTTTACTATGCCTCCAAATCAGGTCATCGAACTAAAGAGGCAAGCTGCAGAACAATGGCTTGCCTCTTCAGTTCTCATACGCAATTGCAGTGTAAATGTCAAAGAAATTTCCACCCATGTAGACAATGTTTCCTTTATACTAATAGTTTTGCTGGATCCTCACCTATATCATATATTTCCAGTTGCAACACTGCTGCATTTATAGTCATTTTAATTAGTGATATAATCCACTTTAAAGCTGCAGGGAGGCAAGATGAATTTTTTAAAAATAAATATATTACATTAGAATTGTTACAATATTTATATTGCTTTCTCATTGCTAGCTAATACGCTGCTGTGTAAATTGAATCCAGCCTTCATTTCAAACAAAAATGTGGTGTGACCTTGTTAGCCAAGTTTATATTTCTGTTTCAAGTTCATTGGGATTGGAGCATTTGAATTATCTTCCTTGCCATCACAATATGGCATACAATTCTGAATGCCAGATTTAGCTGACCGATGGGAAATGGAAATGAAAAATTGCCCTGGGCTATGGGAATGTAACTGCATTACATTCTTGGCAGTGGTCACTTTCTATTACATTATGATTATTTTATTACTAAGCATATCAAAAAAGCCTTAAGATTCTTGAGGGGGAAAAAACCCTCTATGCCAGTATGTTTTGCTCCCAGAAAATAAATATTTTCAATATAATTTCTCAAGTAAGTAATTATCTAAGTAATTATGTTATGTGCAGTGATTATACAACACAATATGTAATCTACCAATGATCTCAGAAGTTAATAGGTGGCAGAGAAAATACATATTGTAATATTATTGTATTGTGGAAATTTCCTCATGAAAATAAAACTGAGGGGAATCTAATTTCTAATCTAGTTGGATAACCTAGCTTGACTTTTGAAACTTTGTCCAGTTTTAATTTTTATTGATACAATCCCTCTTGAAAGGAATCATATCCGACTTTAAAGTAAGCCCAAAATGTAATTATGATTCATTCTGATCAGGACAATGTGTTATAGCTCTGAAAAATTAATCATAGATTTTAATCTACCAATTAAAAAGTATAATATCACAACTATTCTATCTGAATCAAAAGGTCAAGGTTCCAATAGGAATAAATGAGGCTCATTTTATCATACTCCCTTTTACTAAAAGCATTACATTTTTTCCAGACTCCTGCTCTTTGTCAATCTGTGGCACAATATAAAGCCAATAGTCGGATTTACTTCCAGGTAAACATGCATTGGACTTCACTGTAAGTCACACTTTGTTCCAGTTGAAATAGATGGAACTTAAGTTAGCCATCCTTGAAACCAATAGGAAGTAAGTCATGGCTAACTTCCATCTGGAGAATCTAACCCAGGGTGTATAGTGGGTTGACAGTGGACTAGGGACATCTGGTAGCCTTGAGCAAGTGATGAACCCTCCAAGCAACAGATAAAATTGTATTGTTGTCTGCATATTGGTGACACCCAGAGCTTTTTTCCAGCAGGAACTCAGGGGAACTCAGTTCTCAGGTGGGTTCCAGCAGCTCTCAGGTAGGTGCCATTGCTGCTCTAAGAGAACAAGAGAGGCATTCATGGTGAGTTCCAGCACCTCTTTTTCTAGAAAAATAGCATTGGTGTCACCTCATTCCAAATCTCCTGATGACAGATTCAACCATTTGAGATAGATGCTTCATAGCACGAGGAACCTGATGAAACACTGCTGGACTCAACAGGAATATTTCCATGGCACCAAACAACAGACATCAAATCAGCAAACCCTGATATATTTTCTGGTTAGGTCAAATGTATGCATTTACAATTCAATTATTTCAGATTCAAAGATTCTCTTTAAAACATTATCTGCTGGTTATAAGTATTTTGTACTAGTAACACAAGAGGTAGGGAGTTCAGTACCCGCCATATACAAAAAAACCACCCTCCTCATTCCCCATAATTATTTAGAAATGGGTGGCATGAAAAATGTAAACTATTGTCTTTAGTAATCTCATCTCTTTCGGTGGATCTCTCCAACTCATTCAAATACCTGCCTGGAGGGGGAGGAATTGCTACTTTGAAACCTGTTCTGAGACTGTCATGGAACTGAGTAGAAGTATGGGAAGACAGAGAGGAGAGCCAAAATTGGTTCATGGGTGGTATAATTATCTCAATTCTTTGCAGAAGCTTACGAAAAGCTTGGCCTATCACTCAACATCCAAAAAACCAAAGTGCTGCACCAACAAATACAAAATAACCCCTCTGCAGTGCCACAAATCCAACTCAATGGTGTAACGTTGGAAAATGTCAATCACTTCTCCTACCTAGGTAGTTATCTTTCCACAAGGGCCAACATTGATGCTGAAATCCAGCATCGCCTGAGCTCTGCAAGTGCGGCTTTCTCCCGATTGAAGTGCAGCGTGTTTGAGGACCGGGACATTCACAGGAAACCAAAATGCTTGTTTACAAAGCTATTGTACTACCAACCTTACTATATGCTTGTGAAACATGGACCACTTATAAATGCCATCTCCAACTCCTCGAAAGATTCAATCAACAGTGTCTCCGGAAACTTTTACACATCACTTGGGAAGACAGGCGAACTAATATCAGTGTACTGGAAGAAGCAAAGATCACCAGTGTTGAAGCAATGATTCTTCAACATCAACTTTGTTGGACTGGTCATATTGTGCGGATGCCTGATGATTGTCTTCCAAATCAACTACTCTATTCCAAACTTAAAAATGGAAAGTGTAATGCTGCTGGTCAACAAAAGAGGTTTAAAGACTGTCTCAAGGGAAATCTTTAAAAATGTAGTATAAACACTGACAACTGGGAAACACTGGCCTGCGAGCGCTCCAGTTGGAGAACAGCCTTTACCAAAGGTGTCATGGGCTTTGAAGACGCTTGAACTCAGGGCAAAAGGGGAAAACGTACCAAGAGGAAGGCACGCTTGGCAAATCCACACCGTGATCAACTCCTGCCCAGAAACCAATGTCCCCACTCTGGAAGGATGTGTGGATCCAGAATTGGCCTCCATAGTCACTTACGGACTCACTGTTAAAACCGTGTTTATGTAAGACAAAGTGATCACCAAAGAAGAATTATCTCAATTATTAATTTTAGTTTTGTGTGCTCATTGACAATATAATGGTAAAGGTAAAGGTACCCCTGACCATTAGGTTCAGTTGCGGACGACTCTGGAGTTGCAACGCTCATCTTGCTCTATAGGCCGAGGGAGCTGGTGTTTGTCTGCAGACAGCTTCTGGGTCATGTAGCCAGCATGACTAAGCCACTTCTTAGTCATGCAGCACACGGAAACGCCGTTTACCTTCCCGCTGGAGCGGTACCTATTTATCTACTTGCTCTTGACATGCTTTCGAACTGCTAGGTGGGCAGGAGCTGGGACCAAGCAACGGGAGCTCACCCCATCGCGGGGATTCAAACCGATGACCTTCTGATCGGCAAGCCCTAGGCTCTGTGGTTTAGACCACAGCGCCACCCACGTCCTCCTTGACAATATAGACTTTTTTTTTAAAAAAGTAATATAATACTAGCAATGGCAAATTTTACTTGCTTATTTATTTTTTGAACAAAACTATATCTTGTCACGCTGGTTTCAATATGAATTAGTCATACCTGGCTGGATTGAGGCCAATGCCCAAAACATTTCTACATACATCTGCCCCAAACTGAGTAAAAGTTAGAGACTTTTTATGACACTGTTAAGGTTTTTGTCTTATCTTCAGCTTGGTCTGTGGGGCTTTGGCCCTTCAGTTTCATATTAAATTTGACTGCTGAACTTTGTTGAACTGTTGTATTTTGTGGGGTTGACTTTAGCTGGCAGACTTCAAGACATCAGTGCATGTAAGATGCGCACCACATGCATTTCTTGGTGTAAGATAAATAGGCAGGCAGAGGATGTTAAAGAAAAGATAGTACTGAGCTCCGTGAAATTACACTGAGTGACAGCAGCAGAATACTGATCCATCTGGCAATTTTAAACAATGTGTCTGGCAATTTACGGGCAGTAATTCTGCCAGCCTTGACAAAAGGCAGAAATATTTCTTATCGCTTCTGAACAAGACACCTGCAAGCCCAGATCCAGCTCTTATAAATCTAGCTGCAGAGTCAGTGAGCAATCTGCCCAACGCGTATACAGCCTATTGACCTTTAAAGAAGTGGGAAAGGCCACAGACAAATCGTAAAAAAACCCCACATAAATTATCTGTAACTTTGACATATGTCAATGATAAACTATCTCCTTTTGGTTTATGTTTCAAATCTTCCTGTTCATGTGGTACTTTTAACATCCCATCAGCTAATTAATGCGAAGGAGAAAGAGAGAGGGAGATGTCTAAAAGTGTCTTGACAAAACTGCAGTATGGTGTAGTGGTTAGAATGCCATGTTAGGGGACTGGTCCAAGCCCCTCCTCATCTTTGAAGTTCACCAGGGAATATCGAGCCTGTCATAAATTCTCAGCCTAACCCACGTGAATGGTGGTTGTGAAAAATGGACGGGGGAGCTATAGTTCTGTTTTCTAGTTGATTATCACCATCCTATTTTATTTTCAAAGCACCCAAGGATGCTAGACACTGTGCAGCAGTAACTGACATCACAGAGCCCAGTCTGCAGAAGAGGAAAACATGCAAATAAAGTGAAACTTGACAAGTGAAACTTTGTACCTGAGTGACTTTCCCCTCACAAAGTACAAAAAGAGGAAACCCATGTTATTACAATTATGTGCTATTGCTTCCTCCATAGTTTTTAAAACTATCACATAAAAGAGTTTAAAATATGCTTTGTATCTTTGTACATTTTTACATAAAATGTAAACGTATTTTTGTGTGTACAGAAAAATCTCTTTCCTTAGGTAGACTTTCTTTAAAATTAGCTTTTTTGTATAATGCAGATTGGAAAATAGGATGAACTCAGTTGATTTGTTTCTTCACAAGCAGTTGATTGGAAACATAGCGAATCTAAGACCACAGCTATTTAGCTGTCTGGATCAATATTCTCAATCCCCTTTGCAATTAAAAAAATAATTCAAATCAGGTTATTATGAAGTTTCTCTCCTCTTTTCCAGCGAGGATGAGTTTAACATTTTTAATATTTTCTGACCAGATAAATTGAGAGAGCCTGATTTCATGCCAGGCAATTACATCTATGGTGAACAGTGATATACATGGCTCTTTATAGATTGCCTTCTACATTAAATTTCCTCCTTGTGTGTGTTCCTGCTTGATTTCTTCATTGCAGCTGACAGCCTGATGACTCTTAATACTGTTCTTCCCTTCCATTTCTCTCAAATCTATTTTCTTGTCAGCTTATTACCATGCCTTGCTATATCCGTCTCATTTCTTGTGGTTCTTTACTTAGGAATTTACCAATATATTTGAATCTGCAGTGAACTCTATTTGCACTCTATTAGCCAGGTACTTAAATGACTGCAGCCTTACTGAATCAGATTACATTTCACATTGTCCTTTATTATTTAATGAGACTTCTAATTTAGAATCATGAAAACTTCCATAAAGCATTATCTACGGGAACTTTTGTCTTCTGTCTTCCTTCCTTTCCTTTAAGCATACGGGAAATAAATTAAATTGTGTTGGATGATTTTCTTTCCTTTCTATAAACAGCTTTTACAATAAATGTGGTACCTCTGGGGACACAGATTGTCCTCAGAAATTGTTTTAAAAATGGTATAATCATATGATAAAATCTTATTTTGAAAGTTTGTTCAATGGCCAGTTAGACATCCCATCAAGAATGGGATCTGAACAGAGGAAACCTTGAACTCCAGGCATGGAAGTGTTAAAACCAGGCCTCGGAGTGTTTGTCAGCTTTTTCTGTTTTCAAACTTCCCACTGGCATCTAGTTGGACATTATTGAGAATGGGATGCTGAACTAGATGGGGCCATTGGCTTGGCTGAGCAGCATCTTCTTATGTTGGGTGTTTCCATATGACAGCTGATTGTAGACTCAGTGCTGATCAGTCATACATGTTTTTTCGGTGTCTGCACAACATCAGCCTCATCAAAAAGCAATCTCATTCCCCACCCCTAACCCAACCCATATTTACTATTCATATGTTTGTCTGTCTGTTTTTACTTATCAGATTTTCTGTGGGAATGGTAAAACTGGATTAAATGGGAAAATAATAATATAGGTTGCATATTGATGTTATTATTAGTAGTAGTAGTATTAATTTGTACCCAGCCACTCTGGGCAGCTTCCAACAAAAGATTAAAAATACATGAAAATGTCAGACATTAAAAACTTCCCTCAACTTCCTATCATTATGTAGATAATGCCATGTCAATATTGTGTATAATTTGTGTGCGTGAAGAGCATCAAGTCCATAATATACTGCTGTGTGGAAGTGGTGAGTGTTTGCAGACTCCATTTGAAACCCAAGTCAGGGGTGCAGACAGATTAGCTGGAGGGCGAAGCAAAGGCAAAGGCACATCAAAACAGATGTGCCCAGATATCTCAAAGAAAGTGCAAAATTTAGGAAATATGCAGCATCGGCATACCAGGATGAGCTCATGAAACATTCTTAAGGATTTATATAAAGTGTTCAGGCTATTTATAGGGCTACAGGGGCATAGGCCTCTCAATGATAATGCAAATATATTTTACCCCCCCCCCAAAAAAAATCTCAAAGCGACACACTCTTTCCACATATATTTTATACTTACATGTTATGCTCTGTCAATCAGCTCTGTGCATCACTCACCCAATCCTAATCCAATAGTATTTCTGTGGTAAAATGCTTCCTCCCACGTGTCTCTATGAACCAGGCAGAGTGGCGCCTGCCCTGTGAAATGCCCTCCCATCAGATGTCAAGGAAATAAGCAACTATCCTACTTTTAAAAGACATCTGAAGGCAGCCCTGTTTAGGGAAGTTTTTAATGTTTAATGCTGTATTGTGTTTTTAATATTCGATTGGGAGCAGCCCAGAGTGGCTGGGGAAACCCAGCCAGATGGACAGGGTATTAATAATAATAATAATAATAATAATAATAATAATAATAATAATAATAATTAGAAGACTTCCAGTTTTTTTAGCCCTGGTTGAGGAGCATCCCGCTCCTTCTTCCTGTTATGAGAGCCATCTACATTGATTGAGGATGACTCAGGCTATTCCAGCCCTATCAAATCATACCTATGTTCTGAGCATGCTCAGAGCTGTTCCCCTGAAAGCCAACTCCTTATAGCTTTCAGAATGTTCTGTTAACCAGAGAAACAGTGGGGGGTTGGATCCTGTGGTTTAGAGGCTGCCCTTGAAACACACCCACCATGCCTGGTCCTACTTGCCACCAGTGGATCACCAAGGAACTTTCAGCAAGTGAAGAACCAGGAGTTCATCCATGGTTTTAGATGCCATCCCACCAAGAGAATGGTGCTTACATTTTAAAGACTCCCCAGTCATCCTCTGGCCAGATTAAAGTTGAGGTCAAACACTTGTTCAGTTGCCTCATGAAAGGAATCCTTCTCCGCCAGCAGCCTCAATATTAGACTTCTGCAGCTAAGATCCTTTTCGAGCGAAAACAGACCAATTTGCCCCATCCAAAATGTTTGCGCTAGCAAAAGTAAAATGAGAGAAGGTAACAACTGCCATGCTTTGAAACAGCTCGTCTGTGCAACCCTGAAGTTGAGCCCACAATCCATCAGCTCTGGCCTCGCCAACAGATGTCACTGTAGTCAGAAGGAATTAATTGGTAGGATTAGCGGGCTCAAGAAGCAACACAGAGCTCTGAGCCATCAGATCTGAAAATAGATGTCTCTGTAATAGCATATGTACAGATCTTAGTCCCTCTGTCACAGGCCAGGAATCGCTGCAAAGTTCCAACAGCAGGCAGATTTGTAAAAATAACAAAAAGTGGGGGAAATATACGTGAAAGCAGTGGAACTTACTGAAACACATCAAAGCAATCGGCAGCACTCTGCTGTTAATTTTATGAATGAGTTAACTGTAAAAACAAAATCTGTTCATTCATTATGTGTATTTCCCCAAGGCATAATTTAGAAAAAAGTAGATCTTGTCATTGACCCAGTGTGTGGGAAAATAATCCCAGTAAAGAAATGAAAAATATAGTAGCATAATTTTGTTAGATAGGAGCCTTTAAAATTCCCATTTATTTATTTATGAACTTTGCCCCAACTCTGCATAACCCTTTCTCCTGACACTGATAAAATCTTCATTTTCCAACTTTCAAAAATGGTCATTTCCAAAAGAAACTGAGAGACAGAACAAAGATTTTGAATGGACCACTGAGATTAGCACTGGGCATTGGTAAAGCATATGGGTGATTTCTGAATCTCTTACAACGAACTAACATATTTGGTTCTGTAAGATTGTTATTCAAAAAATTGGATAGTTTGTAAAATTTTATTTTGTTTGTAAAAAAAACAGCAGGAGAAAATGGCAAGCGGCATGAAGAGTAAGATGCCAGAGTCAGTATATTTCCACAATACTGGTTTCATCACTGAAAAAACCCAAATCATCCGACCATGGCAAAACTAACCAGGTTTCATTTGTTTGACTTAATGCCCTTAACAGGGCAGTGGAAGAGAAGCTGGTTTTGCAGATAATCTTGTCCAGTTTTGTTTAGTGTTTTATATGTTAGTGGCAAAACCTTAACACTTGCTTGGTAGTTAATAGGTAGCTGGTGCAGATTCTTTTGAACTGTTGTGATATAAAGGGCATTACTGGACCACAGCATCCTGTGCCAGCTGCAGACTCAGGACCAGTTAGTTGTAGGGGGAAACTCCACAAAGAGAGCATTAAATTGTCTAAACTTGAGGATACCTGGGAATGTGTCACTGTGGGTAAAGGGCACAGCTGCTGCACCAGCCAAAGCTGGGCTTCCATTGACATTTCTGGCTCCGAGAGCACTCCTAAACTGCATAGCTTTTCCTTCAGAGGGAATGCAAGCCCATTTAGAACAGGCAAGCCCCCAGTTCTCAGAACTGGGAGCCTATCTCGCACAGTTTGTCTGTCTTAGCAGGATCCAGCTCCTGTCTGTGGTTGTTTGGCAGATGCCCATTTATTTTAGGGTACGACAGCTCTCTGGCCATGATCAAGGGGTAAAGGAAGTTTACTAGTAGCTGAGGAAACAGTTTCAGCACAGACATTAATATCACTTATATTGTATGAACGTCTTCTTCACGATGTCTGGAAAAGCCATTGCATAATGGCAGAAGAAACAGTAGTATTTCAGAAATGATGATTGAAAACAAAGCTGCAGCAACTGCAAGATTCTCAGAGGTTTGAAAGAGAAGAAATAGGCCCACTGAGAATGGATTTTATAGTAAGATTACAGCTGAAGTGATCAAAGGTGCAATGTGCATGGGATTAGTAACCTAGTAGATATTATTCGTGATTTGTTGTAGATCTTGCACATGTGTTTAAGGTTAGGGCAGGAAGTTTTATTTAAATTAAGTCCTTAAGTAAGACTTTGCAAGCATTGGACCTGTAACATTAACGTAAAATAAAACAAAAGATCTAAAGCACCCCAACCTACACATTACTTCATCTTTTAAAAATGTCAACATGGGCCATCTTTCAAAATGAAATGCATTTCAATTAAAATAAACCACAGTTTTGCCAAAACAGAGACTTAATATCGTGGCAAGATTTGGAGTGACAAGGGAAATGCCATTGGCTGCATGGTGAGCCTCTGTGGACCAACTTGTTGCATGCTTCTCACACCATTTAATAATAATAATAATAATAATAATAATAATAATAATAATAATAATAATAATTAATTTATTATTTGTACCCTGCCCATCTGGCTGGGTTTCCCCAGCCACTCTGGGTGCTTTCCAACAAAGACAAAAAATACACAAAAATGTCACACATTAAAAACTTCCCTGAACAGGGCTGCCTTCAGATGTCTTCCGAATGTCAGGTAGTTGTTTATCTCTTTGACATCTGATGGGAGGGCGTTCCACAGGGCGGGCGCCACTACTGAGAAGGCCCTCTGCCTGGTTCCCTGTAGCTTTGCTTGTTGCAATGAGGGAACTGCCAGAAGGCCCTCGGTGCTGGACCTCAGTGTCCAGGCTGAATGATGGGGGTGGAGACGCTCCTTGAGGTATACTGGGCCGAGGCCATTTAGGGCTTTAAAGGTCAACACCAACACTTTGAAATGTGCTCGGAAACGTACTGGGAGCCAATGTAAGTGATTCAAGACTGGTGTTATGTGGTCTCGGCAGCCGCCCCCAGTCACCAGTCTAGCTGCTGAATTCTGGATTAGTTGTAGTTTCTGGTTTGATGGAAGAATCATAGAATCATAGAATCATAGAGTTGGAAGAGACCACAAGGGCCATCGAGTCCAACCCCCTGCCAAGCAGGAAACACCATCAGAGCACTCCTGACATATGGTTGTCAAGCCTCTGCTTAAAGACCTCCAAAGAAGGAGACTCCACCACACTCCTTGGCAGAAAATTCCACTGTCAAACAGCTCTTACTGTCAGGAAGTTCTTCCTAATGTTTAGGTGGAATCTTCTTTCTTGTAGTTTGGTGCACTGAATATAGCACAACAGAAGCCCAGGGCTGAAAGAGACCTGAAGAGAGCCTAGTACAGGAAGACAGAGAGAACAAAATTATCCTGTGCCAGATCAGAATTCTATATCATCTATATCTATCTATCTATCTATCTATCTATCTATCTATCTATCTATCTATCTATCATCTATCCTCTATCTCTGGTTTCTCTTCTCATCTTTTTGTCAGAATTTCCAGATAATAGACCATAAAGCAAATATGGATATAAACATCACTGATGGTCCTTTGTCTTTTCACATTCATAGTACCTGCTACTGCCAGCTGGTTTTGTCACTGTCTCCACAGCAAACGTAGGGTGAAGGACCCTTCCAAAAAGGGGGGAAAGGGAAATCAATAGCCATTATCTTTGTTATTTGCCATCATCATAATCCATCATCTGCTGTTGTTTCGCACCATGTTTTCTTTGCCAAGTGTGGGTGTGCAATTCACTGCTGATGAATAGCTGTAAATTACTGTTCCAGCACTGCTGAGTTTCTGCTGGCCAATACAGTGGGATCCTGAAAAGCTCACCACAGTGGGATTTTAAAGAGGTTCTCCTCTGCTCTTTCATTATTTTAACACTCTTGCTATACAGTGCCAGAATAATTACTCCAAAGAAAGGCATGAATGAGAAAATGTATAAAAGCTGAGTGCTTCCCTCCGCAACTCTTCATTAAACTCTTATTGAGCCTTTATAATATCCAGGCTATACCTGCTGCATTGCATCCTAGATTAGACCATCCTGTGGAGATACTCTCTGGGTGGAGAATTCAAGGAGTTGGATCTCCTGTATTTCTGAGAGTTCATCCTAAGCTTAGAGTATTGGCTCAAGGACTTTACCATTGTGCCCACTGGGACTTCTAGTTCCCAGCAGTGGATATGGTGGAGCCTCCTGAAAATTAAACGGTTCCCAATTTAACCCTCATTAAAACAAATACCGTATTTTTCGCTCTATAAGACGCACCAGAACACAAGACGCACCTAGTTTTTGGAGGAGGAAAACAAGAAAAAATATATTCTGAATCTCAGAAGCCAGAACAGCAAGAGGGATTGCTGCGCAGTGAAAGCAGCAATCCCTCTTGCTGTTCTGGCTTCTGTGATAGCTGTGCAGCCTGCCTTCACTCCATAAGACGCACACACATTTTCCCTTACTTTTTAGGAGGGAAAAAGTGAGTCTTATAGAGCAACAAATACGGTATACCTGGGAACAAAATAAGGGTTTCGATCTGGGGACGTGGAGCAGACAAAAGCCATGATTAGACATAGTCTTAGCGCAGTCATCTGCAGCTGAAAAACAACAGTTCTGTATATGACAATCTCACTGCTATAGCATATATGGCTTTTGCATGATAACAGCCACGTTTCAGAACAATATATGTAACATATACCTTATATATATGTACCACCTGTGGCGTTCCTTTCCACCCACTTTGTTTTATTTATACTTGTGCATGAGGTAACAAATAGCATGTTGTTGTTTAGTCGTTTAGTCATGTCCGACTCTTCGTGACCCCATGGACCAGAGCACGCCCGGCACTCCTGTCTTCCACTGCCTCCCGCAGTTTGGTCAAACTCATGCTGGTAGCTTCGAGAACACTGTCCAACCATCTCATCCTCTGTTGTCCCCTTCTCCTTGTGCCCCCCATCTTTCCCAACATCAGGCTCTTTTCCAAGGAGTCTTCTCTTCTCATGAGGTGGCCAAAGTACTGGAGCCTCAGCTTCAGGATCTGTCCTTCCAGTGAGCACTCAGGGCTGATTTCCTTAAGAATGGATACGTTTGATCTTCTTGCAGTCCATGGGACTCTCAAGAGTCTCCTCCAGCACCATAATTCAAAAGCATCAATTCTTCGGCAATCAGCCTTCTTTATGGTCCATAGCTTTAACTATACGGACAAATAGCATAGGTGATGCCATATTTTGACTTAAGTAGGTGTCTATCATAGATTCTATACGTCAGAAGCACACTTTCCTCCTCCCTAGACTATTTAAGTTTCAGCTTTCCAGTTTTTTCAACTAGGGGAACTTCTTGATGATCTGCTAAACGCCTGAGTAGAACACAGTAAACAAATTTCCTTTAGCATTTCGTTGATGAAAATAATGTCACTCTGTGTACTTAGTGTATCCAGCCTCTGCTGAATTATAAAATTACTACCGAATAAGTATATAAAAGTTCCTTATACAATGAGATGCCATAAAAGCACCCTTTCCTTTCTTTCCATCTTCTAAGGTTTTCAGTGGCATGAAATGATATTCTAGTCCTCATGAAGAGCTGTCCCATGCTAGTGGCTTAGGACAGGGACAAGTACCAGGCAGCTACAACAGGAAACAAATTAACTTGGCTTCCACACAGTTGTCATTTCATGTTGATGAACTGTATTTGGCTTGTCAGTATGATGAGAAGAGAGAGAATCAAATCATGGTTGACTTTCCTCTTAGAAGACACATTTTCTAAGACTATGTTAAGACATTACAAAAGTAATGTACCAGCTCGACAGCAAGAATATCAGGGATTAAAACAACAGCAACTAAGGGAGAGGGAGATTGGGGGTGGGGCGGGAAGGCTGTTTTCTGTATTTTTCATACTGAGAAAAAATAAAATACTTGGTTTTTTTCAGACAGACAGCTTAGCCTATTTAGGGCATGATATCTATGAGAAAGCACTGAGGCTTTAAGCTTTCAGTCACAGCTGCCACAAGATGATGTACAGAAAAAGTGATCATTGATAGCTTGCAGCAAAAGTCCCCTCATCTAGCTAACCTTACCAGGGCACCCACTGTATGAAGCATGTCACTGCATTTCTATAGAGATCTCCTTTGCCATGTAGGTAATAACACTGCAGGCACCATGCATATAACAGAATGGAAAGGTGGCACATTAGAAAGAACATTGGGGCACTGTTATACAGTGGTTCCACTCCTTCCTCCTGGGCTGTGTCCAGAAAGTGGTGTTGGGGGATGAGTGTTCAGACCCCTGGGCCCTCACTTGTGGGGTACCTCAGGGTTCCGTCCTCTCCCCCATGCTTTTTCACATCTGCATGAAGCCGCAGGGAGAGATCATCAGGGGTTTGGGGCTGGGTGTCCATCAATATGCGGATGATACCCAGCTCTACTTCTCTTTCAAATCAGAACCAGTGAAGGTGGTGAAGGTCCTGTGTGAGTGTCTGGAGGCAGGTGGAGGATGGATGGCGGCTAATGGATTGAGGCTGAATCCTGACAAGACAGAAGTACTGTTCTTGGGGGACATTGGGCGGGCTGGTATGGAGGACTCCCTGGCCCTGAATGGGGTAACTGTGCCCCGGAAGGACCAGGTGTGCAGTCTGGGAGTCATTTTGGACTCACAGCTGTCCATGGAGGTGCAGGTCAATTCTGTGTCCAGGGAAGCTGTCTACCAGCACCATCTGGTACGCAGGCTGAGACCCTACCTGCCCGTGGACTGTCTTGCCAGAGTGGTGCATGCTCTAGTTATCTCCCGCTTGGACTACTGCAATGCACTCTAAGTGGGGCTACCTTTGAAGGTGACCCGGAAACTACAACTAGTCCAGAATGCAGCAGGTAGATTGGTGACTGGGGGCGGCCACCGAGACCATATAACACCGGTCCTGAAAGACCTACATTGGCTCCCAGTATGTTTCCGAGCACAATTCAAAGTGTTGGTGTTGACCTTTAAAGCCCTAAACGGCCTGAGTCCAGTATACTTGAAGGAGCATCTCCACCCCCATCATTCTACCTGGACACTGAGAAGGCACCGAGGGCCTTCTGGAGGTTCCCTCACTGCAAGAAGCAAAGCTAAGCTAAGTTACAGGGAACCAGGAGAGGGCCTTCTCAGTAGTGGCGCTCGCCCTGTGGAACGCCCTCCCATCAGATGTCAAAGAGATAAACAACTACCTGACATTTAGAAGACATCTGAAGGCAGCCCTGTTCAGGGAAGTTTTTAATGTGTGACATGTTAATGTATTTTTAATCTTTGTTGGAAGCCGCCCAGAGTGGCTGGGGGAACCCAGCCAGATGGGCGGGGTACAAATAATAAATTACTATTACTATTACATTCATGAGCTTAAGTTTTGCCTAGAAGTAAATAGCGAAGTTCAGTTAATCAAACTCAGATGCCGATGGGAGTGATAGGAGAAAATCTAAAGAGATAAATATATGTTAAATGTGAAAGGGCAAACCATTTATTGATCTAGGAAGTGCTCTGAGATTCCTGCAATTGCATGAAGCCCAAGGCTTAGCCAACTGTTCTCCCTCAAACATTTTTGGAGTGAAAGGTGTTACAAAGAGCCTAAACGTTTCCCAAAAGACTCCCCCAAATTAACATATGGTCTTGTTCTTTGCTGCTGCTTTTGCACCATTTTTTTCTTTGACTTCCTCATTTCTCTTGCCAGGTAACATGGTTACATGGCCACATTTGGGTACATGATGATGCCGCTCAAACCAGCATTGCGATTCCTTCATTTGCCTTCAGTAATGTTACCAAACAGAGGCTACATAATGGTGTTATGAGAAAGAAGGAAGATGTCAATGTAATAGCCAATCAGGTCATAAAGAGGTTTGCAATGGAGACCCCTGACTGCTATGTGGATGGCAGGCTGCCTATAAGAGGAAAGCAAGGACTGTGTGTCTTTTCACCTCAGTGGCGCTATAAAATGTTGAAAAACTCCTGCATTGTAGAAAGGGGAAAGAATTTTCAGTGTGTGTGTAGGGAGTTTGGCTGAGCCCCACTATCTCAACCCCAGCCACAGCAAAACACTTTGGAAGTGCATCTCGCCACACTATAGATGTTTAGAAGATATACGACATGAAATATGATCTAGATAACTATGTGCCTGAATGATCCTAGCTTGCGCTCCTTTTATGGCTTTCCAAGTGAGGGTCTTTCAGAACACGCTGCAGTGACTGAAGGCTCAGAAGGCCAGAAGAACACATATATTCATTCACGCAGACCGTGCTGCCGAAACGACCTTCCCCGTTACAAGTAAAAGGTTTAATAAATCAATAAATAATAAATGTGTTGGTCTTTAAGGTGCCACAGGACTTGTTGTTGCTTTTGCTGGAAAAAAAATCTAACCAGGCTACTCCTCTGGAAAACGTAAAAGGTTGTAACATTGCTGACATATTGTGAGTCTCAACATCCCTTGAATGGCCACTAGGAATATTGATCATGTCAGCTCTGTGTGTTTTGGACACAGGCTACTTGTCATGGAAATACCTTTCCTTTTTGTTTTTTTTAAAAAAGCTTCTCCATAGGAAATGTAATATGTGATCCTGATCTAAGGTAAGAAAACCTAGAATTCTGACTTTGAGGCCTACAAATTCAGCAACTATATAAAATGCACATACAGTAACTGGAATCACACCCTCTAACATTTCTTCAGTGAAAATAGGGACATCCTATTCCATAGCAGCAACAACAATTCTACTTTTTATATCACACCCATCGGGCTGTGCTGCCCCAGCCATTTTGGTCTGCTTCCAGCATATATAAAAACAAAATAAAACAGTAAACAGTAAAAAAACAAAAACACTTCTCTAATAAGGGCTACCTTCAGATGTCTTCTAAAGGTTGTATCTCCTTGACTCGGGGGTGGGGGGGGGGAGGTTACATAATTCCATACCCTCCAAAATTTCTCCGATGGAAATAGTGACGTCGTACCATTGAAAGTAGGGATGTCCTAAGGAAAAGCGGGACAGTTTGAGGCTCTGTTGGAATATATTTTGTTAATTAGAAAATTATCCTATATCTGCTTTATTATCATACTATCCATTGGCATAGTATGGCATTTTCTCTCTCATTTAAATATCTAGTGGTAAAGAACAACATGGAGACCCTGGGACTGGTTAACAGGGGCAGAAGACAGAGTATGTAGAAGGGAGTTACAAAGTGCAAAGTGCCTTCATTTTTGCTGAAAAAATACTCATCCCACTCCCTGTCCAGCTTCTAAGCTTTTAAAAGATATTGGCAACAGTGATCCATTCGGATAAAGGAGCATTTATGGCTTTCTGAATAAAGTCAAAAGTAAAAGAATAGAATACATTTGAACAGAGAGAGAGTGAAGAATATGCGGCGTACAAGGGAAAAGCACAAATGCATACCTGTCATTAAATAAAACATGCCCCTCTCTTATAGGTTCTCTGCCATTTGTCCTTACAATAAAATACATCCTTTTCATATAGCCATTCTGCCATTTTGACGGTCTGCTCTTGTAAACCTTTGAAAGCACCCTACAAGCTTTTGAATGGAGATACACGACCTGAACTTCCAATCCATTTCTTTTGTTAGGGTTGTAAATTTCAGACTTGGCCCCTGCTGAACCCTGTAAATTCAGTTTTACATAGAGCTCTTCTTCTCATGTTTAAAAGATACTTTAGTAAAAAATCAGATATCCTTATCTTCCCACGCTGTGTGCATTCCAGGTTCTCTTTTGAGCAAAACAGTCGCATGCAACTGGTTTATTCATCCAGTCATGGTGAGTGAGATATCACACACACACACACACAACAACAACAACAACAACAACAACAACTTGTCATTGTATACCCACCTGGCAGAATCGGGGTAGAAATCTATCAGGACAAAAGTAAACAACCCAAAACTACCCCCACACCTCCTTGGGAACAGAAATATCTTTTGAAAGCCAATAGCTTTCTAGCAACACTGTTTTATTAATAACACACCTTAATTGCATTCCCTTTGTTTAATTCCTGGCAAATCCCAGCCCCTTGAAGACGGGGGGGTGGGGGGTGGGATTTTTGTAGCAGATTCTGAAAGACATATTTGAGAAGGCTTTGGGCCAAAGAAGAGGAAATGAGGCACGGGAGATATGGAGGTGGGAGATGGAATTTTGGAACTGGAAGAAAGGAGTTGGATGAGGAGACAAGTGTTTGGGAATAGCTGGAAATCTCTTGATTTTATGTCTACAGACCCCTGCCCTTTTCCTGACCTGCCAGCTGGGGGAAGTCCTGTTGACAGATAATGCTGAGAGAAATTTGCAGAGGAACTAGGAACAGGAGGCTATGGACATTGAAGGTGAAATCCAGTGGCTTCTGTCTGCTAGCAGAACGGATATCTGCTTGAATGATGGGACATTTCCTGTGATGGAGCCTACATTGAAGCCCGTCACATGCCTCTAAAATATGCAGTAGGGGGTTGAGGAACCTTCTGGAGAAGATTGGGGGAGGGTGGCTGAAGCAAGGAGGAGGCAAGGAAGAGGACGTCCCATCGCATGAACCAAAGTGTGATCTTGTGATGCTGGATGTCACCCTTTGAGTATGCCAGCTCAAGGAGACAGGGCAAACAAAAACTCCTCAGAAACCTAGGTAGGCGTCATGCTTTGAGATGGCTGAAATCTCAGCTGTGGCACCAGGGCTGGCCTGCCCATGAGGCAGGCTGAAGCAGCCACCTTGGGCGGTGGAATCCCAACCCCCTGACCTGATGTTGGGAACTGCTCCTCTTTTCCATAGTTTCCCTCCTTTTGCACCCCCTGCACTGCCAGGCTGCTGAGATACGGTGGGAGACATCTGTTTCCTCTGACTCTGGGGAAGGCACACATGTGGATCTGAGCTCTGGCCCTGGTGGTCTAAAAGGTCCTTTGTGGGCTTCTGTCCACCAGCTTCAGTTGTAGTGGTCCCCTGATATCCAGCAACTGACTCAAAACCCTGAACTTAAATAAATAAATAAATAAATAATATTTATTTGGTTTTTCAGATTAAAGTTTCACATATCCAACATACAACATAAAAACAAGATTCCAAAGAATTTCCTGGACGTCCCTTTGTGGGTCCTATTGTTAGTCATTTCCTCCTGCATCTTTTATAATAATCCAAATCTTTTACATCTCCATTATGTCCAAAATTCACAATTAAACTACAAGTGTTATTCCAATCCTACTAACAATTTAGCTGTTTACAATGGTTTTTAAGATACATTATAAATTTTCCCCATTCCTTATTAAAATTTTGGTCTTCTTGATTTCTTTTTCTTCTGGTGATTTTTGCTGTTTCGGCATAATCCATCTTTCCATTTCTAGGCCAATAACATCTGTGCAGCTGTGGTCACACACACACACACACACACACCATGAACTGGATCGGGCTCCTTAGTTGGTGCCTCCATAGTCTCCAACTTTGTGTGTGGATTCAGGGGTCCTACCTTGGCCTTTTCTTTGTTTTAAAAATCATTCTGTCATTGTACAATCATGTCACAGAATCAGCAGGAAAATAATGTCTAATGTAATCCAGGGAGCATAGATATAAGATGGGCAGGAAGACATTGTATGATGGTAAGTTTTAGCCAAGCACAGATAGGTGAGAAATTGAAGCAAAGCCATTTTGAGGGAAGTGTTGAAATTTGAGACTGAACTTATCAGTGTCAGTGAAGCCACTTGTTAAATCAAAACTCCAGACTTCAACATAGCCCTTCCAATCCTGCTGTTCCAACACAGCCGATTTCCATGAATGGGAGTCAGCCAGAAGCCTCATGCCACCCAGTCTATGTCTGATCAATGCAAGGAGTTTACTGGGGGCGCACCAGTAAATTATCTTCACAGTCCTATGATGCCACATGCTAGCTTTGGATACTGTGATAGCTTGGACATGTTTAAGCCAGCATATTTCTGGCCCCCTTCCCTCTGGCCCAGATGCCAATTTGAACCACTAATTAAAAAGGTATAATTGAACCTTTAAATCTGTCATTTGTAGTGTTAATTACATGCAATTTTCCGTTACAGAACTAGTGATGATAACTACCTAACCATCCTAGAGTTGGCCTCCTACACTCCAGCCCCACATTTTGAGGTCTAAATCCATGCTCAGATTTTGCTCTCCTTAGCCTAATACCTTGGCTTTCCTGTTCGATGTTTATTTCTGCCGACTCTCTTTTTCATCTGCATTCCATTTTTATTTTATTTTTGTCCAAACAAATAAAAAACCCTGCAGCCTCAGAATGCCAAGTTATTCCCCCCCCCCACATTATTTTTCATCCAAGCGTATTTTATTTTTCCTGTTGTTTTTCTAGCAGGATCACAGGGAGGCCAATCGCATTTTCATTTCCTTGTT
The DNA here is from genome assembly GCF_027172205.1 of Podarcis raffonei. Classification (NCBI taxonomy): domain Eukaryota; kingdom Metazoa; phylum Chordata; class Lepidosauria; order Squamata; family Lacertidae; genus Podarcis; species Podarcis raffonei. The sequence goes on from NC_070612.1 coordinate 45,085,569, forward strand.
GATTTCCCTCCCGTGTCATAATGGAAGCATAACTCGCCTTTCAAGCTGCTGCAAGTATTCCGTGTGATGTTTCGCCTGCACTTTGGACTGGTACTATTTCAGATACATGCATCACTGCATGATCACAAGAGGATCTTTCCCCTCTCCCGACAATGATCCTGAAAGCTATTTTCCATTTCATTCTCTTCATAAGGTTTTTTGCTCCCAGCTGAAAGGAGCAAAAGATCAAATGTCTGTATTGGCTTTCCTGCTGCTCTCCATATCCTCTGCGTTGGCTCTCAGGGATCGTCCTCTGGCTGCAGGAGCAGTTCATGAGGACACACCATATGCCACAATGTGGGAAGAGAGGTGTCAAACTAATAAAGGGAGCAAATACAAACAGCAATTACTCATCTTCTTTCTGACAACAAACTGATCTATGTGCTTCTTGGGTTTAGTCCCAGGACACAAGGAGGAAGAAGCAGAGACTGATAGGATTAAAGGCTGTCTTCGGAAGTTTAAATTGAGTCTCTGAATCACATTCCCTGACCAGTCTTAATCCATCTCCACTGCTACACCCACCCACACACCTTTGGACTATCATATGCATAGCCTAACTTCTTAGAAGTACTTTGCCACCTGGTAAATACATTCAGGACTTCTTGATACCCTCATGTCAAATGGCACTCTAGTTTTGGCCTCCAACAAAGTCTCCAGATTTGGGTGCCTTTCCTTTTTTAATTTTAGGATACTCTGTCTGCCCTTCTTCTGACTTCTCCAGGATATAAATTGCTTCCTCAACACACTCTTGCAGCCAAATGGATAGGGCTTTCCTGTGGAGCTACCTAATGCCGCTGCAATATGTGTGCACTCTCATACCCTCCATCTTCCCTCAGCTGAAAGAAGAAGAAGAAGAAGAAGAAGGAGAAGAAGAAGAAGAAGGAGAGGAGGAGGAGGAGGAGGAGGAGGAGGAGGAGGAGGAGTTTGGATTTGATATCCCGCTTTATCACTACCCAAAGGAGTCTCAAAGCAGCTAACATTCTCCTTTCCCTTCCTCCCCCACATCAAACACTCTGTGAGGTGAGTGGGGCTGAGAGACTTCAGAGAAGTGTGACTGGCCCAAGGTCACCCAGCAGCTGCATGTGGAGGAGTGGAGACGCGAACCCGGTTCACCAGATTACGAGTCTACCGCTCTTAACCACTACACACTGGAGCATTTCTCACTCACTCCAACTGACCCTCCTTGACTCCTCATTTATTTATTTATTGTTATCTCCCCCCCCCCCCGCAGAGCATTTCCTGATTTTATTTTATTTTATTCTTTGGTAGATTTACAAAAAGAAAAACACACACAAATTTTAGAAGGGGGCAAGATTAGATGTGGACACACAAAGTTGTTATTGTTGTTGTTTCAAATCAAGACCCTTTGTGGTCTGTTCTGCTCCCCTTTTCCTTCCACCCAGGGCCTGAGCTTCAGAATTGGCATGTTACACAAGGCTGGGCCTCAGTGGTGGCAACCTCTAATAATAATAATAATAATAATAATAATTATTATTATTATTATTATTATTTTATTATTATTATTATTATTATTATTATTATTATTATTATTTATACTCCACCCATTTGGCTGAGTTTCCCCAGCCACTCTGGGCGGCTTACAACATATCTAAAAACATAAGACATCCTTAAAACATCAATCCTCCTTGCTTGCTCTTCAGCAGCTTCTATGAGCTGCCCAGGGAAAGCCAGCAGCAGCGGCCATGGGATGCTGACTCGCAGGGGCTCCAACTTGAACAAAATATGGGGGGGGGGCCAGGTAATTCTCTCTTTTTTTAAAAAATAATTTTTATTAAGTTTTCCATTTAACAATCCAATCATATCACATTAATTATTCCAGATTATACCAATACATATCATAAAGTGCAAATATTTTGCCAAATTATATATTTTTGTTGGGGGTTCCCATGCTTCGAGTTCAGTAAGGGTCCAGTCATCTCATATTTCTGCTGCTTTTAGTGTTCACCAGTCCCATCTTTCAATCTTCTTGTTGTTATCCTTTTTCTTCTTAATAGCCTTTGGGGCAGGTAATTCTCACCCTGCATAATCGATCACATGATGCGGCACACCCCCCCCCCCCCGTTTGAATGGCAATAGCCTTAATTGGGGGGGGGTTAAAATATTTTATTTGGGATGAAGGGGCCTCGGCCCCCAGGAGTTGGTTCCTGTGCTTCTTTGCTACCTCCACTTGGGGCAAGCACCTGCTCATATTCTGGGATTAAATCAGAAGCCGGGATGGCTTTCATAATTTGGGGACTGTCCCTGGAAAATTGGGACACTTGGAGGGTATGCACTCTACAATGGGAGAGAGGGTTTATGCGCCTTTCGCACCCCATCAGTACCCCCCCCGTCCCAGCAACGCAACTGCACATTTATTTAAAATAAAAGAAGTGCAGGAAAGTAGCTCCCAGAAATTGTGTGTGTGTGTGTGTGTGTGTGAAGAGCATTACTAAAATCTGACCTTCCAGAGAGACAGCAATATCTCTGATTTGATACATATTTAGACCTCCATCTTCTCAAAGGCATAAGCTTGGAGGGATGAAACCTGATTAAAACAGGCTGAACATTTAAAAAAACCATCTGCAAACTGGTGTAGGCCAAACCACAAGATTTCAGCTCAAATAAAAAATACTTACATGGCTTCCCAACAGATGCTCAGACTATGCACTTGGCATGTCTCCAGAAGCAGAGATTCCTGCAACTGTAGAGAAGCTGTAAGAATGCCTTGGTATGCCTTCTGAACCATGCCTTCTCAGCTCGACATATTGTAAAAGGGGTGTTCTGTTTGGCTTTTGGGAACACAGGAGAGGTTGTAACTGATCTCTGACAAGGGTTGACTTCAATTCATTCAGGAACTGGTTGAGCCACAAAGCTTCATCTGTGCCTAGAATCTTAAATAGGATGATATTAAAAAAGGCTGAATCACAGTTCTGGTGCTCTCTGGTTCCATCAAAGGCAGCCCCATGTCTAGTACACTGCAGTGTGCTAGGCATGATGTTGCAAAAGTGGAAGTAGCAGTTTCTGCATCTGTCTGATAAAGTTTAAGATGGCAGAACCATCCCTAACTTGGAAGGAAGCCAAACCACCTGGATTTGGCAATGTAACTCATTTGACAGTCAGGGATTCCTTGCATAGCTAGGAGATACTTGAGTAAGGCATTTGAGGTGTCACAAGTTGGAGTTTTGCTCCCCACCTTGTGGCAAAGAGATTCAATTGGGGGTAGACCCCCAGAAGACCTTTGTGGGTCCACTCTATTTTTCATGGGTGCAGTCTCTTTCATTTCCGTTGTTCAATCCCATTAAGTTATTTTTTATTTCTAACTGTACACTACATACAAGCACTAGAGAGCAGAGGTTACTACTGCAAGCCCAAAAATACATAGAGCAAAGAAATTGGTCAAACAAAACCTAAAAATGTGTAAGCACCAACAACCAGGGTCAAATGGACATCTTCATTTCATTTCATCAATGTGCTATAGGAGACACACACAACCAAGCACCTCAAATCTATTTCCTCTTCCAGTAAGAGGTCAGCAAGGAAGCTGAATGTTGTGTACAGTGTAAGCTGAAGAAACAAGGACAAACTAAGTACCATCTACTCAAAATTGTAAGCTTGGGTCTAAGAGAGCTGTGGACACACCTTCAGGGTACAAACATGTGTTGGGAAATGTTATGCAAGGAAGTAAGGATTTGCAACAGTAGTTCTTTGGTAATTAATTGTATTCTTTGTGAAGTCTGCATCCTGGTTCTGTACTTTTTCTGATAACCAGCTGAGAGGATCTCATTGACTAGCCTTGGATAAGAGACCTTGTAAGTTGTGGCAGTTTGTTCTACACTCGCTATCTTTTCTCAGCCAATTTTAAAAACCACAGCTTAGAGTCAGCATAACAGTAAAACTTGATGATTTCCTTTACAAAACCTTGGAATGCAATGAACTTCCTGAATAATTGTCTCTGTGCATCTTTTTCCCATTTCCCATTTTGGGAGGTCCCAAATAATGAAGTAGCTATTCTGTTACCAGCTTTTTGGAAGACTTCAGGAAGTTCTGCCTGTTTGATCTCTCACTCTTCAGTGTTAACTTAACCTACATATTACACAGTAATGCCTGCTGTTTCATTTGTGTTATTTCCACAGCTTTTAATAATTAGAAAATACTGCATATACTTTTTTTATTTATCTAACATTGTAGTTTGAACTAGCTAATGGCTCAGAAAGGTCCCGTTGTATTCCAACCTTATTTTCCTTCTTTGAGGCAGAAGAGGATCTGGCTACCTTCCACTTCTGGTCACAGCTTAACTGGAAATTAACATGCTTCTTACCTAGGAACATTGATTGACTATTGTTTGTTACTGAATTTGCCAGGAAGCAGAAGGAAGAACTCAGCATGACAAGCCGAAGACTCTGTTGGCATCCTCAAAAACTTACAGTGCTTCCAAGTCATTCTTACGCCAGTTTCCAATAGCGCAAAACCCTCAAAATAACCATTATGTGTTGGTGGATTGTTCTTCCTAGAACAGCCTTTGGAACATTCCATGATTTATTTATTTATTTTTTCCATTGGCATTTACATAAAAGACAATGAACAATACCAATACTATTTTCCATTGGATTCGAAACTTTCCTTCATTTATTTTTATGGAGTTCTCTTACATAAGGAAGTCGTTCAGAATCTATTGAAGTCTCTCTCTCTCCATGTATGGCAACAAGATGCATGTTGACTCCTGAATCCACGGATGCTTCTTCCACCAGTTTCAACAGATGCTTGAGTTTTGATAATATGTACCGATTTAGAGAATGGGATCAATACAATTGTTTCCTCAATATATGATCAGTAGGAATGGGGAAACACCCATGTCCAGTGTGTAATTAGTCTGGAACAAACTAGCTTTATTATTTTACTTACTGATTTCTTTAAAAATGAATGTTGCTGTTCATCTAAATCAGGGGTCAGCAAACTTTTTCAGCAGGGGGCTGGTCAACTGTCCCTCAGACCTTGTGTGGGGCCAGGCTATATTTTGAAAAATAATAATGAATGAATTCCTATGCCCCACAAATAACCCAGAGATGCATTTTAAATAAAAGCACACATTCTACTCATGTAAAAACACCAGGCAGGCCCCACAAATAATCCAGAGATGCATTTTAAATAAAAGGACATATTCTACTCATGTAAAAAACATGCTGATTTCCAGACTGTCCGCGGGCCAGATTGAGAAGGCAATTGGGCCAGATCTGGCCCCCTGGCCTTAGTTTGCCTACCCATGATCTAAATTGTATGATGGTAAAACAATACTGAACAGCAATATATCCCCCCCCAAACCCCCCCCCCGATAAGATACCATGCAAGCAATAGTATAAAAACAAACAACAGTGGGACAAAGATAAAAGCAACAGAATGATCAATGGCTTGAATTTCTCTTTGAAAATACAGCAGTGAGGAGACGGTTGGTACCTCTCCCAGAAAAAGAAACCCAGAGCATTGGGGTTGCTACAGAAAAGTTCCGGCTCCTTGTGGAGCCTAATCCAGACTTTCAAAAAGATTAGATCTGGAGAAGTAGCTTGTCAGAAGCAGTGAGGAGTGCTGGTGCTGAAATGTTCCCTCAGATAATTAGGACCCCAGGGCTTTAAAGGTCAACACAAGAACTTTGAATTGGACCTGAAACCAAATCTTCCTGATGGAAATTGATGTGAACAGTACCATTTCCTTGCCAGGGATGGTAGAACGTCTACTCCCAGCCCAATCTCGGTATGTTCTTTCAGACACAAATATACTACGTACTGAGATTTCTTCTCCGACTGCTGCTTCATCATCATCAGTATCACCATCACCATCAAATACGAAGGATAGAAACTGACATAGTTTTATGATTCTTTCACGGTAACTTTTTATTGTCGCATGTTTAAGCAATCATCAGCCAGATTAATTTTAACAGGGTCTGTTTGCCAACAAGGACAGGCCAACAATGACAGATGTTTGAACTGACAAAAAATGAGGAAAGAAATACTTCCTGCCAAGCGCTGTTTCCTTTGCAATAAGCCCTTGTGAGCTAGCCAGACTGAGCAGTATATTTTCTCCACATTCGGAATACATTGCACAACAGTGTCACTGACTCTCGTGGCACCAAAATGAAAACTTTCTGTCCTGGTCTATTTTGTTCTTAGAAGAGAATCTTTCATATATATATATATATATATATATATATATATATATATATATATGAATTCCTGTCCAGGACTGTTGGCTGGCTGTCCCCTATAATGCTAAACGAACCAGTCGCTCACAGTGAATGACCGCTCCCCGCTTAAAAACGGGGGGCGCCCTTTGCGTGGACGCGTGCAGCCCCTGGATCTCGAGCGGCTCCAATAGCTTAGGCTTGGCCTTGCCTTCCCTCAGGTGGGGTACCTGGAGGTCTCCGCCTACCTCAGTCATTTGCCCAATCCCACCTGGGGGAAGCGTTGCCAAGGAGACCAGTCCAGGTAGGGGAGGGATTACCTGCCCACACAATAGAGGGAGGATCTTACCTGGGAATCCTCACTTGGCTCCAGAGCTTCTCCCACCCTACCCACCCTCAGTTAATGCCTTATTTTGCAGGTTAACTTTTCTTCACAGGTTTCGCAGGTTAACTTTTCTTCACAGGTATGCGGGCGCTGCTACGTAAGGTCGCTGTTAAAGGGCCGGAAAGGAATTTCCCTGCATTGGCAGGTTTCGCCTTTCCCGTAGCAAAACGTCACAACTTTGGCAGTATCAGGCCTTGGGCGGAATCCTTTAGTCCATCTTCCTCTTTGCGGCGGCGATACCAGGGTTCCCCGTTAAAGGGGTTTCTGAAGGGAGGCTTTGGCCGTGCGCCGAAAGGTTGTCATTGCTCTCCCCTGCGGCGGCGGCGTAACGGGGGCGGCTGTCTCTGCTTGAACATATGTTCTCCAGAGCCGGCCCATCCCCCCCACACACACTGAAAAACCCTGATGCTCCCTAGATCCCCGGCTGGGGACTGGGGAGGGAGAACGCCCAATGCCTGAGCCAAGGTCTACCCACATTTGAAATTCAATAAAGTTGTGGCCAATTTAATCCCATAGCACGTTGTCTCGAGTCGTTATTCCGCATGACGGGGGGACCGCGGGGGATCTGGGGACTCCGCCTGTCCACGCAATGTTACTGTTTTCACAGGAGTTTATGGAAATGAATAAAGATAAGCATTGCACTGCTTTTTACTTACCGTATTGGCCCGAATATAGGTAAAGGTAAAGGGACCCCTGACCATTAGGTCCAGTTGTGACCAACTCTGGGGTTGCGGCGCTCATCTCGCTTTATTGGCCCTGGAACATTTTAGAATGATATCTCTAATATTGTTCTAATAACTTTAAAAGGGTCAGTGTGGGTCCAGCCTTGGTATGCCTGTGGCATCATGCTGGCTGTGTTTGTCAGTGATAGTGGCAAAAATGGAGCATTCCAGAGGGGTGTCAGGGATATGCCATGGTGTCGATGGATACTAAGTCTTCCCTTTCTTCTAGGGATGGCAAATTAAATTTCCCACTGAAGTCGATGGGAAGGGAAATGGTCGGAAAATTGACCCAGCTCATGCCTTTGCCACTTTGAGCTTGCTGATCTATAAAGGTTGCTTAACAATACTTATCAGCTTTATATCAATTTCAAATGCTCAAAGTCCTTTCCTCGCATTATCCAGTGGTAATCACGGATGAGGGAGGAATTAGTTCAGTCTGCTTCTTGCTGTGGACCAACTCAAGTAAACATTCCTATACAGTGGTATCTCGGGTTACAAACACTTCTGGTTACAGACTCCACTAACCCAGAAGTAGTACCTCGGGTTAAGAACTTTACCTGAGGATGAAAACAGAAATCGCACAGTAGCAGCACGGAGGCGGGAGGCCCCATTAGCTAAAGTGGTACCTCAGGTTAAGAACGGTTTCTGATTAAGAACGGACCTCTGGAACGAATTAAGTTCACAACCAGAGGTACCACTGTAGTTGCTTGGTGGTCAGAACACAACTGTCAGTCCAAGTGTGCTGTTCTCTGGGTTTTGGGATGCAGTTTCAGTCCTTAGAAGTGTGCACAGGGATGCATACCTGTATTTTACATGAAAATATGTACAAAATGCTCCTTTATTGAAAAATTCATCGGGAGATGTCCATTTAAGAGGACGAGTGAGTAGCTAATGTGTACAATTTACATGTGGACTTTTCATTGGAAAGTCCACATAAACCAAAGCATTACAGATGAATGACTGAGTGACCATGAAGCTGATATGGAATGGACTTATGACATAATCCAGTCAAATTTAAAACACAGTGGTACCAGTGGGAGGCCTTCCACAATTAACCTCCCCCAATAATGAAATGGCAGTTTGTTTGAATTTAAAAGTGCTTAACTATTGTTGGACAGCACTTATACGCTATACACATGGCTTTCCATAACTTTTATCCATCATATACTATATGCAGCTCCTAGCACATTGTTGATAGCAGCATCATTATGATGTACTTCAATACCCTCCTATAATTTGTTATCTGCTTCAATACCCTCCTATAATTTGTTATCTGCTTTTTCTGCAATTGATCTCTATCCAATTTGACCAGATCCACAATCTATCCTGTAAAATCAGCTTACGTGAAAACTGATATCTGCATCTACCATACTTGTGGTTACTAGATCAATTTTAAATTTTAAATAGTAGTAACAACAAAGTTCTTTCCTTCTTGCGTTACACTTTTGAATTCTACAGAGACCCTGTTTCTCGCAGAAACATTTTATGAATGTTCTTGCTCATTTAGTGTTTCTTGAACATACAATTTATTCTGCACTATTAGCTCCTAAACACTGGAATTGATCCCTGGAAAACAAGGCCCAACTGTAAAGAACTGACTAGATATACTTTGCTGAATTATTTTCCTTCACAACTCTACAGGGGATTTAAAAAATCTATGTTCTTCATTCAAATAACACCAAATGACACACACTTTTTTGTTTTTAATTTGGTTCTCATTGGAATTTCCAGAAAGGAAAATATACATCTTTTTCCCCCTGACATGGTTACAGTAATGTGATATTGCTTTCTCAGCCAGTAAATTATGTAGCTATATTCTGCAGAAGGCCATTTTAGGAACATTGATTCACAACTCACTGGCTGCAATCCAGCAGTAACTTTTCAGCTACACATCTGAAACAACAGAGACCCACACACGTTATTGAATGATATGCCAGAGGGGTTCAAGTCATGTTTAACATCCAGGTCTAAGTGTGTTTTGTTGGATTTCTGTCACCATACAAGGCCCTGTAGATAATGAAAGAGTGTGTCTTTAATTTTGCACCTTAACTTTGTCACGGTTTAACTGGTATAATTACTTCACCTTTTAGCCAAAATGAAAATTCCACACATACATCAGAGCCATTCTGTGAATGCAGCAATGATCAACGTTAGTCAAGCTGCTCTTGAAGCTTAACTCTGACCCAGTTAAAAAAATATATATTGATTTTTTAATTTGCGAGTTTGAACCCTCCTTGCCAAACATCAGGTGAAGTCATGCCAAAGTCACATTTTGGTCCACCATCTTGATTCAAAATAGTACCTGGCATCCAAACGTCAATGAAGACCCTCACCCCCAACTCAAGAACCATGGTGCTGAGCTTGGCAATGAGAGGCAGTTGAACCTATGCCAAAAAAATGGACGAAGTCACACCAAAGTCATGTTGTGTTCCACCATCTTGGAACAACATGGTGTTTAGTGTCCAAACATTGATGAAGCCTGCAGCCCCCACCTCAGGAACTATTGTGCCAAGTTTGACAATGATCTATCAAGATGGAATCAAACCTATGCCAAAAATGAGTGCAGTCATGCTAAAGTCATGTTTTGCGGCACTATATTGATTCAAAATAGCACCTGGCACCCAAATGTTGATGTAGACCCCACCTTAGGAATCCTTGTACCAAGTTTCCAGCTTCTCTGCACCATGCAAAATTTTGTAACTTTTCTCATGCCTTCCAGTCATCATTTTTTCCTAACTAAAATGCCCTGATCATTACATCCTTTGGTTGCTTTTTTCTGTACCTTTTCCAGCTCTACAATATCATTTTTGGGGATGTGGTGGTGACCAGAATTGTACATACAATGATTTACAGAATGATGAGCAGAATTGTACATACATTCCAACCATGCACACTCTAAGTATATTGTAATATGGGCAGTATTATTTTCAGCTGTTTTTCTAAAAGGAAACATGGTTTAGTGCAAGGTCAGTGATATGAACCTGAATAAAGTCAACAGAGATGAATGGTCATGTATAAATTTGGTGGATGGTCTTAATCCAACTCTTAATGTACAGCTGTCTACTTCACAGAAGCCATCAGATACCAATTTTCCATTTCTAATGCACAGGTCAACGAGTAAGAGTTTAGAGCTTCCCAAATGAGCTTATCATTATTATTTTTGAATGATTCATTCATATTTGACAAACATTTATTCACAACTTTTACATGTTCAATAATTATAGGTTACTCAGAGCAACCCAGCTCATTTCCAGTTGTTTAGGATTCAGATCCCCATCATCCTTTACCGGTGGCCATACTGGCAAGATATCAGGCGTGGAGAGTCCTCCCCTCACTTTGGTAACTTCCCAGAGAAGAATTAACAAGCAGCTGACAGATTTATAGTCCTTTTTTTACAACATCATGTTGCAAGCACTAATACACAGCTCTCCGCAAGGAGGGCAGTTGGCTAGTCTAATCCTTCTTCAGGCTTCCTCAGCATTTTGGGCGCCATCATGAAGTTCCTCCCTCCCTCTGACTCCTCTGCTCTCTGATACGTTCAGACCTCCGAGTCTGTGGTGAGGGGGTGGGTCCCCATGCTTTCAAGTGACGTCTCAGCTAGCTGCCCCCTCCCTTCTGGTTCTGTTGTCATTATCTCACAACTGGGTAACTCACCCCGTAGCTGTTCAGCCTCTCTCTCTCTCTCTCTCTCTCTCTCTCTCTCTCTCTCTCTCTCTCCTTCTCTCTGCTTCTGAACACGCTGTGGACAAGAGGGTTGACTTCCCACCCAGCTCTCCATCGGAGAGAAGCTGGTCTGCCATGGAATGCATTCCCCAGTCCTCATCTTCAGAACATTCCCTGACACAAGGGCTGTGGGATGTAATCTGCTGGGAGCAGTCAAATACAACATTCCTTGTTTTCCTAGAGTGGACCTGCAAGGGAATGTTTGGTCCAGCCAATCAAAACTTCCTGTTCCTCCTGGCCTGGAGCATCCTTCCTTGCATGTGACTAGTGGGTGGGCATGACCTTTCCAGACCTGGTAAAAGGACAAGGCATGCTGCTACTCTCTCTCTTTTCTATCTTCCTTTCGTCCTGTGAACTGCTGGACTGCTAGCCTGCAGTCACTAGGTAAATCTCCCTTAGGGGGTAAATGTTTGTATATGTTTGAAACTTTAAGCCTAAAGCCTGTCTTCAGGGATCACACTGTGCTATGCCTGATTGTGAGCAAACTTTCTTTTTATTGCTTATGAATAAGACTGTGGTGTCTTTATTCTTTTAGGAGGAATTCAAGGGGTCTTACCAGGAAAATATTAGAACACATTTCAATCTGGAAAAGCCAGAATGAATTGCGTATTGTCTTAAGAAACTCACATGAGTCTGCAACAAGTTTTCTGCTGTGTAAAGGGGAATGCACTCTGCTAAGTAAAGGAACTTGCCAGTGCAAGTTAGGAAGGATATTAATAAACAATATATCCTCTCCTGCCACCCAGAACATTCCCACAAAGACTGATGGGAGTTGGTGTTCAAAATATCTGTCAGGCATCAGCTTGAGGAAGGCTACTCTAGATCGTTTGTGTGTATCCTTGTATCTTTTTGACTACCAATAGATGTCAATAATTCACTTAGATTTCACCTATGTTTAAAGCAAAGGTCCCCAAGGATTCTACATGGAGAAATCCCAAAGACTGCAACATAGTGCCTACTTCCTATGTCTACTGGGTGACCCAGAATGAAAAGAAAAACAAAAGTAAGCAACTGTTTTATTATCTTCCATCTTAATGTTCTATTTCACAGTGTCTTTTAGAAACTAAAGTTGTTATAAGTCATTCCTCACAACTTTCAAGTAACCTTTACAATTATAAAAAAAGCTACTCAATGGTCTGTCAGATATAAAAGTGTCTAATGACTGACTGATCAACTTGGATGGATTGCACTAGAGGCATCTAAGTCTAAAGAAATTGTCAGGTTTCATTAATAAAAAGAGTTAGATCATTTATAATATATAGCAGATGTCCCCCAAAAAAGGGGTATGCACTGGGGGTGGGGGAATCAAAATGAGCAGTGGACACTATGACAGATAAGGTCCTTGGTTACTCAAATTTCTCCTGCCTTACTAATAATCTGCTCCTTCCTCCCACTCCTCCCAATATTATTTTGAATGAAATTTTGAATCTAGGGAAACCAATCAATATCTTGTCATTGATTATACTGAAAAGAGGATTTCACTAGCCCACCCCTAGGATTAGATCTCTTAAGAACTAGTTCTTAAAGTCGTTAATGAAAATTGAGTAGTATATGAAGAGGGTGGAACAACCATCAACGTTCCATTTGGTTGGTATATGTAAGGATTATGAATTTTGAGTGGCCCTAATCTGGGGAGAATGTGGGAAATGCTGCTTTTGCTTGCCTGGGATCAATTGGGATGTAGCCATTCTCCGTAAGGTGTCCAGCTAGCCAATAGTTAGCATGCTGGAATTGCTAAATCTGAATTTGAATTGGGTCCAGAGTCAGCAGCATAGGTACATGCAGTGGGGATGGAGCTGTACGGCTGCACTGATACGAACAACAGATTGGTGGTGGTGCTCCTGTTGCTGCAGCTAGGTGACCCTGATCTAACCATCACCCTGCCCGTCTCATCCCAGTAAGCAGCAGCAAGGATATTGATAGGAGGATGGCTCCATGAGAGTCAGATCATGCTTGAAATAAACATGCTGACCCACAATACATATGTATAACGTGCACATTAATTTGAGCATTTTACATGATATTCTTGTAAAGAAGCTGGTAAAATGCGGTCTTGACTATGCTACCACTCAGTGGATTTGTAACTGGCTGACTGACCGAACCCAAAGGGTGCTCATCCTGGAGAAGAGTGACTAGTGGGGTGCCACAGGGTTCTGTCTTGGGCCCGGTCTTATTCAACATCTTTATCAACGACTTGGATGATGGACTCAAGGGCATCCTGATCAAATTTGCAGATGACACCAAACTGGGAGGGGTGGCTAACACCCCAGAGGACAGGATCACACTTCAAAACGACCTTGACAGATTGGAGAACTGGGCCAAAACAAACAAGATGAATTTTAACAGGGAGAAATGTAAAGTATTGCACTTGGGCAAAAAAAATGAGAGGCACAAATACAAGATGGGTGACACCTGGCTTGAGAGCAGTACATGTGAAAAGGATCTAGGAGTCTTGGTTGACCACAAACTTGACATGAGCCAACAGTGTGACGCGGCAGCTAAAAAAGCCAATGCAATTCTGGGCTGCATCAATAGGAGTATAGCATCTAGATCAAGGGAAGTAATAGTGCCACTGTATTCTACTCTGGTCAGACCTCACCTGGAGTACTGTGTCCAGTTCTGGGCACCACAGTTCAAGAAGGACACTGACAAACTGGAACGTGTCCAGAGGAGGGCAACCAAAATGGTCAAAGGCCTGGAAACGATGCCTTATGAGGAATGGCTAAGGGAGCTGGGCATGTTTAGCCTGGAGAAGAGGAGGTTAAGGGGTGATATGATAGCCATGTTCAAATATATAAAAGGATGTCACATAGAGGAGGGAGAAAGGTTGTTTTCTGCTGCTCCAGAGAAGCGGACACGGAGCAATGGATCCAAACTACAAGAAGAAGATTCCACCTAAACATTAGGAAGAACTTCCTGACAGTAAGAGCTGTTCGACAGTGGAATTTGCTGCCAAGGAGTGTGGTGGAGTCTCCTTCTTTGGAGGTCTTTAAGCAAAGGCTTGACAACCATATGTCAGGAGTGCTCTGATGGTGTTTCCTGCTTGGCAGGGGGTTGGACTCGATGGCCCTTGTGGTCTCTTCCAACTCTATGATTCTATGATTCTATGACATGTGAATGCTTTGGCTAAACACATTAATTTAACCTACAATACATATGTATAACGTGCACATAAATTTGAGCATTTTATATGTGAATACTTAGGCTCAACAAGTGCAGCAGATATAAGCTGTACTGATAGGCAGAAAATCTCCTACGTGCTGCTAGGGACGAAACCAACCTTGACCAATTCCCTTGCCCAAGCTGGTATGAAGAGAGGTAAAATGCATATTCCCATCAAGGGAAGCCATGAGCTTGTGACTCAACAGGTGCTGTCTCAAACTGAATTAGTCAAAGCCAGGTCTGCCCGAATGGGCCCAATTCTGTTTAGGATTGGGCCAAATCCAATACCACTGTCAATATGCTTGGTGATATTCGATTTTGATTGATCCAAGATTTCCCTTTGCGGAAACCATGCTGTTTCAGCAAGATTTGTTCTTTTGATTTGAGAATTAAATGTACAGTGGTACCTCGGGTTACATACGCTTCAGGTTACAGACACTTCAGGTTACAGACTCCGCTAACCCAGAAATAGTACCTCGGGTTAAGAACTTTGCTTCAGGATGAGAACAGAAATCGTGATCTGGCGGTGCGGCAGCAGCAGGAGGCCCCATTAGCTAAAGTGGTGCTTCAGGTTAAGAACGGACCTCCGGAACGAATTAAGTACTTAACCCGAGGTACCACTGTATATTAATCTCAAATCATGCTTTCCACCCATTTCCCCAGTCACAACTCTATTCTTTTATATTTCCCACCTTGAATACATCCCTCTTAACCAATGATTTACTGTTGCTAGTTACCTGCAATTCTTGCCCCCTTCTCTCCCCTCCCCACTTTTCCCTTAAAGTATTGTTTTTAATGTAGTTGCGTGTGTAGGTCCCCAGGCCACCCCTCAAATAACTTCACACATAACACGTAATTTTAGTTTTGGTTTTTGGGCACTATTTTGGCCACAACTTTATTAAAATACAAAATCAGTGAGTGGTTGTTTAGACATTGGTTATGACTATCTGTCCCCCCGCCTGGGACAGAACTGACATCCCGAGGTCCGATCGGTAGCCAGTAGAAGGGAAAGTCAAACTTGGGGGTCATTTGAGCTAAGCGTCGGACCCACGCTGCTCACCCCAGCAGCTCCCCGAAAGCTTGCCAGCCCTGGTCCAATGACAGGGATTCCCATGACAGGGATTGGGCGGCCCTGGTCCCATGACAGGGATTGGACGAAATCGTGGCAAGCCCCAGGATTCCTTTAACGGAATTCCCTTCAGCGCAATGGGAGGGGCAGGCACGGCCTATCCTGACCCCTCCACCACCAGCATATTATAACCAATGCCTAACCACAACCTTACAAGTTGTGACGAATTGCTGAGTAGTAGGCAAAAACCAAATGGCACAGCCAATCACCAAATGGAAAAATTCCTACTAGGCCCCTGCGCCAAGGCAGACGACCCCATGACAGGCACAGCAAGGTCAACCGGAAAAGAGGGCGGGCGGGCGGGTGATCCGGTGCACTCTGCAAAGAGAAAGAGAAACCAGAGTGCACCAATATTTAAAGACTATGGTCCCACCCACCCAATTTGCAACATACAATTTGCCCCAGCAACCCGGTTACCCAATCATAATGCCAGGCAACAACTCTTAACCTGCCTGGCAACAAGAGGCCTGGCCTGGTGGCCCACACCGCAACACGTGCTCTCATTTATTGGAGAACACGCTTTACACAACAATTACCTACTTGGTAGCTCTAGTGGTGTGACTAATAAAAAGAAAAACAGCATACCCATTCACATACTGATATTTTAAAATGCTTGCTTTTCCTTAAATGTTCTTACTCCTTTCCAGTGCAAGAACTTATTTGCTGTAATGCATGTCTTCACTTTTTTATGAGGACAAACTCCACAATGCCTCCCAATATCCTTTCAAAACCTTTCCTCTTTATATAGTGGGCTCCCTGCCCTGTGCATGCAAAAATATTTACAGACTAGCAATCTGAACCAACTGTTAACTAACACTTAGCTTTTGACATCATTTTCATCTGTATTCATGTGCTGACTGGATAATTGGACCCAACATACAAAGCAGAAAAAGACCCTTGTTTCAGTGGAGATGACTATAACTTGGTGCATTCATTCACTTCAAAACATTAAATATTTTTTCCTCCCACAAAGGCTCTCTTTTGCTCTGACTTTGAATTAAGTTAATGAATGACAACAAAACACACCCTATTTAATTTAAAACAATAGTTAACTTGAGGCTCTTTTAAAGAAGTTCTCAATTGCTGTTTTCAGCCCTGCAAATTAATTACATTCTTGCCATCAGTTAAGAACTGAATTCAATTATGTATCAAAACAGAAGTATTTATTGACTGGGTGGGACCCGACAGCATTTCCATTATCCTTCACAGTTTCATTTTAGACTTTGTGGCCTTTTGGTAGCTTCTAGTTTGTTCTTCTATAGTCGTCTTAGCATCTGGTACCATACTGTGTGAACAGGATGTTAGACTAGATGGGTCTTTGGTCTGATCTTAACTCACTATAATTCAAATACAGTGGTACCTTGGGTTAAGTACTTAATTCGTTCCGGAGGTCTGTACATAACCTGAAACTGTTCTTAACCTGAAGCACCACTTTAGCTAATGGGGCCTCCTGCTGCTGCCACGCCGCCGGAGCACAATTTCTGTTCTCATCCTGAAGCAAAGTTCTTAACCTGAAGCACTATTTCTGGGTTAGCGGAGTCTGTAACCTGAAGCGTATGTAACCTGAAGCGCATGTAACCTGAGGTACCACTGTAGTGAATTTCAGTACCAAATACCCCAAGCTAGCCACCATGACATCTCTTGGTTTTTTGACTTTCCTTTAAAAAAACATTATTTGGTTTTTCAAATTACAGTTTTACAATCACATATCGAATATACAACATAAAAAACAAGATTCCAAAGAATCTCCGGGACTTCCCTCCTCCCCTTTGTGGGTCCTGTTGTTAGTCATTTCCTCCTGCATATTTTATACTAATCCAGGCATAGGGAAACTCGGCCCTCCAGCTGTTTTGGGACTACAACTCCCATCATCCCTGAGCACTGGTCCTGTTAGCTAGGGATGATGGAAGTTGTAGCCCCAAAACATCTGGAGGGCCGAGTTTCCCTATGCCTGTACTAATCCAAATCTTGTACGTCTCCATTATATCCAAAATTCACCATTAAACTACAAGTGTTATTCCAGTCCTACCAACAATTTCAACTGTTTACAATGGTTTTTAAGATTAATTATAAATTTCCCCCCATTCTTTATTAAAATTTTGGTCTTCCTGATTTCTCATTCTTCTGGTCATTGACATCTCTTGTTAATAGCAAACACAACTGTCCAAAACAACTTTGTGAGTCCAACACCACCCATCTCAAACAAACTGTAAACCATGGTCTGAGAATTTCGTATGGATCCTACTACGCAAGTGCAGAGGCGCCGCCTTGGGGCCAGCGTTGGAGGGGCTCAGTGCCGCATCACACACCTGTAATGTCACACGCAGCTGTGCGCAGCCAGGAGGAAGCCAAGCACCTAGCCTGGCAGAGGACCGGGTGAGCCTCCTGCCAGCCGGGCTGCAGCATGGTGAGGCTGGCACAGCCAGAGTGGGAGCCACCGCTGCAATCCGCTACAGCAGCCAGAGTCAGCGGCAGGGCTGGGGGAAATGACAGTGGCAACAGAGTACTGCAGCAGGGCTCCCCAGCCATGGGAGGGCTGGTTGTTTGTGGAGCACCTGAGCTGTGGTCGCCACAGCTGCTTCTGCCAAGAGCCCTGTGGCAGCAGTGGCAGAAGAAGGAGGTGGAGGCGGCGGCAGCAGTGGCACAGACAACATTCTGCTCAGCGCTTGGCATCCTCCGCCCCCTCAATATTGGGGCGGAGCCTCCTGTTAAACAGTATAGAAGGGGCTAAAGACACCTCAGCCCACAGGAGCCTATGCGGACATGTAAGCGTTCAATATATATTTAATTTGTAAAGCAACTTGAATTGAATTGAAATACTTTATTGTCACTTGTACAACTTGTATACAGTGAGATTACATGAGCACCCTCCACTCAGCTCTCTTAGTCTTAATTCCCCTCGTTTACTGATGCACACCCACCAAACCTGAAAGTCAGTTGCCCTGTTGTTATCTTTTCATTCAGCAGCCTAACAGCCCATGGATAGAAGCTGTTCTTTACCCTGTTGGTGTGACTAATCATGCTTCTATATCTTCTGCCCAAGGGCAGGAGATCAAGAAAGTGCCAGTCAGGGTGTGAATCATCCCTAAGAATTTTCCTCACTCTCCTGAGGCGACGTTCTTCTGCGATGTCATCCAGTGGATTCACAGCACAGCCCATAATATCTTGTGCTGTATTCACCACCTCCTGTAGGCACTTCCTATCCTATCACCACACCGTGATGCAGTATGAAAGGACACTTTCTATTGTGGACCGGTAGAAGGAGATCATCAAATGTTGATTGATATCATTCTTTTGCAATACTCTGAGGAGATGGAGTCTTGTTGGGCTTTCTTAACCACCTGGGTTGTATTGATTTTCCAAGTAAGGTCTTCACTAAGATATACTCCTAGGAATTTAAAGGAAGAGACTCTCTCCACACAGCCCTCCCCGATGTACAGCAGGGCTAGTTCTCCTCTCTTCCTCCCAAAATCCAACACCATCTCCTTTGTCTTGCTGATATTAAGGTGTAAGTTGTTCCCTAGGCACCATGTATATATTTTTCAGACCTTCCCTCTACGCGCTGATACTTATAACCAAAGTGGAAATGCTGTTTCTCAAAGACCAAATAAAAGGTGTGTGAGAGTAAAATGTTACAGATTTTACAGTTGGAGGTTCTTTACACAGCCTCTCATGTGGGAGTCAGGTGTTTTTTGTGAATAAAGGGCAATGTCAGGAATCAAGTTTGTTATTTTAGATTCCTCTTTGTAATAAATTTACTGCTAGAGCAAATCCATTCTGTTAGTTGTTCAATTTTCACGGCTATGAAGTGGTGATTTGAAGGAAGTGGAGGGTGCATGATACAGGGTTTGTTATTATTTGTAAGCCTCCCATAGATAATCAACTAGAGCTATGTAATCTGTGTATAAAATAATCTTCATGATTTCAAAATAAACAGAAGCCGTATTTGAGCCAAACTGGGGAAGTATCCATAGACTAAATATTTTGTTCTTCCACAGAACAGCTTATTTAATGGTCTAATTACAGTGCAAGAGAACTTTAAATTTCTGGAGTCTATTGACTTAAAAAGTTGGGGCCTGAAACAAATGTTCAAATATGGAATACTCCTGTTTAATTTGGTTGAACAAGGCTTTGAGCAAGGTGGGTCTATCCAGAATTTTGGGGGAATGGGGATGGAGTGAGTGGGGTTCCATTAATCCGTGGGGAGGGGAGGGTGCCTGCCTGTAATTTGTTCATGTCTATTATATGTTGCAAATGTTGATTTAATCTTATGAGTCTTGCGTCCTCATTCCGGTAGAGGCAATTCCTTGGCTGCTCACTCCAACCCTCATTTTTCAATCCTCCCTGTTTAAAAGGACATGTAAAATTTCCTGTGATCCCAAGCACAATAAGTAAGTGAATTGTCCCTCAAAAATCACCTTTTTTAAAAAAACCTGATATTTGACTTAACCATGGATACTTTTGATGTAGAGATTGGGTGATTACATGCAGTTAAAGCCCCAGTAATTGCTGATACAATGCATCCATTTAAAATACACGGTTCCTGACCTAACCACTGAACATGAGAAATCAGATTCTGAAGTGCTCTGAAACTGCTTTCCACCATTGCTTTAAATTCTCAGTATCACAAAGGATTCATTGACTGATCCTTGAATTATATCCTATATTCTGGTTTAAGTGTCTAATGAATAGATTATATTTCTGTAAGAAAAGTCCGTTTAACATACAAGGTTAAAAGAAGCAAAAAGGACTTGAAAGCATCTCTAGACATAATGAATATCTTGTCTTGCTTCACACAGAGAAGTAAAAGAATCTCTCATTCCCATGGACATGATAAACTAGGGGTAGTCAACGTGGTACCTGCCCCCAGATGTTGATGGAATATAACTCCCATCTTCCCTGGCTGTTGGTCATGCCAGTAGAATTTTTGGGAGCTGCAATTCAACAACATCTGGAGGGAACTATTAAAACATCAAGTCATAGGTGTAAGGACCATGACCTTCTCTTATTTCATCAAAACCCTGGGTAAACACCTGAACCCCCTGGAATCTTGCACAGCTCAGAGACTGGGGTGGTGTGTTGTTGTTATTGTTGTTGTTTAGTTGTTTAGTTGTGTCCAACTCTTTGTGACCCCATGAACCAGAGCATGCCAGGCACTCTGGTGGCGTATAGCAATGCAAATCATGGCAGTGGTGAGTGGGGGTCAGTAAATGGAATTAAATTAAATTAAACACGCATTTATAGCATTTATTACGACGTAGGACAGGCATACTTTTGTTGGGATGTGGTAGAAATGAATAGCACTGTAGTTTCATGCACTCTCACTAGGGATTAGGCTATATTGAACAAAGTAAAGTTCTGAGTAAAGTTGAATAGCACTGCAGTGCAGTTTAGACATTAAGGGTGGCATTCAACTACTGTACTGTGTTCCGTAAATAGGACTTTCTTCACTCTTCCCCTCTTTGTGCACCCCACGTTCTTCCCAAATCTGCGCCAGAGTGTTGAAAGAAAACCCAGAACAGATTTAGGGGAGACAGAGAGGAGGGAAGCTCCCATTATTAATGTGTAAATCCTTGTGTTGATGGGAGACTTAGTGATGCATTGAATACAACCTTAACAGCACAATGGTACGTTAAAAGAAAAGAAAAGTAAAGGACCCCTCGATGCTTAACAGCACAATGCTATGTTAAAAGAAAAGAAAAGTAAAGGACCCCTGAACGGTTAAGTCCAGTCAAAGGGTGACTATGGGGTTGTGGCGATCATCTCGCTTTCAGGCCGAGGGAGCTGGCATTTGTCCACAGACAGCTTTCTGGGTCATGTGGCCAACATGACTAAATCGCTTCTGCTGCAACGGGACAGCATGACGGAAACCAGAGCACACAGAATCGCCATTTACCTTCCCGCCACAGCAGTACCTATTTATCTACTCGCACTGGCATGCTTTCAAACTGCTAGGTTGACAGGAGCTGGGACAGAACAACAGGAGCTCACCCCGTCGCGGGGATTCAAACCGCCGACCTTCTGATTGGCAAGCCCCAGAGGCTCAGTGGTTTAGACCACAGCCCCACCCATGTTCCTAATGCTATGTAAGTATTCCCAGGTAAGAGGAGGTAGGATTGCATTCTAAGATTCACCATCAACATCACTTATACTTAGAATAGATCCACTGAAGACAATGGACTTAAATCCATGGGTCTTAATGGGTCTAAACTGAGTATGACTTAATTGGATATCACTACTACTACTACTACTACTACTACTACTACTACTTTTATTATTTATACTCTACCCATCTGGCTGGGTTTCCCCAGCCACTCTGGGTGGCTTACAGCATATATAAAACATACTAAAATATCAAGCATTAAAAACCTCCTGATATAGGACTGCCTTCAGATGTCTTCGAAAAATTATGTTCTTTATCTCCTTGACATCTGAAGGGAGGGGCATTTCACAGGGCGGGCGCCACTACCGAGAAGGCCCTCTGCCTGGCTCCATGTAACTTTGCTTTTTGCAGTGAGGGAACTACTAGAAGAACCTCAGATGAGGCCTTCAGTGTCCAGGCTGAATGATGGGGGTGGAGATGCTCCTTCAGGTATACTGGGCCGAGGCCATTTAGGGCTTTAAAGGTCAGGGCTTTTAAAGGTCTGGAGTATTGTATATTCATTTCTTTGCTTGAGAATTATGGGTTTTCACCATTAAGGTCTTACTGAGAAGCAGGCTTTTTCCACTTCAAATCTTACCGGTCATAATAATGGCATGAAAAGCTATATGTTTCATTTGGGTAGCGAGAAATTAGCTTTCGTCTGCCATTTAGGAAGTGTTTCTCATTATCTGATTGACCAGTCACACACGGAATTAATGATTGAGGGTTATATGCCAAAAAGGCTGCATTAATACCACATTTTAAAATCATGCTCCGTATAAACTCATTTCTTTCCTAACAATGGGTCCTAAGTGTTAGGGTGAATTTAGAATGGTTGTATAATTAGCATTTTGTTAAAAAGAGCTAGGTAACAGGATTGTTACAAAATAATAATAATATTATTGCTCCCCTGTCTCTGTGTGGTAGGAAATTCAGGGCAGCCTTTGCAGAAAAAGAGCAAACACTCGTGAGGAATGGAGCAATCAGACTAAGAGTTTGTCCAGAGTTTTGTGCCATGTTTCTAGACAGGTCTAGGTTTTAAAGCTCCAAGACCAAGTGGTTTTTGTTTGTTTGGTTGATTGGTTTTGGCCCCAACAGTTTCCCCAGGAAAACCTGCATTTCCATGGAAAGCAGTTCATAAATCTAATTATTATTGTTAATAATAATAATAATAATAATAATAATAATAATAATAATAATAAACCCATGTAGCCCACTGGATATTGTAGACTGGATATAAAGTAGTTGCTTCCCCAATTTTGGAGTTTTTTAGTCCTGTATTATATGTAAATGATAACATATAAATATAATAATATTGGTACCCAACAGCTTGTTACTTTTTAATACCTCACCAGCAAACAAATGCTGACTGCATATAATACCAGCACGATAGGAGTATTGCTCCATATGGTGAACTGATGAGGAAATAATGATTTCTTTTAAAGTCAACCAGATATTTCATGCTGCTTTCTTGAGACCATCTCTTTTGATGGTACCTTTAAAAAATATACATTTCAGAATTTATTTTTAAGGGAAATAGTCCAACAGACATTCATCTGAATGTTCATTATATATATCTACAAATATCTATCTGATACAACATATGGAGTAGCCATGTTTTTATGCTTGTCATCAATATGAAAGTTTCTGACCTCAAACAAGGAAAAGAATAAACCATTTCATACATAATAATATTTTATGATTTTCAGTTACAAGGCAATTGAAAATTTCAAGTCCATTGTACCTTTCCAGCTGAATTTAATATACTATAATAGCAAATCCCAGGCATTATCCATTAAGGCACCAAAATATTAAAAGTAATGGAAGTAGCATACTCCTACCATAAACAATGTATGTGTGATTACGTTTTTTAAAAAATTATTGTAGCATTTCCAGTGGGGACATCATGATTGTGGCCTCCTTAGGGATGCCAGGAGATTGCCAGAAAGCTATTTGGCAAGCAATCCAGACACACATTTAGGAAACAAGATGGATGATGGTGAGGCCTACTTGGCTGACTGTGAAGGCCCATGAGAGGTAGATAGCCTTTAGGAGAGAGATCGTGTTTTATGAGCTATCAATGTAGATTTTTCCTTTAACCTCAGATCTCTGAAACATACTCTGACACTTATTGTTTTTATGGGGACCTTTCTGCTTCCAGTAAGACATACAATTATTCAAGTGCTCGTTTCTATTTATTTATGGGACTTGTCTGGTAGCATCAGCAAAGCATAAATATAAACAGAAGTGGGGAAATAGTTCTTAGTCTGTCCAAATGTAATTTTGGAACTCAGTTCCAAAATTATCAGGGGGGGAAATGCAGCTCAGTGTATTCATCGTTATTTACTGGAAAGCAAAGCAAAGCAAGAAAGTAAAAAGCTTCATCAAGTGTCTTTGTGTACATGAAAGCTTTCACTCATACAGTGTGAGTTTCATGATAATTTGCCATAAATCACAACTTTTTTGACCACTGGTGTATAGAAGCACTTTTATTGTGTGGTTATACATAGGCGTATTCAGAAATAAGTTAAATGGGACTTAGCCACAGGAAAGTGTATATAGGATAATGTATCATGTTGTACACGAAGGAGTAGGAGATAGAATTTCTCCCCAGAGCCAAAGACCTGTGTTCACCACTTTCCCAATTCATGGATGGTTATGGTTGGATGCAACCCAACAGATAGAGTAATATAGACAAACAAACTGGCATCAATAAGGAGCAGCCAATATGGTGCATGCTAGGTGTTGTTAGATAACTCCCTTCACCTCTGACCTTTGGCAATGCTGACTGATGGATTGGCACATCTAGAAGTCACCACCACATTGACTACCCCAAAATATAGTTAGGTTTAGCAGGCCTTCCTTCCGTTTAGAGTCAATAATATATACAAGAAATGGTTCTCATTTCTCCAAGAAAATCCTTGAAATTAGGGTGAAAAGCAGCCCTAATTTGTATAGATATGTTGTCCTCTCCAAGCAATGCTTATACTTTATCAAACCACCAAGGGATACAATGAAAAGTTTCTCAACTCAAAACTGTTAATATTAAGGCTGACAAACCAACCAGAAAATCTGATCACATTGAGGAGCCGAAGACAAATATCAGATTACCTGAAGAAGATTCATTGTGCAATTTCAAATTAATGATAAGGGACTATATTTATCATAGTGATCTTACATTTTCTGCATCGCTGTGATGCTGTGAGGTGATACATTTTATCTTGCAGCAAGCATTCATGTCAGCAAATAAACACAGTAAATCAAAACTCAATAAAATATAA
Organism: Podarcis raffonei; assembly: GCF_027172205.1. Classification (NCBI taxonomy): domain Eukaryota; kingdom Metazoa; phylum Chordata; class Lepidosauria; order Squamata; family Lacertidae; genus Podarcis; species Podarcis raffonei. The sequence continues at coordinate 45,110,324 of NC_070612.1, forward strand.
AAATTGAACAGTGTTGTCACGTCCAGTTCACTTTCCCTAATGCGATTTCTTTAGTCAATATACAAGAAGTAATATTTGTTAACCCATTGTATCTCAGATTGAGTTTGTCAACTCAAATGTTGTCAGCTGTCGTGGAAACTCTTCACTCTGCTGTGCTCAGAAATTGTCTGCCATTTCTATGATCTTTTAAAGTGCTTACAGCTCAGTCCTATACATGTTAATAAGGGACAGTCTAACCCACGGGTGTCAAACACAAGGCCCGCGGGCCGAATCCGGCCCGCCAGACCTCGTCATGTGGCCCGTGTAGCATTTCCAGGATCGTGGGACGAAACTGGCCAGGCAGCCACGGCCCCGCTCCCCCGGGGAACGTGCCCCGTCATCCTCCGCTTCTGCCTTGCTCCCTGTTACAGGAATTCCCCAAAGTGCATCAGCATCTGCCGCTTGCCCAGCAGCCCCGGCGCCGCCTTGCGCCCGGCGCCCCTGCCATCCTCGGTGCAGGGAGCGAGGGGCGCGCAGGCAGGCGCTGCCCGGCGGAGCAACGGCTCCTTCCGAGCGGCTGGCAGCGGCTGGGCATGACTGGCCTCCCGCCTGGTCCCGCAGTGGCTGCAGACGCGGCCGAAGCAGTGCAGGGAAGGAGACGCCCGGCCGCCCGGCCGCCATGTTTCTGCTTTCAGAGCTAGTTATTACTTACATTATTACAAAAAACAGTAATAATTAAATGCAGTGACAATAATTTATGATAATAAAGAGCGGACACATAGTCCTACAGATACAACCGGCCCTTTGAGGGTGACCAAACTGCTGATGCGGCCCCCGATGATTTTGAGTTTGACACCCCTGGTCTAACCCCTTTACTAATACAGAACAAATATCACTTGACCTTCAAAATTGTCCTTTGAAATCCCCCTCCCATCATAGAATCATAGAATTGCAGCATTGGAAGGGACCCCGAGAGTCATCTAGTCCAAATCCCTGCAATGCAGGAATCTCAACACATGGTCTCCCATCCAATTTAAAACCACATCAGCCCCTGCTTAGCTTTGCAAATGTGCTAGCAGTTTTATTGCTGCGCCACTATGAACATCTTAATTTTTGTGCTTGCGTGAAGAATATCTGAAATAAAAATGTATGTATTCATGTTCTTTTCAGACCTCAGGAAATAAGACACTTATCGGGAAGTAAATCCAACTGAAGACAGTGGGACAGGCACAGGACTTGATTCTTGGAATTCTTTCCTGACAAAATGTTTCCTGGAAAACTTTTAAAAGATTTCTATAGCAACCCAGAAGGCAACAGAGAAAGGGTACAATTATAAGATGTGCCAAATGAATGATAAAGGAACAGTAAAATCCAGAATATTTAGGGAAACCTTTGTATGCGTGGCAGAGCCCTGGCAATATTTTATCCACGTTTCACATGTCTTCTTTCTATTGAATTTCCAGTATAAGAGGTGAACCTTAATGTCCAAGTTGGCTTCTCAGCTGGAAGTAAAACAAAGCAAGTCTCTCTGCAGTGCATCTCTGGGAGACGCCCGAGACCTTTCACCGTATGAATGTGATGATGTCAATAAAAAGTCATCACTACTGGAGATCTCAACATGAGTTTCTCCTGTTTCTTTCATTTCTCTGGACTGCTTGATCCACGAGCTTCATTGAATGTGAAAGGGGAGGAACGGGTTGCTAGTTTACGGAACTGAGAGATCCTTAGGGACTCCTTTATAAAACCAGGCTCTCTACAATGCCCTGAGGAGGCCCATGTGAACTGAGATGAGTGGGTTTTGCACTTCTTTTTTACTTTTCATCACATCCTGCAACTGTTTACAGAATTTGCCTCCAGTGGAGTGTGATGGGAAGCAGCGTCCTACCCCCTTAGCTTTTGCTTCGCTCTTGTTCTGGGAAATTGGAGTTCCCTGTTTAACTAAGCTGCCCCTTGTCTATAAACGGAAGGGCATATTGAGCAATGATCATTTTCAAATTACATGGCTGGCAGTTTCTAGTTCTGCTGGATTTATAACTGCTTTCAGATTCAGTGAACTGCACTTGATAATGCTGCATTTTGCCCAGAACCTTTCTTTAAATGTGTAATTGAAATTGTTCTACCAAATCTGTTTCATTTAGACATACTTCACTTATATCCATCTCTCAGCCACTCATAGATATTGATCTTGCCATGAAGAGTTAGCAGTGATTATAAAACACCTTTTCTCTTCTCCTACCCTTTTCTAATTTTTGCTTTATTTTTGAAGCACTGGCACACACCACACCAGTGATGCTTCATGATAATCAGAGAGACATCCCTGCAGATAAATTGGCTACATCAGTATCTGTGAAGCTTCATGGTGTTGTGATAATAAATTTAAAGGCACAGATGCCACATAAAGAGATAGTCTGGCCTATCTGCTACCATTTAGAGAGTGGCAGGTGTCTGATAAAGCACTCAGCAAGACTTTTTCCATCTGTCTGACCATCTACAGTTCCTACCATCCTCTTCCAACAGCAATGCTATAAAAAAAAATCTGAGATTTTAAAACAGCAATATAAATGCATATTACGTCAAAGGAACTTTGCGAGAGAAACACTTGCATGTTAGGCCCACCATGTGATTTTCTTATTCTGTGGCTTGGTCACACTAAAATAATGAAACCAGCTTCAGAATTTATTGCTCTGCAGTATTGGAGACATTGGCTCCCGTCAGTAATTTTCAGTTTCCTTCAGCAACAGATGTTAGACGGAAAGGGAGGGGGATGCAGAAACAAGGGAATAGCTAAGCTTCTATTCACCATATTTCAGAGGAATTAATAATAATGAAGTCCTTACTAGGTGGGATTTTGCTTGTTTATTTTTACAGCTCCCTTATCAAGGTGTACAAGCAGAAAAGTGGATTATGGTATTACAGGCCGACAAATTAAATGACTTAAAGATAGGCAGAGCACTATCTTTAGATCAGAGCTATTAGAAATGTCATGGCAGAACAAGCAGCAGCCTTCTCAAATGAAAATGTGAGTCCTGGAAGTCTAATTCTGCTTTCTATATAAAGAACATCACTGTGACTTTTATTCAATTGCAGAATGTATTATGCTCATTAAGTATAAAAATGTTCTATCTGTTCAGCGGATGGCACAAGGCAACAGAAGAGTCAAGGAAGGAAAAGATCCGATATAAGGACTTTGGGTTTCTTCTCTTTTCCATGATGCTCCAACTTAGTATTTCTTAGTATTGAACTGATATTACTCCTGCTCAGTTGTGTATGACAAGACAATTTTTTTCGGAGAGATCACTTGAAATACGTGAAGAAGCTTATGGGCTGTCTGAGATAGGAGGATAGATATCCTCCTAAACAGACAGTGAATTCATTTAAAGATCTATGCTAGTTGTTCACTGCATAAAAGTTCCTAGGCAGTTAGTCACTAGCCGTGTGCCAGCCCCTTGGGAATTGTGGTTTCCTATTGACTAGCCCTCAGTGTCCATGACTACTGTGGTTGAATGCCAGGTCAGCTCTGAATGAGACCTCCCTCATACATGATCCGGTTGTGGATGAGGAAGCTGTCTCACTGAGACCTTGGAGGAAAATTCCAGTTGAATGCAATCGAACACTGGTGAGGGCTAATCATTAAGCCTGCTTAGTAGCACTGTGAAGGCAAAAAAGAAGGCATACATTGGTGCCTCCATTGCATCCTCACTGTTCTATCCAGCAAAGCCCGAAGGAGGTGGTAGAACTGTTGGTAGCTCACTATGACTTGTTTACAAAGCATTTCAAGGGGAAAAAATCATTTGCATCCACTTGAGTTCACTATTATAGCAGACGAGTCTCAAGGGATGTCCAGAGCACTGTCTAGTTCTGTTGTGTTGGATGAGTTTCAGTTAGTAAGGCTCGAGGATGTGGACAAGGTGCTTGGATCAGAAAGGGTGGCCACTTGCCCCTCTTGGCTGATAAAAACTAGCAGAGAGAGGGCAGCTGGCTGGGCCAGGGAGGTGATTAATGCCTCCTTGCATGAGGGGGTGGCCTGGTCTACTTGAAATAGGCAGTGGTAAAGCCAATCCTCAAGAAACCGTCCCTGGATTTAGAAACTCTAAGTAATTAATGGCCAGTTGTGAATCTCCCCTTCTTGGGCAAGGTTCTTGACTAGATCTGTTCATGGACCAGATGCAGACACTCTTGGAGAAAACTACTTTGCTAGATCCATTTCAGTTGGGGTTTAGGCCCAGCTTTGGCACAGAAACTGCTTTGGTCTCCCTGTATGATAACCTCTGTCAGGAGACTGGGGAAACGTGTCCTTGTTGTTTCTCCTTGGCTTTCAAGACCATCAACCATGGTATCCTTCTGCAGTGGCTGTCCAAGGTGGCACCGCTTTGGGGTGATTCTGGTCCTACTTGGATGATCATTTCCAGAGGGTGATGATTGGGAAATGCTCTTCCACCCTGTAGAGTTTCATCTACATGAAGCTGCTGTGTGGGGTTATTCAGAGGTCTGGAGTTATATTGTCTGCAATATGCTGATGACACACAGCTCAACTTCTCCATTGTATTTGCAGGTATGGCAGCAGATGTGCTGGATCATTGTCTTGCCTTGGTAATGGCCTGGATGAGAGCCATCAAACTGAAAATCAATCCAGATAAGACTGAGGGACTGTTCGTGGTGGGTTCCCCAGACCAGATGGAAGGGAGATTGCCTCCCTCTGAAGTAGCAGGTAGCTTGGGGATACTTCTGGGTCCTTTGCTGTCCTTTGGTATCTGAAGAAGTGTGCATGCACACGAAAGCTCATACCAAGAACAAACTTAGTTGGTCTCTAAGGTGCTACTGGATAATTTTTTATATATATTTCTACTGCGTCAGATTTACCTACCTAAATCTTTGAGGCCCAGGTAGCCTCAGTGGCCTGGAATACCTTTCATAAGCTTTGACTGGTGGCCCAGATGTGCGGCTATCTGGACAGTGATAGCTTAATACCTGTTAATAAATAAATAAATTTCACCGCTTCTTTTCCCATGCTCAGATCAGCAGTGAACAGACTATTAGATTCTGACTCTTAAAATCTCTTAAATTTAAAGACTCTTAAAGTTCCCTCTTGTTGTTCTCATGTAGCACACACACAAAGAAGCAACATTTGCAAAAACATCTGTATCAGTCATATATTTTTTTCTTTTTTTACACTTCTCTGATATATTCAACAGACAAGGCAAAGACTGCTGGAAAAATATACAATCTTTCCATTTTCTTTCAATGAATATTCATGAATCTGAGCTTCAACCTGATTGTCATTTATCTTACGACAGATGAGCTCAGTACTTTAAATGTTAGTAAAAAGCGAACATGAGAAAGTTACAAATGGGATGATATCTGGATTTTACTTTCTAATGTGTTTCTGCAAATACTTTCCTATTGCACTCAGGGGGATGGGTAACAGAGGTCACAAAGGCATGTGTGTTGACAATCTAAACCAACACTATTCATGCCAGCTAACAACAAGAAACTTAGCCAAGAAGACTACAAAGACAATAAGGTAAAGGTAAAGGTACCCCTGGGCAGTTAAGTCCAGTCAAAGGCAGCTATGGGGTTGTGGCACATATCTCGCTTTCAGGCTGAGGGAGCCGGCGTTTGTCCACAGTCAGCTTTCCGGGTCATGTGGCCAGCATCACTAAACTGCTTCTGGTGCAACGGAACACCATGACAGAAACCAGAGCGCACAGAAATGCTGTTAACCTTCCCGCCACATCAGTACCTATTTATCTACTGGCGTTCTTTCAAACTGCTAGGTTGGCAGGAGCTGAGGACTAAATGGAGCTGAGGACTAGACACACAATGACTTGTTTGGGTATCTAAAACAAGAGTAAAAGTAAACCTCTTGTTGCTTCCTGCCACTAAGAATCTAAGAAGGCATCATCTCCCAGTTCATCCTTTATCTGTCACTGTATACAGAGCAGAGCATCTTGTGCATGGCTGCATTCACACAGCTGTTTATTCTATTTCCCCAACATCTCCCTTTTCTATTTCAGCTTTCACATGACTGAACGCAACAACAGTGAACACTGGTTATATTTGCTGGACCGATTTCCCATCTGGACATGGGTCAGATAAGCAAACACTGGGAATTTCCACTCCTGTTTCTGTTTTCATCAGATTTCTCTGACATACCTAGCTGCCACTTATAGAGAAAGCCTACCAATCAGGGCCAGCTAAAGAGGTGTTGTTGCCTAACGTCAGCTACAAAATGGTGCCCATCTCCATTCCATGTACAGACACTGACTGGATAGGCAACTGAATGGCAACAGGACAACATCCTCCAGTGAACCCAAGGGCAGCAAGCGTATTTAGAAGATATATAACAGGCCTGTGACACACTTAGCTCTGATTTTCAACTCTATGGATTAGGAGCTCAGGAGGGACAGCTGTGGGTGGAGTTGCCAGTGCTGTCCTCCAGTTTCCTGCTACCAACCTATGTAATGGGTGAAATAAGTGGCACAAAACCAAGCAGAACAACAGCCTCAAAGACTCAGGGTCTAAAGGTAGATGTGTCACTGATTGCATTATTGATCTAAAAAACCCCCGCAATAGCTGCTGCTTGGGGGGATGGGGACAGGATCATGCCTATCTATTTTCCTGCACCATTGTCTTTATTAAAATTGCCTTTCCTTCCAATACCTATATCATCTTTGGTGCCTTGGAGAGGGGGAATAGACAAGTTTTCGTTGGGTTTGTAACAGGGACAAAAGAGATTTAACTTCCCCTTCCTACCTGCCCTGGCTCTAATTCTACTCCCATCTCATGCTGGCTCTGTAAATTGTTATTATTTTCTAAAGAGCAAGCTTCAGGCACTTAAGATCACATCAGATCCTCAGATGCTGGTGATCTGACTATTACCCTTGTTTCAACATTATGCACTTCCAGATGGGGCAATGCTAGCTCTTTACTCTGATTTTTAAGTTAGATGGATGACAGTCTTCCAAACCACAAAATAGCTCGAGCGCTGATTGGAAAGAAGAAGATCAAAACCCACCATCAAATGGCTGCTTTGCATATTTGTCACATGAAAATGTATTACACAAACATCGCTTTGATCGTGTTTTCCGATATTCCAGGAGAAAGTGAAGCAAAGAACAGAGGGTGGAGATTTATTGAGCAGCTGGAAACCATGGGATAGCGTTTGATTGTTTTATTTGAGAGAAGGTCATAAGGTTATAAGACAGGCAGAGAAAGACGCAAAAGAGAAAGGGAGTCACCGAGTCAATGAAATGCAGACATCAGCTTGCAGATGGTGGGATCAGCATGGGAGACTAGCCTGAGTTTCTACAAATGGGAAAACAAGGGGCAGAGATCAAGGTGAGGTTAGCAGGCCAGCAGACAGAGGCACAGTACTGTAAATCATGGAAATGATTCGGTTTCAAGAGAGAAAATGGGGACCAAATGTAAAAGACGGTGATTACATCAGCAGCTACATCCTTGCTTCGTGGTGCACACACATACCCTCCTTTAGCAAAGCCTGCACATCAACTGTAAGGAAGCCTCAGACAGGGCAAATCATTGGACACAGAACTTGTATTAATTGTCATTCCAATATCTGACACCATGCTATGTGTTTCTAGTTCTGTTTTTTATCTCATAAATGTGCAATATGTTAGGCACACACACGTACCAAACTGACCCCAAAGCATATGATGTATGCTTTTAGACTATCTTTACCTTGTTTGGGGATACAAGTCTGTACAAAGTTTTTCTGTGCACAATATTCATGCAATATTTTTTTTTAAAAAAAAACAATTCTTCCAAAACACAGTGCAGAAGCATGACACAAACCCAGATAAATAAATACAGCTCTGTAGCCATGATCACCTGCAGGAGTTATTGCCCCATGGGGAGAAAGTGCCTTTTTGGCAGAAAATCCAGATTGCTCCTTTTGTCTGCCAAACGTCCCCCTGCGGAGCTGTAACACATCCAGGTAGCCAAGAGTGTATCCAATAAAAACAAAGCAAAATCAACATTCGTTCTACAAATTAACCCTCAACCTGAGGCTACTCTGTAACTATCAAATATGATGGTGGTTATAAATGTCCTAACAGCCGATACATTTGATATACATACTAGGTTGCTTCTGTGTACGTTTGTATGTATAATTTATTGATATTTGTCCCCTAAAGCTTAGAGTCTATGTAATGCTTCATTTACAGCATGAAATCTCAGACTGAATAGCTGCTTGAGGCTCCATTTGTATGTATCGCCCTGCTTTTATCTAATCACAGCAATGCTAAATCTTTCTGAAATCATAGCACACCCTCAGCTTAATTTTTAACACACTGAGCTGAGATGTGAGCACAGCCATAGTTCTCACTGAGGGATACATATTTCCATTCCATGGGAACCTTCGCATTATTCAATGTAGCAGCTTTACAATCATCCGAGCCAAAGTGAGAGAAGGTTGGATGGAAAACCCAATGAGTTGTGCAAGTGAAAGCACCTCATACAGTGCAATCATTCTCTCTTAAAAGCTGTCCTTGAATATTGGAATAGCCTGCTGGAGAACTATAAACGTCTTCTGCTGTAGGAACATCAGTGGTGAAAGGGGTCAAAGGGTCCTATATCAGGCCCTTCTGGCTAAAGGATGCCAATTTCTGGTGCCATGTACACCTCTTTCCAGCAATACCTTCAGCTAAGTTGGAGATGGGATCCTCATAACAGAGGGTCCTGGTTGCGCGCGGGACCCAAGAGCTCACCTGACAGGGTTAAAATGGGGGGGAGGAGCAAGAAGTCCTGGCCATTCCCCTGGGATCACACCAGGCGATTTTAGCCAATAGCCAGTGGGTGGTGCGATCCCAGGGGCTTTAAAAACGGCAGTGTGACGCAAGGAGGGGCACTTGCTTCGCACAGTTGAACACCCGCCCACCCTGCCTAGTTTAGGTAGAGTCGCTTGGCCTTGCTTTGGTCTGGGTCGCCTGTTTTGGAACAGGGGCTGGGTAGGAAGTTTTCCATTTGGCAGATTGGCTTTAGCCATTTGGTTTTCACCTACCCTTTAGCAAATCACCACAACTTGTAAGGTGGCGGTTAGGCATTTGCTCAGTTGGATTGTGGGGAGGGGAGATGCGGCCATCACCTGCCCCTCCAGGAACTGGGTATTCCGTTAAAGGAATCTGGGGGTCCTGGATCTCGTCCGAAGTCCGCTTGAGGGGCTAGGGCCATGCCAGGACCACAGGAACCCCAGGGTGAGCTTAGGTTGGTCCTCATTGACCTAGCTCCCTCGTTTGGTTTACCCCATTGGACGATCACCCTGAGAGGTGGAGTCAGTTATAGTGGGGAGTTAAAGCCTAAGCCAATACAGCTCAATTGATTGTATTTCAATAAAGTTGTGGCCAAAATTTGCCCAAAAACTTAAACTAATATAAGTGTCCGTGTGTATTTATTTTGGGGGTGGGTCTTGGGGCCTCAAAACGCAACCGTATCACTCTGCTTTCCTTTGGACCACATTAGTGAGGCCAAGAGTGGAGTCTTGTTGCCTGGGCAGCTTAGGACCTCCATACACAGGTTATGCCCAGGTCTGCACTCCAGGGAGGTCACTTTGGTGCTGTTAATGCAGACATTTGACTTCACCCCCAGAGGCACACTCCATTGTCTCTCAAGACAGATGGATACCAACAATATTATAGCACTAAGGAACACAAAGACCAAACATTATTTTGAAACTGCATGTACATGTTTGTCCCAGGACACTGAAAGGACAATGTCCCCTCACCACCAGCTACACGTGTCTCACTCTGGGACAATCCTTTAAGACAGAGTGTAGAAAAAACTTAACTGAATTAGTTCTAAACTATTGTACCAACCTTCTTAATGTTTGACTGTATCATTTAAATTGTATTTGCTTGGAATGTTTCTTGTGCAGATTATATGGGGATTGTTTGTTATAAGTCTTTTCAGAATTTGAAAAATGTCTTTTTTATAAAAAAATTTAAAAAGGCCTGCATTTTCAGGCTTCTCACTTGTGCATGCATCCATGCTCTTAGAAGTCCCCTTTGAATCATTCTGTTCAATGTAGGGAAGCTAAGCTAGTACACACCAAATGGGGTCCCACGCAGACTTTAGCCGCTCACATGTGTTTCTTGAACACTTGAATTGGGCTCAGGAGAGTATTTTAAAAGCATGCTGCTGTTCCGTGCACTGAACTGGGATAAATAAGACTTTCCCCTTAGATAAATGTGGGAGGATTGCAGTCTTATTTGAAAAGAAAGGGGAAATTGGAGCCATTGTGCATCATGTGAAGTAAGTCCTTGCTGGTGAACAAAGGATGGTGAACACAGCAGAGGCCGTGCACTAATATTATTCTAGTGTAAGTATGACTGTAGTCATGACTTTCTGTTCCATACCTGTAAATGTGCAGGATCTCCAAAGCTACCAGTCAAATAATGCCAACATATGTTTGTTTGTTTGTTTGTTTGTTTGTTTGTTTGTTTTGTCCTGATCAGCCTCTGTTAGCTGGCAAAGATTTCTTCTTAGGAATTATAGAACTGACCAGTGCTTTTTTTTCTTTAAAAATGTTTAGGGATACTCTGATTTTGACTCAAGAAAATCCCCATTTTATAGTTTAAATCAGGAAAAATAAATACAGTAAATAGACACAAGTAACAAGATTTACAAAATGTTTAGGGGTATGCGTCCCCCCCCCCCAGAAAAAAGCACTGGAACTGACATTTGTCTACACATGAAATTTTCAGTTATTCTATACCCAGCATATTTGGGGGGGGGGAACGGCACACTTTTTTTCCTATTTACTACTCATGAGAACCTAGAGTGCCAATAGATATGGAAGCTAAAATGTCAGTAGCGCTGACCCTTAGGTTTCAGTCAATTCCTTGCACCTTACACAGACTTCTACACCCCTTCTGTATGCCTTTTAGACGGACACTGTCTTTTAAGTGAGTACCTCCACTCACATTTTTTTCTGCTGCATTCTGAGGTATTGTATTTTTACATAGGTAGTACGTGATGGGTTTCAAGAAATGCAGAAAGCTAAAGCAATTCACATTTTGCATCATATAGGAATTTAGATTCATTGTATGACCTTTCCAATCGTTCACCCCCTAGTTAATGTATGACAGTGATTATGTTTCATAGCTTGCTAGATATGATTTGCAAAGGTTATGCAGATAGCACATTTGAAAGTAGCCCAGTTCATAGCACCCAGCATAGGTGACATTTTAATCAACTCCAGCCTCTTTAATGGAACTGCAGCAGAGCCTGCCTCTTAGGCAGCTGGGCTCCGCAGGAGAAAGGCAGAAAGTGCTAAAGATGTCTTGCCATTAGGCAGCTGGGTCTCCGCTAATGCTCTTGAACCCTAACCTGAAGTAATCACAGAATGCACACTGAGAAAGTAATGTCGTTTTCACCTAGTTCAAGGTCGCCTTCACATTACATGACATAACAGGGATGCTGGCTTAACTGCTGCAGTCTAAATGAAGATGAGGTGAGTTTACTTTCTCTTAGTGGAAAGGAACATTTGGAAAGAAAAAGGCAGAGGAAGAAACAGGGCACACTAGTACATGCCAATTTCAGAATGAAGGCAGATGGAACTGTTGTATAACAAGTGGTCTAGCCCTCTCAAATCAGTCAGAGCATCTTCAGGTGACCTATTTATTGAGCATCCTGATTTGCTTGCATGAAGCTTACACAGAGGTTGGATTATATCTGGCATTTATTGAGCATTTGTTCTGATCTGTTGGTGGGGCAGTTATGGGGAAACAGTCAGAGGGCCTTCTCAGTAGTTGCACCCGCCCTTAGATGTCAAAGAGTTAAACAATTATGAAACTTTTTGGGAAGCTTTTAATGTTTGATGTTTTGTCCTTTTACATAAATGTTTGATGTTTTGTCCTTATACATAAATACATCCTGTATTTATCCTGACCTGCTTGAAGAATGCTTATGTGTCTTTCAGTTAGTTACTATCATATGGTTTTGAATGCATTTCCCAGTCAATTTCCAAACCCCAAAAAGTCTTGTGCTTTTTAAAAAGTGGATTTGTAGTGAGATAGAACACTTTAATCCACCTTAATTACATATACCTAAATTTATGGAATGTATTTGAATCCCTCCCACAAAATTGGGACAGTCTGGAGCCACTTTAAATGAATGAATGAATGAATGAATCAATCAATCAATCAATCAATGTATCTACAGAAGGAAAGAAAGTGCAGCCCTGAGTACCAAAGCCATATAGCCAAAGGAAAATATATATCAACATCATCAATGCATATTTTATGATAGTTGGCTTGGCATTAAGCTTCTCAAAACAAGTTGCACTTTGAAAATGATTTGGAAAACTAAATTATTATTATTATTGCCATATCATTTTTATTAATTTTACAATAATGCTTTCCATTACAATCTCTCCTCTTAGATTTTACATTTTGGCTTTTTAGGGCCATGATTTCCTTCAAACCTTCCTTATGATTTTCTGTCTTTCATTTCAAATTTCTGCATTTTCACTACTTAACCATTGCTTTCAAATCAAAAACATCAAAGCATCCTATTTTTTTATTCTTCTCTGCAGAGATTTTTGTACCTTTCCTTACAAAGCTTCTTGCAATCCTACCAACGTGTTTGATTGACTACAATTGTCTTTCAAATAATTTACAAATTTAGTCCAGTCCTTGATGAACTTCTGGTCCCACTGTTCTCGGATTCTTCCCGTCATTTTGGCTAGTTCCGCATACTCCATTAACTTCAGTTGCCATTCTTCCTTTGTCGGTAATTCCTCTTGTTTCCACTTCTGTGCTAATAAAATTCTTGCTGCCGTTGTTGCATATAGGAAAAGCTTAATATCTTGTCTGATAATGTCTGTACCTACAATTCCCAGTAGAAATGCTTCTGTTTTTTTAATATATGTATTTCAACATTTTCTTAATTTCATTATATATCATATCCCAGAATCATTTCACTTTCTTACATTCCCACCACATATGAGGTACCTTCTTTTTCCTTACATTTCCAGCATTTGTTATTTACCTTATAGAGTTTGGCTAGCTTCACCAGTGTAATATATTTTAACTAGCATTTTTGTCTTTTTTCTATTGCATTTAAAGCCTGCTACTTGTCCAAATTTTTCTATTTCCTCTAGTGCTTTCTTAGCACCGAGGAAAACTAAATTAAATTAATCTTTTGCAATCTATGAATGAAAAGTTTGGGACTAACATTTCTTTTCTTTTCTGATTCATTCCTTGTTTTGCTGCTGACATGTGAGTTACTCTGCTCAGAATCTGCCTTCATCCTTTATTTCTGGAATAGATCACAGCAGGAAATAGATATGCACCCTGAAAATGGCTCCGTGAACTTTAGCTGTGGCATTTTAACAAGCCTAAATGATTTAAAGTTTGCACAGGGCTTGTTATTTGATTGGACACAATTAGTATGAAGGCAGCATTGCTGGAGTGCATTGAGTTGTGAACTCTTCTGGTCTGACCCATTAGAGGATGCACTATGTACTAGACACTGCATTATTGCAGGCAGATAAGGGCATTCATTACTTTTAGTGGTATCAGCAGAAAGAACAAGAGGTGGGAGGGACTCAGGTAATGGCGCTCCCCTCCCTTGCTTTTCACTGTGACAGTCACCCAAGCTGAATGTTTTGCTAAGTCCATGAGCTGGGAGACAATGGAGAGATAATAGGTAACATGTTCATAATTAACGTATAAGAGGACAAGATGAATAGAGACTATTCATGCAGCTGCTACATTGTGCGGCATTACAATAATAGCATTATGCTGTTATATATTAAAAAATACTGCTTTCTCACGCCAAACATTAGCCTAATTTTAGACTTCAGGAAATTCAGATCTCCTTTGTTCCCAGTTGGGGTGAGAAAATGAATGCTTAAATTATGTCTAGCGATGAGCTTCGTGTCTGCACCCTAGAGAAAAGGGAGGAAAACACAGGCCTTTAATGAAGGGGCCTGTTTTTATCAGCTACCCAGCTCAAATTTGTGCTCTTCAGAGATCTGGCTCCATGGTGTTCTTATGTAAATCACTGTAACAAAAACTGCCTGAGATTCAGCTGAAATTGGACGTGTTTTATCAGCAATTGGACAGCTGTCAGGTAATATTCAACTAAGTTTTACTCAAAGTTGACCCACTGACTTTAATGGCCCTAATTTAGTAATGTTAATAAATTTCAGTGGGCCTATTTTGAGTAAAACTTAGTTAAATACCACCAATCATAATACTTACAAAACCCCAGAACTGCCTCTTTCTTTGTTATTTGTATACACCAGGGTTTGCCATTTGGTTGGACTACAACTCCTATCATGCTGACTGGTGCTGATAGGCACTGAAGTCCAACAACATCTGGAGGGCACAACAACAACAACAACAACAACAACAACATTTATACCCTGGCCATTTGGCTGGGTTGTCCCAGCCAGTCTGGGCAACTTCCCACACATATAAAAACAGAATAAAATGTCAAACATTAAAAACTTCCTCATACAGGGCCGCCTTCAGATGTCTTCTAAAAGTTATGTAGTTCTTTATCTCCTTGATATCTGATGGTAGGGTGTCCCACAGGAAGGGCACCACTTTTGAGAAGGCCCTCTGCCTGGTTCCCTGTAGCCTCACTTCTTGCCATGAGGGAACTGCCATAAGGTCCTCAGAGTTGGACCTTGGTGTCCAGGCTGAACAATGGGAGTGGAGATATCTGTCAGGTATACAGTGCTGAGGCCGTTTAGGTCTTTAAAGCTCAGCATCAACACTGAATTGTGTTTGGAAATGTACTGGGAGCCGGTGTAGAACCTTTAGGACTGGTGTTCTATGGTCCCAAAGGCTTGGCTGTTAACAGGCTGTGCCGAAGAAATCTTGCTACTAAAAGCCGTTGCACTGCGCATTTTGAGAAAAGTGCTTGCACATCCCCTGTAGCATTGCAGTGGATCTTGAGGTGCACCTCTCCCTCAATTTTCCACAGTTGTAAATTTTGAGCCCTTATTGGGGTGGGGAGGGGGATCTTCTCTCAGTACAGACAAAAGAAAGCACCACTTCACACAGTCCTAGTTAAACTATGGCATTCACTCCCACAAGGTGTGATGGCCACCATCCTGGATGGTTTCAAAAGAAGATTAAACAAATTCATGGAGAACAGAGCTACCAGTGGCTACCAGCTATGATGGGTATGTTGGGCACCCTCTGTCAGAGGCAGTATGCCTTGGTAAACCAGGTGCGGGGAATCAGAAATGAGGAGAGTGCTGTTGCCCTCAGGTCCTGCTTGTGGGTGTCCTATAGGAATTGGGTCGGAAACTGTGAGAACAGAAAGTTGGGCTAGATGTGACTCCAGCCTAATCCAGTATGGAATTTATTACTTTCTTATCTTCAGAGATCATAGCAAATTCAAAACTGAATTCCCTGCATCCACAATTTATATGTTTTTCAGTTGGACAGGGGGCCACTGGTTCAGGGTCAATTTTTAAGATATTTTTGTCATGGAATTCTACTCAATATTGATCCAGAGTAGATTCCAATGTATAGTTAGCAGAGTAAAAACTTAAATATGCTGCTGGATTCCCAGAAAGTAGGCCAGAGGCAATTTCATCCAGCAGAGTTTTACTGCTACTGAAGGCAAATGAGCATAATGGTCACAAAGCCCATACATTCAGGATTGGCACTGTCCATAAGAAATCCAGTTGCAGCAGACTTAACTTAAACTTACAATAACTTATAATAAGTCTAAACCTTAACGCTAAGCATACTGTGTACAGAACACCACACCAGAAGGAAGAGATAGAAAGAGTAAGTGAAACCCAAGCTCCTTCTGGCCCTACTTTTATAGTCAGTAGGACCTTAACCGATAGAGATAACAGAACCAGTTTAAGCCAGCTGTACACAGCTTATCTGAAGGAATAACCCAAACATCGTGAACCTTCTGCTTGTTTCTTTCACACAGATAAGCTTCCAGAACCCTCTTGAACTAAGTAGAGTAGGAAACATCTCTATAAACCAGATTAATACTTTCTGCACTAAGAAATGCAAACTGACAATTTTGTCCAGGAAACCAGAGTATCATAGCTACCTGTTATTGCTGCTTGCATGGTAAATCACACTTGCCCACCTTTAAGTTTCTACCAAGCCCAAAATGTGGGCGTGTAATTTCAAAAACAGTTCATCTTCCTTTAAGATCTAGTCTGCAGACATTGGGTGTTGGGTGAAAGAGGGGCACCCTAGGGATTCACATTCCCTTATGAATTAGCATGTCATCCAGTAGGCTTATGAACTCAACCTTTAACTTTTCCTGAACAGAATGTTATCATGGTGATGACAATATATCCTGTTCACTGCATGATCCTCTTGGTGGCATGTAGACAAAACAGCTGTGACGTACTTCAAGATATATGCATCTAACCCCAAATTCTAAAGAGAAATATCCTGCTCTTTATTCAAGAACTGGAAAGATCTCACAGGCTTTAGTTTTCAGAGGGAGGATGGGTATTCTGTGGGCTACAGACCAACAGCTCTATTAATATTTGCTCTCCTTCAAATATATTCCTTCTCTATGATTGCTATGAATATCAGAGTGCCAAGGCAGTATATGAGAGACGAAAGCTCCTCAGAATTTGCAGGGGAGTGAATTATAAAATATTTCCCCTTCAGCATCGAACGATAATCCACCAGGCAAACATGGGGTCAAGCAAGATTGCTCTTCATATTTCACTGTGCCCTGAAACCCTCTGAAAAAAAGATTACCCATTCCTTCATTAAAAGGGTGGACAATTCTACATTTGTTTTTGATCTTAGTTCTCTCTCAGTAATGGATAGTTCAGTGACTGCTATTGACTCAGGCTCCTGGTGCTTTCACTGATTTTGAATGCAAGGACCTCCACAAATGATGGAACACTTGTAATTGCACTCAGTGATTGTTAACACACTCAGAAGTTAAACGTAGCAGCTTGACACTTTCTCTACAAAGCTACTTTTGCTACCTTGATCTCATGTTCCATTGAGGATGGTGGAGGGTCGGGGGAGAAAGCAGAGAACGAAGGCAAGTGTGGCTTATTAAATAATAAATTTGCAAGCAGTAATTTTATAAGCCAAAATATTTTAATACTCGCAGTGTCTAGCATATGTGATGTTTCCTACGTAACTGACAGAAACATACTGATATTTGCTGTCACTTGCTGTGCACACCTCTGTCTTTCATTTGTGATTTTTTCAGGAGAACTATTCTTCACCTATTTTAATAGAGTCGGGAGAATAGAAGGGTGGCAAGTTCATTGAAAAACACCATTCACGGTGCAAAAGGTACAATTATGCTTTGCAACTCCACAGATATCCGACTGAAATAACAAAATGTTATCCGCTTTATATAGGTGTGAGTAGTTCCCAGAGACAGCTGGTCTCTTTCTGATTTTCAGGTGCATTTTTAGTAATACACTGATGTCGTCACCCAGCAACAAAGGGAACTTGAATGAGAGGCTATCAGTGGAAAGAGCCCCTCATGTTGACCTGCTCAGTGTTGTGGAAAAGCAAAATCTTTCCTGCCACTTTGCCACAGTGGGAACCTTCCTCTTTGATATAGGAAGCAAAAGCAAATGGGTTTCACAATGAATCACTAGCTCTATTCAGCGAACTTAATCCAGCACTTCATCAGCAGAAATTCAGCTGATCCAACAGGCAATAAAGAGGATGCTCAGAACTGGTCAGATTTTCAGTTCTAGAAGCAGCAACCCTTTTCTCCAGGTAAATACCCTAGTTGCTTGGTTTGTTGTTGTTGTTGTTTAGTCGTTTAGTCGTGTCCGACTCTTCATGACCCCATGGACCAGAGCACGTCAGGCACCTCTGTCCTCCACTACCTCCCGCAGTTTGGCCAAACTCATGCTGGTAACCTCGAAAACACTATCCAACCATCTCATCCTCTGTCGCCCCCTTCTCCTTGTGCCCTCCATCTTTCCCAGCATCAGTTGCTTGGTACTTGTAGATAATTATATGTCTTGGCCCCGACACCCACAAAGAAGACTCAAGCAATGATTGAGAAAATAGCTATGCCCCTGCTTGGGGATAAAATAAAACACATGGGCACCAGTATTTTAGGTTAATGGGCTAAAAAAGGCCACAACTTTATTGGTTACAGAATGTGAGCGGTATTGGCTTAGGCATTGAATCCAAACCGACTATACTTGACTCCTGCCCACTCCGCAGGGAGTCACACAAGGGTTAACAACCTGTAGGGGGAGCTTGTTGATGCGGATCAACTGGAAGCTTTCCCCTAGAGTCACTGGGAGTTGTGCCATGGCCCTAGCCACCACCTGGGCATCGGACAGGAACCACAACCGCCGGATTCCTTTAACGGAATACCCTTCAAGGGGAGGGGTAGGTGATGGCCACAGCCTCCCCTCCAACACACAACACATTTTCTGATGCCTAACAGCCGAACCTTACAAAGTTGTGATGATTTGCTACAAGGTAGGCGAAAAACCAAGTGGCTGGTACCAATCTGCCAAGTGAGGGGGAAAATTCCCACCAGGCCCCTTGGACAACCACGGCGACCAACCGAGGTCCATAACAAGGTCAGGAGCTGAAGCAAAACCTAGAGGGAGTGAGGGTGGGTGATCTGAGGAGGCCTAGAACAACAAGGGAGAGTCCGTGTGTCCACAGCCATTTTTAAATGCGACTAAACCATGCCCCCCAGCCAGCCAGGTTGGCTGGCTGGGGGGCATGACGCAGGCTCAGGACTCAGGATTCAGTGACACAGGGGGCTTGGCCAAGCCCTCTGCGAGCGAGGGAACCGATTCCCACTCACAGTCCTGCCCCACTGGGAAGAGGATAACCTTAATATAAATCAGCGTGATAAACCGAATTCAGAGAGTATGGGCAAAAGAGGGGTTTAACATATCCCTCCAGCCCCTGGGCAAATGATGCAGCTGTAGACTACCCAACAAAGGATGGGGGAAGAGATTACTCCCTTCTTGCCTTGGGTATAAACCCAACATGCATACCCAGGCCCCACCATCCAGTGTTCACTCCAAATGTACATGTCAGGCCTAAAGGCACCTTTAAAATCCCACCAGGCATAAATCACTGGAAGATCCCTAAAGGGTCTCCTTAACCCAATCATGCCTCAGTAGACTGACCATTTTCTCCTCAGCTTCCTTACAGCAAGGTCTCAGCTGGATTAAGATGAACCAGAGGAACATGCTGCGTTATTATTTTCTGTTAATAAAATAACTAATTGCATTCCATGCCATGTGTGTGTGTGTGTGCCTACCCTATGGTTGACCTGGCGCACTTAACAGCTCCTTGACAGATGGTAAGGCAAATCCAGGAATCCCCACCTCAAAAAAATTCCTACTCAGCCCACTTATAACATGAGACTCACAAAAGCCAACGTTGCTTATAGGGAGGGAGGGAAAACTCAAGGTTGAAGAGCTCAGGGGAGCTTATAAGGCAAGCTCCAACCCCCTCTTCATTGGCCCTGGGCCACATGTGTTTTATACCACAGCCTACTCCCTTCAGGAGCTATTCTCCTAAGTTGTCTTTGAAGACGGAGTTGAGACGACAAATATGCCCCCCATTTCATACTCCTTTATGAAAGGGGTTGAGCATAATAAAATTACCTGCTTAATATCTTAGGTCAGTGATTTTCAAAGATACCCTTGAGAGTGGACACCGTTCTCTGCTTTGCAAATCTGCCTCTGGGACCACAAAAGGTTGGTGACCCCTGCTTTAATGCATGTAGTATGCATTACCCTCATACATAGTAAGGCATCTATACAGCCTCCTGTGCCATGGAGTGGTTTTCCTTCTAATCTACGGCATCTGGGAGCAGACAGCAGTGCAACACCAGAGAGGCAGTGGGTGGGTGGGACCCCCCCCCATTGCCAGCCCCACCCCCAGTCCCCCAGCTCTTGCATCTAACTGCATTTGACAAGCAACATTTTATCTACTCATTGCAAATCACTGTGCTACAGCAGAAATCTATGTGACGCACTGATAGAAAATATGGTTATTCTGACAAGTTCGCTAAGGTCAATTTCTCTCTTTTTCTATTATGTATGAATGCACAACTGTGATACAAATGGTGCTTTAATACAAAGGAACAGTGGGATGGATTTGGTCCTCAGCTCATAAAATGGACCAGTCAGATGCCTAGTAATTGGTTGCTTTCATCCCTCCCAGACCTATAAATGCCCATGGCATACTGTAGCGGTGCTTGCAGGGTCAAGCTGAGGAGAGGTGGAACAAAAGGATGCATCCTTTTTGCTATGCCAGTTCCTGAGTTGGAAATAGGTCCCAATGCAGGGACAAGGAACAATCCACGATCCCATGCACTGCTGTTTAAAATGCAGCGGCTCATGGGGGGACTTCCGGGTTAGCGCCAGCGATAATGGCGGATTCCCTCTGATCTCTGAGGGACCAGCTCTGTGGGATCGGGTCTGACCGCTGCGGCGAAGTGGGGACCCATTTTAAAATCACAGGCGGGTGAAACCTGTGAGCGTGGGACTCAGCGGGCACCTTTAGCGCCCCTCCAAATTGCAAAGGGACCCTGTTTCTGGGCTCTGGAGCAAAGCGGGGAGAGTGGCGCGGTGCTGTGAGCGACGACTGCTTCTTCCACGGAGCGAAGCCGCACAGCCGTTATCGGAGAGCGCTGACTTTTTCCTGGACAATTTGGCTGCAAGAAACAACTACCTGTGAGTAGGATTAAATTGGATTAAAAAGGAAAGTAAATTAGCAAATTCGGCACTGAAACGGGGGAAGTATAAACAGGAAGTCTGCTTCCTGTTTCTTGTATACAGAACAAAGCAAAGAGACTGTGAGCTAGAACTGTGAAAGTAACTTTTAAAAGGGTCAAAATCCGAACGTCAGACAGAAGACTTCCCCTCCGGATTGCAGGAAAGGAGGGGAAAAGATTTGAACTTTATTTTCCTGTAAAGAAAGTGGGGAAAGGAATTGGAAATCCACTGCTTTGATCCTGGGAACGGACTGCCTTGAAAATGAATGCCGCATTGTGAAAGGCACGCAATAAACTGCTTTTGACAGCTAACTCTGCAAAAAAGATACAGTGTTTCTGGCTGACTTCTCCTGGTTTTAGAGTAACTTTAAAATAGTTGGAATTGATACAGTCGTCTTTTTTGATGAACTGGGGGACTTAAAAAAAAAGTTATTTTTTAAAGTTACAAGTTTGGCTGCAACTGTGTCCCCCTAGAGGAAGTAGGACATTGTTACAAAAATAATTGAGCCAGGGAATTTTCCACTTCATAACAAAGCCCAGCTGTGGGAGCGACCTTGGACTTATCTGGAGTGGTATGGCAGACGGGAAAGAAAAGTTAGATTCGACTCAAGAGAAAATATTGAGGTCTGGCAGAATTTGCACAGACATTGGGTCACAAAGAAGAGCATCAGCACCTGGGGCCTCTGGGGTATCTGGACCATCAGGGGCTGTACCAGCACAAGCGAAGTCAAAAGGAATGTCGTCTGAAGAGGTTTTAGCTTTGGTATTAGGGAAAATTAATGAATCATTGGAAAATTTAACCAGGCAAGTAGCTGAAACAAATATACAGGTGGCTGAAACAAATAAACAAGTAGCTGAGGCATCGGCAAAAATTGACCAGAATACTACAAGCATAAATAACTTGGGACAGCAGGTGAATACCAATACACAGGCTATTGAGAAATTGCTTCAAGAATCTACTCAGATTCGAAAGACTGCTGAGGAAGCTAAGGAGATAGCAACTGCCACTGAAGAGAAGATACCACCGATACACAGACGACTGGACGACCATGGCTTGATGCTTTCTATGGTTGAATTGAAGGAGAAACAGACCAATTTGAGGATCAGAGCTGTACCTGAACTTGAGAAGGAGAATTTGGCTGACTTTCTTACTAAGGAATTTATAGACTTTTGGCAACTAGATTCAGGAAAGGAAGAATCCAAGATAGTAAGTGCATATAGGCTTGGAAGAGGAGGAAAGAAGAATAAAGTGAGAGACTGCCTTATTACTTTTCGAACTAAAGAGGAGAGAGATAAAATCTTGAATTTGTACTACCAAAAGACTTTGGAAATTTATCAGTCAAGTGTTGAGATTTTTAAGGATATCCCAAAACGTCTTTTGGACCTCAGGTCTAACTACGGAGAGCTGGTCGCTTTGTTGAGAAGTAACAGAATCCTTTTTAGGTGGGAGTTCCCTCAAGGCTTGTCCTTTAAATACAAAGGAAGGAAGATAAAAATAAGATCACTGGACGACAAAGATAGATTTCTGGGAGACCGTGGAGAAGACTTGCAGAAAGAAGCGGAAACAGGGAAAGAGCCAAGAGCACGGGAAAGTGGAATATTAGACATAGCAAATTTATCTTTTGGATTACCTGGTTCAGAGAAAGTGACGCCACCAACAGATCAAGAACAGACACTTGGCGCTGTTGGAGGAAAAATAAAGTAACTACACTATGGCTCTGCAACTATTAAGCTGGAATTGTAATGGTCTAAATTACCCCCAGAAAAGGAAAAATGTTTTTCATTTATTGAAAAAGGAACAATTGGACTTGATTTGCCTACAGGAAACACATGTGATTAGGTTACATAGAAAAGTACTGATTAATAAAAGATTGGGACAAGAGATTATTTCATCTGATAAAGTTAAAAAAAGAGGAGTAGTGATTTATGCAAAGGAGAGATTATCACCGAAATTTATTTTTAAAGACGACCAAGGAAGATATGTGGCAATTGAAATCCAAATTCAAGGAGAAAAATTCTTGATAGTGGGAATTTATGCACCAAATGAGGGGAAATCTGAATTCTTCAAAAAGTTGCATGAGACTTTAATGGACTACATGGACTATAATTTAATCCTGATGGGAGACATGAACGGAGTAGTATCAACAAACATGGACAAGGCACAAAGACAGGTGGTCACCAAGGATGGTAGACTACCGAAAACCTTTTTTGAGATGACAGACAATTTGGATTTAGTTGATATTTGGAGAATAAAGAATCCCCTAGCTATAGAGGGAACTTTCTTCTCTGAAGCCAAAATGACATGGACCAGAATCGATCAAATATGGGTAACTAGTGGAATGGCTCCAAAGATAAAGAAGGTGGAAATCTGTCCAAGAACTTGCTCTGACCATAATCCTGTGAAGATGGAGATGAAACTGACTTCCACTGGTTCTTTTAGATGGAGGATGAATGACACCTTATTTAGAGATGAAAACGTGATTAAGAAGGCCCAAAAAACTATGAGAGACTATTTTGAGATAAATATGAACACTAATGTTGAAAAAAGAGTAATCTGGGACGCAAGCAAAGCCGTTATGAGAGGGTTCTTGATACAACAGAATGCAATTAAGAAGAGAAGTCAAAATGAGAAGAAAGACAAAATTTTGGAAAAAATAAAAGAAAGTGAGAAGAAAT
The DNA here is from genome assembly GCF_027172205.1 of Podarcis raffonei. Lineage (NCBI taxonomy): Eukaryota > Metazoa > Chordata > Lepidosauria > Squamata > Lacertidae > Podarcis > Podarcis raffonei. The sequence goes on from NC_070612.1 coordinate 45,133,682, forward strand.
TGAGAGCAAAACCAAAGTCGCAAGAGATCTTGAGAGAAACAAAGTTATACCAAGTACAATATATGAAAATGATGAATCAGGAAATAGAATGGAAGATAAAACAAATGAGACAAAAGACATTTGAATCAGCTAATAAATGTGGGAAGTTGCTAGCTTGGCAAATGAAAAAAAGACAAAAATTAAATACTATTACAAATTTAGAAGTGGAAGGAAGGAACATACAGAACCCAACCGAGATTAAAAAATGTTTCCAGAGGTACTTCAAACAATTATATACACAAGGGCCACAGAAAGAAGCTGATATAGATCGATTTTTGAAGACAAATGGATTACAAAAAATCTCTCAAGAAAGTAAATTAATGTTGAACTGTAAAATATCTGAACAGGAAATAGAAGATGCCATTCAGAACATGCAATTGGGCAAATCTCCAGGACCAGATGGGCTGACTTCAAGATATTACAGAACTTTAAAAGAATGGTTAGTACAACCATTAAAAGAAGTCTGTAATGAAATACTGGAAGGGAAAAAGGTACCAGAATTGTGGAAGGAAACATATATTACACTTATACCGAAAACAGAAACTGAAAAAACTCAGCTTAAGAACTACCGCCCCATATCACTACTCAATGTGGATTACAAAATTTTTGCAGATATTTTGGCCAAGAGATTAAAAAAAGTGTTGATGGAAGAGATTCATAAAGACCAAGCAGGCTTTCTTCCAAGTAGACATTTGTCTGATAATTTGAGGAATATAATTAACATTTTGGAAAAGTTGGAAGCGAATATTAACACTAAAGCAGTATTAATATTTGTGGACGCGGAGAAAGCCTTTGACAACATTTCTTGGAGTTTTATGAAGAAAAATCTACAGGGGATGGGGGTGGGAGAAGGATTCGGAAACGGTATAAGTGCAATTTACTCTGAACAAAAGGCCAAGCTAATTGTTAACAATGAGGTGACGGAGGAATTTAGGATAGAGAAAGGGACACGACAAGGCTGCCCAATTTCCCCATTGCTTTTTATATCAGTCCTGGAGGTTTTGCTGAACATGATTAGAAGGGACCAGTTGGTTAAAGGTATACAAGTCGGAGCTAAACAGTATAAATTGAGAGCATTTGCAGACGATTTAGTACTGACATTACAGGAGCCAGAATCTAGTACTAAAAGAGTTTTGGAACTGATTCAAGATTTTGGCCAGGTTGCTGGATTTAAATTGAACAAACTAAAAACAAAGGTTTTGGGGGAAAATTTAACAGAGAATGAAAGAGAGAGGTTTCAGAATGAGACAGGTTTAACAGTGGTTAAGAAAGTGAAATACCTGGGGATTAATATGACTGCCAAAAATGTGAATTTATTTAAAGATAATTATGAAAAATGTTGGGCGGAAGTGAAAAAAGACTTGGAAATTTGGTCAAATTTGAAGCTTTCACTGCTAGGCCGTATTGCTGCGATAAAGATGAATGTATTGCCAAGAATGTTATTTTTGTTTCAAACATTGCAAATTTTGGACAAAATGGATTGTTTCAAGAAGTGGCAGAGAGATATTTCTAGATTTGTCTGGCAGGGCAAGAAGCCCAGAATAAATTTTAAAATTTTAACGGATGCAAAGGAAAGAGGTGGATTTGCCCTGCCAGACCTTAAACTGTATTATGAATCAGCAGCTTTCTGCTGGTTGAAAGAATGGCTTTCTGTCTTGAGAACACAGACATTTTGGATTTGGAAGGCTTTAACAATGTATTTGGTTGGCATGCATATCTGTGGTATGATAAGGTCAAAGCACATAAAGCATTTAAAAATCATATTGTCAGGAAAGCACTATTTAATGTCTGGATAAGATATAAAGATTTACTTGAAAATAAAACCCCAAGGTGGCTGTCACCGATGGAAGCAAAGGCTCAGAAAAAGCTCAATATGGAGGCCAAATGGCCGAAATATTGGGAAATTTTGGAACAAGCAGGAGACAAATTGAAATTGCAGAGTTATGAAAAACTAAAGAATAAAGTGCGAGATTGGCTTCATTATTATCAAATAATGGAGGCATATAATCAGAACAAAATTGGATTCCAGGTGGAAAAATCAAAATTGGAAACAGAACTGTTAGAGCCCAAAACTAAGATTTTGTCAAGGATGTATAACTTGCTGTTGAAATGGAATACACAGGATGAAACGGTGAAATCTGCTATGATTAAGTGGGCACAAGATGTTGGACATAATATTATGTTTGCTGACTGGGAACAGTTATGGACCACAGGAATGAAGTTTACGGCATGCAATGCCTTAAGAGAGAATATTATGAAAATGATATACAGGTGGTACATGACCCCAGTCAAGCTGGCAAAAATTTATCATTTGCCCGATAACAAATGTTGGAAATGTAAAGAAACAGAAGGTACATTCTTTCACCTTTGGTGGACGTGCCCAAGGATTAAAGTTTTCTGGGAGATGATATATAATGAAATGAAAAAGGTATTTAAATATACCTTCCTGAAGAAACCGGAGGCCTTTCTCCTGGGCATTGTCGGCCAATTGGTGCCAAAGAAGGATAGAACTTTCTTTATGTATGCTACGACAGCAGCAAGAATACTTATCGCAAAGTATTGGAAGACTCAAGATCTACCCACCCTGGAAGAATGGCAGATGAAGGTGATGGACTACATGGAATTGGCAGAAATGACCGGCAGAATCTGAGACCAGGGAGAAGAGTCGGTGGAAGAAGATTGGAAGAAATTTAAAGACTATTTGCAGAAATATTGTAAAATTAATGAATGTTAGAATGATGTTGGATGAAAAGTTATGTGGTTTTTAGCTATAATGCTATAAGGAGTATGAAAAAATTGGACTATGAATAGACAAAAATCTAATGTTACATTATTTTAAGATTAAAGATTAGGATAAGTAAAGAGGGGAAGGATTTGCTGAACTAACAAATTAAACTGGAATACAAAAAGGGAGGTTTGAGGAGGTCCGGGAATCAAGCAAATGAAAGAATGTGATGGAAAGATGGAATTGTTTTTTATTTGTATTTTTTATTTTTTATTTTTTTATTTTGTAAAACCCTAATAAATATCTCTTTAAAAAAAAATGCAGCGGCTCATGGGATTAGAACTTTGACAGCTAAGCCACCTTCAGCATGATGTATTGAGATGGTGGAGTCCAATTTTCTGCTTGAATAGCAAAACATTAGCAATTTTCAGGATGTCTGAGATGTTTGGAAGCAAATATTCTTGAAAACAAAGCACACATAGATGCTTGATTTTCCAAATTATAGGGGGATCCAGATGAGCGGTTAGTATTGTACAGGGTGATTCAAATATCGCAAACAGGTCATTGTCAACAGGCATTTGTCATTTATTGGATCGTTTTCAGAAATAGCAAGCCTGGATTAAATGGGGGAAAGGAAATACGGGCTGGCATTTTTAGGCCAAGAATTTTGTGTGTTCACTATCCAAAAACTGCATGCGTGAGGAGCACCCATCCCAAAATCTGGAAGCCAACACAGTCAGTGGTGTGGGAGTGTGGAGACTGGGTGAAGCATCATCTTTTTCTAAGTAGTCATTTGCAGGAACTGAATTCTCTATTTTGTCCTGTGGAATGGATTTAATGTAGCTGATGTTCCTGTACTAGAGAAGGCATATGGTACCACTGTCAGCCGGAGGACTCCAGACCCTCCAAGTGTCTATATTTTCCAGGGACAGTCCCAGATTTACAGAAGCTGTCCCAGTTTCTGATCTGATTCTGAAATGGCCCGCTTTTCCTTCGGCCATCTCCATTTTCATCAGAGAAATGTTGAAGGGTATGGAGTTATAAAATCCCCGAGTCAAGGAGATGAGTAGCTATACAACGTTTAGAAGGCATCTGAAGGCAGCCTTGTATAGGGAAGGGTTTTTTAAAAAAATGTTTAATGTTTTATTAGGTTTTTATATATGTTGGAAGCCGCCCAGAGTAGCTGAGGCAACCCAGTCAGAGTGGAGAGGATATAAATAATAAATTTAGTAGTATGAAATAGGATGTCCTATAACATCAGAGAAATGTTGGAGGGTATGTTATTTCGAACCATAGGATATCCTCAAATAATTTTTTTGTTCAATGGAGCTGCAACAATCTACACCATCTCACGTTTTGTTGCCTTCTAGCCTTGTCCTATTTTTAGTTCCATTGCCATTCCACAAGGGGGATAGAGGTGCTATCAACCAAAAACACATAACTAAATATTTGATCTGGATGATTACACCTGCAGTTCTAGATTAACAACTCATTTCCCCCTGATATATGTGCCCAAAAAACAAAGTCTATGTTATTATCGCATATCTGACAGCATTGAAGGTCACTTTTTATAACATTTAATGCCTCAATGAGCTAAGTGTTAAGTACTTCAGAGTTACTTACATTTGGGTTTTTGTTTTTTAAATCCCCAGGATGCATTACAGCCAAATAAGAATATAATCATAATGCTGTCTTTGATTTATCTCTCTAAAAACACTTAATCTAAATGTGTTGGTGAAGGATGTAATAAAAACATGTTGTATTATTGAAGAAGTTCAAGCTATTATTATTATTATAGTTAAGGTTGTGTCAGCATTTATGTTTCCATTATCTGTCCTGTTTACTTGGGGTGATATCTTAGCTATTAAAATTTCACTTCAGTTGAAATATATGTGAGCTGCACAAAGCTTTGACACTCAGTTCCAAACGTAGTCTTTGTCCTTTGGATTCAACAAGTAAACAAAACTCAAGTTGATTCCAAAACCGAGTGGCAAATATTTTCACTTGGATATATGAACAAGTGGAGAAAGTTTAAAGAAAAATAGCCTCTTGCAGGGGAACAGTCCTTGACATTTTCAGGACTGTGGTTTATCATAAAAGAGAGACTGTAGCCACGAAAATGGCTATGGGTGCTAACCTACTATAAACAGCAAATTTCCACCCAACTACATGACTATGTGGGGACGCGGGTGGCGTTGTGGGTAAAAGCCTCAGCGCCTAGGGCTTGCCAATCGAAAGGTCGGCGGTTCGAATCCCCACGGCGGGGTGCGCTCCCGTTGTTCGGTCCCAGCGCCTGCCAACCTAGCAGTTCGAAAGCACTCCCGGGTGCAAGTAGATAAATTGGGCCCGCTTACTAGCGGGAAGGTAAACGGCGTTTCCGTGTGCGGCTCTGGCTCGCCAGATACAGCTTGTCACGCTGGCCACGTGATCCGGAAGTGTCTCCGGACAGCGCTGGCCCCCGGCCTCTTGAGTGAGATGGGCGCACAACCCTAGAGTCTGTCAAGACTGGCCCGTACGGGCAGGGGCACCTTTACCTTTACCTTTTACATGACTATGTGGGCAAAATAGGCACCATTTGCTCCTGCAAACAAACCTCAGTGCCTCAGTTTACAATGCATAGTTAAACCATAGAATTTGCTACTGCAAAGGAGATTAGACAAATTCATGGATGATAAGGCTATCAATAGTTGCTAATCGTGATGGTTCTATACTACCACTAGTATTGGAGGGATAATACCTCTCAAGTCTGAATGCAGTCACGGGGAATATGGGCTGGATTGTGCTATTGCACTCATATGTTGCTCGTGGGCTTCAGAACCTCCAAGTGTCCCTATTTTTCAGTTTCAGTCTCAGAATTACAGAAGCTGCCCTGGTTTCTCATTTGATCCTGGAATTTCCTTCTTTTCCTTAGGATGTCCCTATTTTCATCAGAGAAATGTTGGAGGGTATGGAGTTATGTCACCCCCTGAGCCAAGGAGATAAGAAGCTATACAACATTTAGAAGACATCTGAAGCCTGCCCTGTATAGGGAAGTTTTATAATGTTTAATGTTTTATTGTGTTTTTATATATGTTGGAAGCCACCCAGAGTGACTGTGTAAACCCAGTCAGATATGTGGGATATATAAAAATTATTATTATTATTATTATTATTATTATTATTATTATTATTATTATTGACATCCCTACTTTCATTGAAGAAATGTTGGAGGGTATGCTAGTTTCTCGTAGCTCCACTATGTGAACAGAATAGTGAACTTGGTAGGCCTTCAGTCTGATCCAGCAAGGATTATTTTCCAATCTGCTCATTAGTCCAGTGTAAGGATTACAGATATCCCTCTCACACCAAGAACGCGGCAAGCTGGCGGTTTAATTGCACTTTATTAGTATATACACAATAGTTTCAGTCTGAGCTCATAGCTCAATCATCTGCCGAAGACGACGTTGGGCTCACTAAAGGGCAGGTCCTCCTCACACAGGACATCCTCCATTGGCCGCCCTTCCTCCTGTGGGACTGACGCCAAGCTTGGACCCTACTTCTTCGCCATGTCCATGGTGACTCGGGGGCAGTTTGGCCACCCCACTGTGGAGCCATCTCCACCTCCCTTGGAGCAATGTCCAAAGGCTGCACTTCCTCTGAACCTGTCTCTGTCTGACCTACGCTATCTTCGGAATTTACAGCCTGCATTCCAGGACTGCAGGGGCTTGCATCACCCCTCAGTACAGTGGTACCTTGGGTTACAAACACTTCAGGTTACAAACGCTTCGGGTTACAAACTCCGCTAACCCGGAAGTAGTTACCTCGTGTTGTGAACTTCGCCCCAGGATGAGAACAGAAATCGCATGACGGCGGCACAGCAGCAGCGGGAGGCCCCATTAGCAAAAGTGCACCTCGGGTTAAGAATAGTTTTGGGTTAAGAACGGACCTATGGAACAAATTAAGTTTGTAACCTGAGGTACCACTGTACGGGAAGGAAGGACGCCTCTGTTTTCCTCAGCCTGCCACCCCTCCCATTCAGAGTCCTCACTGTTGCTCTGGGAGGGGACGTTTCTGACACCCAGGAGGAGTGGATTAGGTCAGTGCACACCAGAATTCACAGAAATCAGGTTCTTCTAGCATCCCTAGTCTCTAGACAACTACTGTGGCAACATCCTTTGCTTGCTTGGAGAGGCCTGATCTGACACTTGCTACACAGGTGTCCTGATTTCTTACATTTAGACCTACCATCTTAGGTCTTGTTAGCACCCTGAAGGGGCCCTTGTGTAATATAGAATCCTTAATGACTATTCCATCTAGTCCAATGACAGGTTCAAGCTGCCTGTTGAGTGTTCCTGAAATGTTTTTTGTTAGACCTTTGTTAGGAAAAACATTGGCTTGAAAGTGGAAGAGCAACTTCGAACCTTCATCTTTTTATGATGTTCTGATGGTAGTTCAGAAACCTGTTTTGGACAATACTATGCAAATTGCATAAACCACACAGAGAGAGAGAGAGAGATAAATTTAGATGGCTCTCAAAAACATCCAAATAGTGATCTAGCCATCTGCTAATTAAGCCAATGCAGTAACACATTTCTGAAACAGCTTTATATCCTTTCCTTCTAAGCTTTTATGAGCTCAGCTGTTGGAGAATATAAGGAGTCCCTATGTTTGTGGTCTTATTTCTAATCAAGTGAGTTCATTCTTACTTTTTGTCTTCTGAGTACATCAGCAGCAGTTCACAAACAGGAGTAGGATAGTGCATATGTTTCTAAAAGAAACATCTGGAAGATGAAAAGCTGATTCGAAAGAATACCTTGTATGTGAAGAACATGCTGCAAATGCCATTCTTTCTTTCTCTTCTTCTTTTTCCCTTTTTCAGTAATATTTACATTCTAAAGAAAGGTACAGTTTGAGCCATTGGTACTAGGCTGTTCCAGCTCCGTCTTTTAAAGAGAAAAAATATAACTTACAGCCTTCAACTTTTTATCATGAATAAAGTGATATTTTCACACACTGATCATGAATGCGTCTTTGTCAGATCAAATGAGAACTGCCTGCAAATATCAGCCCATAATAGAGCTCACCTTTTGATCTTGGCACCCATTTTGGGTGCTTGAAAGGAATCTTTTCTTAGAGAGGTCATTTTCATGAATTATTATTACAGCTTTTCTTTATTCTCCTGCTAAGAGAGGAAGCCAATTTTCAACAAAAATGTGTTCCTTTTGATAGCCATGCACTATATTTAATATTCTCTTTATTAAATACACTTTCTCTAACATTAGAGACACTTCATTATGAATTTTTGGATGTGGAAGGCAGTGGAGGGTGAGAAAGCATCCGAAACTGTAGGGGGGGGGACCCAATCATTTATTGCATCCTCTGGGGCTCAACAACCTTGTTATAAATTCATTTTCCATGTAAATGTGCTTTTAAAAAGATTAAGCTCCATGCTGTAATTGTTATTCACTTCAACATCAAACAAATTTCATTCTTTCACTTCCCGTAGTGTTACTACTGCCATCCCTCTTCATTCCTGAATTTGAAACAAGCTAAGATTAGAGTTTAAGGGATTTGGATTACTGGTTTGCCTGACAAAGCATATTTCACATGCAGAGATTTAATGAGGTCACCTTCGTTTACTAAACACTTACGGCCAAAAAGGCCACTCAAGGCTGATGTCCAATGCCCAAACTTACCGGGGAGCAAGGGTAGCACTGTGGGTTAAATCACAGAGCCTAGGACTTGCTGATCAGAAGGTCAGCAGTTCGAATCCCCGCGACAGGGTGAGCTCCCATTGCTCAGTCCCTGCTCCTGCCAACCTAGCAGTTCGAAAGCACATCAAAGTGCAAGTAGATAAATAGGTACCGCTCCAGCAGGAAGGTAAATGGCTTTTCCGTGTGCTGCTCTGGTTTCACCAGAAGCGGCTTAGTCATGCTGGCCACATGACCCGGAAGCTGTACGCCGGCTCCCTCAGCCAATAAAGCGAGATGAGCGCCACAACCCCAGAGTCGGTCACGACTGGACCTAATGGTCAGGGGTCCCTTTACCTTTAAGCCCCACTTAACTCAGTGGGACTTATTTCTCAGTAGACATAATAGGATTGCATTGCAAACCACTGTAAAACTTTAGGCGAGTCATTTCACAGAAGAAAAGAAAGAAAGGGAACACAATAGACTTTATCTTCAAGAGCAGCTCATTTCTGCTTGCTGGTTCTTAAGCAGAAAACTCTATGTTATTTGTCCCGAACCTGCTGTCTTCCAGATGTTTTGAATTATAGTTCTGATCATTACTGACCATTGGCCATGATAGAAGGGGCTGATGGAAGCTGTAGCCTGGAGAACATCAGGGTAGGGATGGTTGCCCTATACTGACCAGCCCTACAAATCATACAAGCCACTCCCTCCTGTAATAGGAGCAGGTTCAAGGATTTCTTCAGCTTCTACTGGAACAAGTCATTATGGGCTATGCAGATCTGGAGCAGAATCTTTTCCGCTCTAACCAAATTTGCATTTTTGGGAAGCTTTCCATGGACGAAACAAATCATCTTTAATTTCTTTTATTTGTGATTGTGATGTTGGCAAGGTTTTAATAATTAAATTTTATGCAATCTCATCTGGAGGTAATGTATGAACTGGGATGGTATGATAACCTTTCTATGTTGAGAGTTGTCTTCCCTGCAAATCCTTTGCGATAGAAGGCATTATATACATATTTAAACTAAATACATACATTTTCATAAAGTTGTATTATTTTCAGTAGCCTACACTTCTGTAGGGTTAAACCACAGAGCCTACGACTTGCCGATCAGAAGATCGGCGGTTCAAATCCCCGCGACGGGGTGAGCTCCTGTTGCTCGGTCCCTGCTCCTGCCAACCTAGCAGTTCGAAAGCACGTCAAAGTGCAAGTAGATAAATAGGTACCGCTCCGGCGAGAAGGTAAACGGTGTTTCCGTGTGCTGCTCTGGTTCGCCAGAAGCAGCTTTGTCATGCTGGCCACATGACCCGGAAGCTGTACGCCGGCTCCCTCAGCCAATAAAGTGAGATGAGCACCGCAACCCCAGAGTCGGCCACGACTGGACCTAATGGTCAGGGGTTCCTTTACCTTTACCTTACACTTCTTCTTGATAAGGTAGAATAAGGATCAAATAACCTGCTGCAAGAATTGTCCATCAAAAAAACAAGGCTTCTCTAAACAGGGTATTTTTAAAAAACCAAGAAAGGCAAAACCTTTTTCTGGTTGGAAAACAAGTATTTCTCTCTCCTGCTGGTGACAAAATTGAAAATGAGTGGCCAACAACGCTGGATCTAATAAAAGTACAATTGTTGCTGATTTTGCCCTTTGGGCACCCTTGCTTAAGAAACCACATAGTGCAGGGTTTTAAGATGTTGAAAGTGAGAACAGAGCTTCCTTATTAACTTACAAAGCAGCCAGAGTGCTGCTGTGGAAAGCTTTCGTAAATTAAAGGAATATCTTACCACACAAAAGGTCTAATTGCTGTGGGAGGAAGAAAGAGGCAGACAGCAATAAATGAGATTACTCAGGCCACAGCTTTATTGGGGAACGTAACACAAAGCATCATTTACCAACCCGGTGCTCTCCAGATGTTTTAGACTACAGTGCCCATCAGCCTGATGGGAGCTATCATCCAAAAACATCTGGAGAGCACTGGGTTGGCAAAGGCTGGCATAAAGCAGCAGTTGAGACCTCTCTGAAAGAAATTATTCTAACCAGAGGCGTCATCTCCTAGGGGTCCAGCCCTTTTGGCCCCTCCAATATTTTTCGGGAGGGCCTCCCCCAATGTTCAAAGGAGCCAGAGAAGGTTAAGTCCAAAGCCAAGCATTCCACAGAGAGGAAGGAGTGGGGAAGCAACCTTGGCTAGTAGCGGTGGCAGGAGAAGGAGGAGCTATAATAAATAATAATAAATATAATAAATTTTTATTTGTATCCTGCCCTCCCTGGCCATGGCCAGGCTCAGAACGGCTAACATCATAAAAACAACACAATAAGCATCAAAACCGACATCAATTAATTAAAATACAGTGGTACCTCGGGTTAAGTACTTAATTTGTTCCGGAGGTCCGTTCATAACCTGAAACTGTTCTTAACCTGAAGCACCACTTTAGCTAATGGGGCCTCCTGCTGCCGCTGCGCCGCCAGAGCACGATTTCTGTTCTCATCCTGAAGCAAAGTTCTTAACCTGAAGCACTATTTCTGCGTTAGCGGAGTCTGTAACCTGAAGCGTATGTAACCTGAAGCGTATGTAACCTGAGGTACCATGTACATCTTAATTCAGACAAGTTGGCCACTGAAGCCACATTGCCTGCTACATTGCCACTGCAATTGGCTCTCCCCCCAGCTCCTCCTGACGTCTTGTGCACATGTCCACACGTGTCCATCATGTGTCCACACAACATCAGCCCTCCCCCTTCTCCCTCGGAAATCGGAGCCTCCGGTTCTAACCCTGCATTTCAGATGCTCAGGGAGACTGACAAGGATAGCCAGAGACAATGACACCATTAAGAATGAACCTGAGCTATACCTGAGGGGTGGTATTATTAGCTAACTTTAGCTCTGCTTGGTGCAGCAAATCTTCACAGCCCTAGGCAGAAGCATACTGAGAGATCTGCTCCAGCCACGGGGGTTGGGGCAGGTAAGTACCTCCCAGACATCTTCCCTCTCTCATTTTCCTTATCTACACATTCCTCCTTCTGCCAAGGGTGTGGCAAACAAGAAAAAGAACGAAGTCGATACAGGCAGATTGAATCAATGGGAGATACAAACCTCATCCATTAGAAGGAACACTCTAGGGAAGGCAAAATGCCACATCAACAGCCAATCAGGGATAGCAGGAAACAATCCATTTCAGCCACTGTGCTTTTCAGCAGATTGGTGGGTCATGCTGCTTCCTTCCCCATCTGGCTGGTTGTTGTTTATGGAGGAAACAGGCTTGTATAATGCTCATTCCTGCCTCTCACACACAGAGACACCGGGCTAATGCAGCCCAAAGTATTGCCCTCTGTGAGCCATTAAGTGCTAGCTCTTTCTTACACCCCAGTAATCATTCCAATCCCACACGTTTTGCAGCAATTGGTAAGGGCTCTGGCTGAATTGACCAGTCCTTGGAACAATGAATTTGAGGCATGGGAAATAGAAGGCTGTAGTTCTTCCCTTTTCTTTGCTGGGCTCTGATCTTACATGAATCAGTAACACTGGTCTCACTATCTTTGATTACTCTATATATTCTCTAGGCGTGTCCTGCAGATTTGGCCATGAATCCAGAACAGCAACACCCAAAATCTGAGTATAATCATGAATGTAATCATGGATTCTTGAAATTATGAACTGTGGATATCTTGCATTTGCAGAATACTTTGTTTCTTTTCAATTTGGCTTTTTTTTTGCCAAAATAAAAATTAGAAAATGCTAGGATTTCAGGTGATGGTGGTGCAAAGCTTCTAGTGGGTCAAAGTAATCAATTAACATTGCAGACCATCTATTGCTAAATTGGAATTGGAATTTTCTATATAACGTGAGGAAGGAGAGAGAGAGAGAGAGAGAGAGAGAGAGAGAGAGAGAGAGAGAGAGAAGACGCAAAACAATATGACTCAGTTCTTACCTCCTTGATTCCCTATCAATGAAGGCAAGACTGGATGCTATAAATATTTGCATACACAGTTGTAAATTCCATTGAACCTACTAGGACTAAAAAAATGTAACAAACCCTGCAACATTCTTCACAGAACAAAAATGACTATTTGGCAAATATTCAGAAGATCTCTGAGATATCTGGTAAATAATGTCACCTCTCTGGAAATCTCATGTACTAGTAATTGCAAGCATTTGTTGCAGAATACCTAGGAATGACTTCTGGCTGTCTATAGCCTCAGAGTAAAAGGGAACCCTTATCACAAATATGTGAAAAGTTTCGAACACACACACACACACACACATCACTGTGTCAGCAAATATCATGGGTTGTATATGGGGTTAAGATAACAACACATTCCAAAATAGGTGGGATGATCTCATGAATTGTCTTTAGCGGCTATGCTAAAACTGGGTATTAAAAACAGCATCTGTTGCTCTGCAAGTGGTACAAAAATAATAAAAAGACTCTCCTCCCTGGAAGAGAGGGGAGTGGTTGTGGGCGGGAGCCCGAGCACCGCCCCTAGCAGGGGGCGTTAGCCCCCTGCCTCCTCCTCTCACCTGACTGGCGCCCACGCCCCTCGGGAGGCATCCAACCAGGTGCCTCCGAGGGGGCGTTTACAGCAGCCTTTTGCTGCAGCGCCAGCCTCTCCTCGGCCTCATTCTTCTCTGTCGTCTCGTCGCGCCATTAACCTTAGATCACGTGTCCTTGCGTATTCATTTCACATTGCGGGGGTCGGGTCCTCGAACCACAATATTCTGTTGTGCCAAATGAAAAAATGAGACTGGTAAATACAGGGCCAATTACTAGCACCTTTATAAAAAGAGAGGAATGGTTACTGCATACACAGTATAACTAAGCTTGGAAGAAGAAGAGTCATGCTAAGTGTAAGGCAGCCTTCACCTTGTAGATGTTGTGGGCCAGTTTCCATCACCTCCAACCAGCACATCTGTATTAGCTGAAGCTGATAGGAGTTGTAGTCCAAAATACTTGGAGGGCACCAGGTTGCAGAGACTGGTGTAAGGTCTGGTAGCAGCACAAGCATTAAGAATACAAATTCTTTCCTCATTCTTGAACTGGGCTCTATATATACATTGCTATGAACTTACGATCTCAGTATAGCAGCTCATAGGAACAGGCCACAAAGGGGCTATTAAGATGTTAATAAAACAGTAACTTTACTAGTATTTGATTCTCAGGGTTGGCTAGCACTTTATTATCTCAACATCTTCCATGTCTCTTTTCTTGTTTTATGAAGTTCATTACTGGAGGGCAAAAGCTCCAATAATCTCCAAACTTTCAGAGAAAATATCATTCCTTGAAGTGATCACATTTTATAGCATCCAGTAGAAGGTCTAACTTAGAAGTTTTTCGCAAAAGGCTATTGATCTATGTAAATCTATGTTTGTTATATACCACTAGAAAAACCTTAATAATTATCTGATGGAAACAATTTATGCACAGGAAAGGGTGCAGTAAACATAGCTTTATTTCTGCTTATTGCTGCCACTATCCACAGATGAGCCAGCGAAACTTCGTGATCCATAGTGCAGAAGGTCATGGGCGGAAGCAATTACGTTAGCATAGCCATTTTTCATTTCTCCATAACAGAGAGGAGGAACATGCAGCAGAATCAAAATCACCATCTCTGCACCACCCATAACTCTCACTGAAACAGGAAGACATCTAAGATGACAAGAAATGAAACCATTATGCTGAGAAAGCAGCTTCAGTTCCACTGTAGCATGAAGGAACAACTAGAATTGATGCCTGACTGAGGCCCAATTCCTGTCTTCAGTTTCCTTGTTGGTAAGACATGGTTTGGGACTGGATACAGGAAACTAAAGCTGTATCTGTGGCAAATTTAAGGTGCTGACAGACTTGAACCTTTTGTAGGTAGGATCATCAGTTGTAGATAATAGTCCTCTCTGGTGATTCAGGTCCTTCATCTGAGAAGCTAAGTTGTAGCTATGGAGCTCTCACCCCTTCCTTTTACCTCTATGCCCAATCCAAAGCAGAAGACCTTTCCCTTGCATGACAGTGAAACTCCAAAGAGCAATCAAAATCAAGCATCTTCTGGTAGTATTTAGAGACACATTGGGATTCTGTTCCGGTGCTTTTGCCTCTTCTTCATGCCTGCTACATTTGTTCCTCACAGACAGCAGTCTCTCCTAAGGGACCTTTAGCTCTTCCTTTCAAAAGATGGAACTGGATTTGTCAACCTGGAGTGAGTAGAGGCTTGATTGGTGGGAACATCTCTGAGAATAATGGAAGAATTTTTGGTTTGGTGTGTATGGGCATAACATGAGTGCAGTCTGTTGTGAGACAGAGTGTGGACAGATTTGCAAGGCACCTCTGCATCAATTCTTCACATTCCAATCTTGGTCTCTCTCTGGATTATCATTTAATGACTGGGCATTTTCGTTCAGTGTCCTTCAATGACAACATAGCTTCAGTGCAATAATATTTCTGCCACATATTTCAGAACAATATAAATAAAAACTTTGTCAATTGCATTACCTTGCAGAATGCCTTCTGTAAAATATTTATGAATTTCTCACCCACTAGTGAGCCAATGAAAAATATCTTAACATTCATTGCCATCCTCTTAGCCTTTTTGCACCCTGACCCCAGTCAGCTTTGGTACTGACCATTGGATATCTTGGAGATTTCAGTTCGGCAGAACCTGACCTACGCCATCTGGCAATGCAAATCAAGAAGTTCCGCAGATGTTTCCTAACATACTGCAAATGTACTGCATTATTTTTTTCAGATAATAGGTGTTCTTGAATGCTGCAAGACAGGTATCACTCACTGAATTAGCTCTAGTGGAAATACAAGAGATTCCTTCACATCTTCTCTAACTACAACTGCAAGATATAATTAATTCCCACAGCTTCAAGTTCTTTCTCCAGTCCTTCTTTATTCCTACACAGCATATTCCCTTAGCGGAAAGATGCAATGCTGTTGTATAATTTAGAATGTAATGTAACATGTACATATTAAAGAGTCTGTGTCTGATTGAAGAATATTTCTTCTATCTTCAGTACATTTATATACCCAAAATACAGCTGAATTTGTATATTAAATCCCAGGTGCTAACTCTTCGAAAGTCTCACAGTTGACCTTCACAGACATCCTTCATTGCGACAGCAACTTTATCTAGTGTTGTTTAGTGCTAAACAAACCATATCCCATGGGGTTGGTGGGGCAGGGTATCTGAGAGACCATTTCCTTCAATTTGAACCTGACTGCAGATTCAATCTTCTTCTTAGGCCCTGCTGTGTGTCCCACTACCTAAAAAGGTGAAGCTGTTGGGAATGTGGAACAGGGCCTTTTCTCTGGCTGCATCCTGACTATGGAACTGCTTCCATGGAAGTTTAGACTGAGGAGGTTAGCCTCATTTTTGTTGACTTTCAGGTGAGCATGAATAATGTTTCTATTCTGCACAGCTTTGGTGGTTTTTCTATATGAAGGTTTGATTCAATGCTTCCTAGTTTTAAGATATTTTCCTTGGCCTGGGGAAGGGATTACTTGTACATCTAACCAACGAGGAGTTTATCAGTCCATGGCTGAAAACTACGTCCAGAAAAGCCACCTTGATTGGACTGTCACCATCCCTTTTGTATCAACTGGGCTACAATACCGCCCTTGTATCCCTGAGGCAAAGGCTTTGGGACATCTCACATAGCGACCTGCGATTCAGATCCAATGTAATCTGTGGCCCGGTTGCAGCTGGAATCCAATACAGGCATGACTTTCAGTTAGCCTCATATCTTAAAATTTGTCTGTACCCACTTATCAGTGTTTATTTACCAAAGCTAGATTAAATGTATTTCCATTGGAAGTTCTAAATGGTAGACTGAGAGGCATCCCCTATCAGAATAGGCTTTGTTTATGTTCTCAGGATGTCAATTGCATGAACCATATCCTACTGCATTGTGGGCAGTATGAGCGAGCAAGGGATCAACTGATCAAAGCCTTACTAGCAAATTTGCCGGGAAAATATGAAGCCTGCCATATAAAATACCTTCTGGAGGATAGGTCAAATGATATTACACTGACTGTGGCAAAGTTTCTTTCGGAGGTCGCAAGAAACAAAGACCATCATGCTCTAGACATAACAAAATGACTACCTCGGTCTCTTTCGCCTGTTGTTTGGTTGTCTTTACTGTATCTTGTTTTGAAACTGTTTTGTGGGTCTATGGACTGCAGTAAAGATAAAGAGATAGATAGATAGATGAGATAGATGATAGATAGATGATAGATAGATGATAGATAGATAGATAGATAGATAGATGATAGATAGATGATAGATAGATAGATAGATAGATAGATAGATAGATAGATAGAGATAGATAGATAGACAGACAGATAGATAGATTGATAGATGATAGATAGATATAAGATATTTTCCTCTTTCTTCTTATGCTGATTTATTATGCTGATTTTTCAAACTGGTTTTAATGTTTTGTTTTGTTTTGTTTTATGCTGTCTGGTGCTTTGTCACTGAGATGCCTGGAAAGGCCTACTTCTTACCTTTGCTGATATCTAGTCATGGCTAGCTTGTTTCACTCGGCCTCAGTCGCAAAAAAATCACATTACAAGCTGTTTTCATAAACATATTGCAAATGGAGCCACATGTAGCTGTTTCAGCAAAACTAATGGTGAAAGAAAGCTCCCACATACTTTAACTTCATATATAGGTGCTGTTAATATTCATGTTATGTGGCAGTAATTTATTTCAGCAAAACATATCATTTACATAGAAATGAAAAGGGACACATTTAAATCAGGGGATAACTAGTCGAATTGTCACACTAATGAAAAGGATCTGAGAGTTAAAGTTTTTGTAAATTGAATGTGAGTTGGCACAGTGCAACAATGTCACAGAGATAAGGTCCTGTGACACTTGATATACAGTGGTGCCTCGTGTTACAGACACTTCTGGTTACATACGCTTCAGTTTACAGACTCCGCTAACCCAGAAATAGTGCTTCAGGTTAAGAACTTTGCTTCAGGATGAGAACAGAAATCACGCAGCGGGAGGCCCCATTAAGCTAAAGTGGTACCTCAGGTTAAGAACAGTTTCAGGTTAAGAACGGACCTCCGGAACGAATTAAGTTCTTAACCCGAGGTACCACTGTATTAACAAAGACTAACACGTTTATGACGGCATAAGTTTTTGTGGGTTTTGCTAGTCTTTAAGGTGCCACAAAATTCTTTGTTGGTTTTGCTGCAACACAAACTAGCCCAGCTTCCCTTCTGGAAATTGTTACAAACAGTGAACACTTAAAAATAATAATTTCACTCATATTCTTGTCTTGTCTTGCTTGTCTTACTAGCTGCTGTAATTTTTAAGCTACTGCATTGTATTTCTAATTGTGGGTTTACAGTGACACATTTTGATCCCTTATCTGCTGTTTCATGCTTTCATTTTTATTGGTTTTGGAGCATTTATGAATTGTTGTTAAATCGCTTTGAATGCCATTTATGCAGAAAGGTGGCTATAATTGTTTGAAACAAACAAATGATGTTCCTGACACTGGGGAGCTGTGAAAAAAGAGGAGGAGGACAAAGCATGCCAGGCCTCCAGATTACCTTCTCCACTACTCCCAAAACCATAGTTTGATGCAGCTGTTGTTGCTGCCATCTCCAGGCCAATTCCCAAAGTCAAATTTGCTCAAAAAGGCATGCTGGGCTCTTTCTGAATTTTCAGGGCAAAAAGCTTAATTTATTTCTGACTAGGATGAGGGAGAAATTTGATGCAGTTCACACTTAAAGGCAAATTAAACTAACTTTCCCTTTCCAAACAACCAGGACAAAGCTATTCTTCAAAATTCGCAATTCTCTGAATTCTGTAATGCTGTTCTACAGCCAAATAGTGTGCACACAAATTTGCAAATTTGCATGTGTCCATAAAATGCATGTTTCAGTGGGGGGGGGGAATCATACAAAATGCATTATTTTAGGGGAAATTGCTTTCCAAAAATGTATAGGTAAGGAAAAATTGCATAAAAACATGTATACATTAGGAGAAATTTGCAAAAGTGCTGATCAATTTACCTGAGGACACTTTTTAAAAAATAAGCAACTTGATTTGGAAATACAGAGAACTGAACTTACGACTGGAAAATTGAAAAATTAAGAGAAACCAAAATGGACATATTCATCCATCCTGATCTCTGACCTAATCCAGTTGAAACTATGGGATCTTTAGCTCTGCTTACTGCATAGGCAACGTTTTGTCAAATATATATATTGCATGAAGGTAATTATTATTTTCACGTATTGCATAATCTTCTCTTGTGTTGTATTGTCATTCCTCTTTTTAACAGGTTACATAAAAAGTAAAAAGAACTGTGTCATTTTAGCTTTGAGATGATTAGAAAATGATTCAGCCCCTCTGAGAACTGAATGTTACTCTATAGCGCTGCCTCAATAGCATGGCCAATGATGATGGGATTTGTACTCTAAAACATCCTGGGGGTTAGCAAGCTGAGAAAAGCTGCTACCATTATTAAAAAGCTGGGGAGCTGGTTAGTTTTCTTGCTTCTTGGTGAAATGATTATTGAAAGACAATGAGCTGACAGGACTTGGATGTTGTGGAACTGCCATCTTCAGTTCCACAACAGACGTCTTCAAGGGGTAAATGAATGGGCCTCTGCCGCATGATTTTCTACTTCAGAACTCTTCTCAATTATCATGGCTGTTCTCTGTTTACATCAGTGATTCTATGATTCCATCAGTGGAAGAGTAGACCATATGGAGGAAATCTTTATGCTTTTGGTTCTTTCTCAGTTGCGAATGATTTGCCATGGTTTTACATAAAGGGACATCTGAGGAGCGATCAGAGACTGGATTAAAGGGCTGAATAATTACCTCATCAGTTTGGTGCAGTAAACGGCATGACAGCGAAAGCAGCTAGAAGCAGTTTGAATTAGGAACAGGCAGAACCCTTAAACTGACCTTAGCTAACCCTTGCTCTTATTGAGAATCTGACAAGACACCCTTCCTGTGCTGCTGAATGGATTTCCTTCCAGTATGTTCTGCTTGTGTATTTGTTGACTAAGAGATGCTATAAATATCCAATGCACTCTCTGATCAAAAGGAAACTTAACCCTGCAGAGCTGCCCTGGACATCTCACTGCTTGAGGAAGTGGGAGACATATAACAACATTCTTAAATGTTTCCCATTAAAATCAATGGGACTAAAAATGCTTACAATTGGAACATGCCCCATGTTATTTATTCAATCTATATCCTTCTCATGCTACCTAAGCTGCGGCTTACCTGCATTCTGAGAAATACAATAAGACATTTTAACAACAGGAAGGGAGTTAGCTGCCTTCCATTTAACATTTAAATGACTGGAGTGAAGATTTCCCCACTAAAGTACAAACTGCATTCCATAGGAGGCATAATTCAAAGGCATTTGGCTGAATTTGGCGACCATTTCTAGTCTTGTTTCTTAACTGAGTGAAAGCTTGTTTTTCATCTTCCAGAATAATTCTTTTTTTCTTTCTTTCTTTCTTTCTTTCTTTCTTTCTTTCTTTCATCATATTCAGCTGAGGGCGAATATGGGCAATGCTATTGGTATGTGAGGTACTGTTTTCTTACTGGAACCTATTGTTTCTTACTAACTGCAGAGTGGTATTTTTTAAGAAAAAATATTAAGCGTAAAGAGGGGGAATCTGTTCCAAGAGGAAAGCTATAATTTTGCCGTGGGTCTCCACACTGGAATTTTCCAGTCAAAATGTTAATTGCTCTAAGTACAATGTTTAATATTTAAGCCTTAAAACTGTGAAATGCTCTTTTTCTCAAGTGCATTGCACTGCTAACAAAATGTTGAACTGATAACAAGTTCAGTAGCTTATTCTAAAGTTGGACTCATGGGTTCAAGCCCCACATTGGGCAAAAGATTCTTGCATTGCAGGGGGTTGGACTAGATGATCCTTGTGGGCTCTTCAAACTCTACAATTTTAGGATTTTACATTTATTTATTTCTGAATCCCACATAGGATTAGATTAGTTAACAACTGTAGATGTCACAATCCTAGTTATTCCTAAAATAACTCGGAAAAATTACACATTTTATTATGACATGATCTTTATCTGTTGTTTAGCCTATCAATCAAAACTGTCAAAATCTAAATTATTTCTTTGCCATTGTTACCTTTATAAGTAGATGACAACATTGTCAAGATAGTAACAATAACCTTTTTCTGTCTTCTCCATGCAGAGGACCTACTACAGTACTTGCTTGTTCTTCCTAGTGCTTTGAACATACGTAGCTGAAGAAACCTTTTAAAATTATTGTTAACCTCCCTTGTAAGCCTGAGCTCATTGTGACTTTTTCATGACCTGACTTTCTCCCTGAAACTGTTAGCTACTCGTGTATACTCTTCCTTTGTTATTTCCCTTTTCTCCCATTACTTACACATGCCCTTCTTAAATCTCAGCTCATCTATCAGCTCCTTATGCAGCTAAACTAGTTTCTTTAGATACCTTCCCTTTTCTTTCCTGTTGGACTTGTCTCGATCTGTGCCTCCAATATTTTCCCTTTCAGAAACTCCCATCCATCTTGGACTCCCTTCTCCTTGAGTAATTTTGAGCATGGGATCTCACCCAGTAGATCCTTATACTGTTTGAAATCAGCCTTCATAAAGTCCAGAGTGCTTGTCTGACAACACTCATCTTTCCCTTGCCTCTGTATCATGAAACCCAAGAGGATGTTATGACTTCCTCCAAAGCTTCCCACTACTTCCACTTTGTCAATCAGTTCCTCCCTGTTGGTGAGGACCGGGTCCAAAATAGATGACCAAGTTGCTGTACCTTCTCTTTCAGTAAGGCAACCAGCTTGCACTTGCTGCGGGTGTTGTTTTGAACACATTCTCAGCGAAGAAGGAAAACATGGTACAGGTGTTGCAGGTTTCTGCACCAGCTCATTCAACATTCATGTCTCTTGGCCCTACACACACTGTAAGACAGCACTCCAGGCCTCCCCTTCAAACTCCCCTACTAAACTCCCTCATAACACACCTGTTTGCAAATCCTGTGGAAAAATGAGAGGCAGAATTTGACGCCTTTGTCCATCCTTCACCCTTCCTAGGATTTGTTTGCTCTCCCAGTATGAATGGTTGTAGTCCCCTTCATCAGTCAAAAAGACAGCAAATCTATCTTCTCCTTGCCCTCTTTTACATTAAAATGTTGAAGGCTTTTAATCAATAAAGCAATGGCCCTACTTCCACCCCACTTTATGTGTGTATCTCTTCTTCCCTGCCTCTCTGTGAATCTTCTTTATTTCTGAGTTCATCAAATTTACTTTCATGTGGGGGATGGGAGGAATAGGTCACTGGATGTGCAAGATCGCCGGGGGGGGGGGGGCAAATGCTGAATACACATCCAAATTTATGCCAAGGTGTTCCAGTAATGCAAATTAGCCTTGACATGGCCAAAGGCGCGTGTGACAGGTTTGGGTCAGTGTCAAACCCCTAGGAAGGATGGAGGTTGAAGAGAGGGATTTTAAGTGCAGCATGGGCAGGTAGAAAGAAGAGGATGAAACTTCCCCCAGAGCCATTTGCCTTTCCTCAAACACATTGAAAGCTTTTCCCAGCGAGGACTGATGAAGAGAACTCACCATAGGGTTTTGTAAGTGGGACTAACCTCCACCAGTAGAAAAACTGGTGGGGTTTTTCTTTTAAGGCAAAGGAGATTCAACCTACCCCAGCTACCAATTATGCATTTTAACTCCACCCTGTCCATTTTATAGTTATTTGGCATGACTTGGGTTGGACCATATAGTTCCAGACTTGGACTACGGTGGAGCCAATCTCAAAGGAAAATCATTCTCAGGATGCCCTGTTCAATCACTCTTGGGCAGTCTGCAAAATGAGAATAGTGTAGCCTGCCCCACAGAGTTGTTGTAAAGAAGAAGAGTTTGGATTTGATATCCCGCTTTATCACTACCCTAAGGAGTCTTAAAGCGGCTAATGTTCTCATTTCTCCTCCTCCCCCACAACAAACCCTCTGAGAGGTGAGTGGGGCTGAGAGACTTCAGAGAAGTGTGACTAGCCTAAGGTCACCCAGCTGCTGCATGTGGAGGAGCAGAGATGCGAACCCGGTTCACCAGATTACGAGTCTACCGCTCTTAACCACTATACCACACTGGCTGTGCGAGATTTCGAACTTCCATGCGCCCTTAGGATCAAGTAAAGAGAGTTAAAGGAAGAAAGTCATTCAGAGCAATAATTAAAATGTTACCACTAATAAATATCAGCGTTTCAGCTTGCAATTTCAATGGAAATGATTGTAGGTAGGCTTGTCAGGCTGGAATCCTATTCAAACTTACCTGGGAGTAAATATCATCAAAGCATGCATGCAAAAGGGTGCATGGTTAGAGGACAAAGAAACCTCCTCTCTCCCCCTTGTGTGGAAAGATGTGGCTCACGCCTTTCTTTGATCAGTACAGCATGGTGTAAACTCATATGCCATGTTCTAGGTTCTCCATGAATTGCAAAGATACATAGGGGCGAGATCCCCCCATGCCTTGATGCCTTTTGTTGTTGTTGTTTAGTCGTTTAGTCATGTCCGACTCTTCCTGACCCCATGGACCAGAGCACGCCAGGCACTCCTGTCTTCCACTGCCTCCCCCAGTTTGGTCAAACTCATGCTGGTAGCTTCGAGAACACTATCCAACCACTTGATGCCTTTAGCTGTACCCATTTGCTGGCGAGCTATGTGATCGTTTTTTCAGTATTCACCACAGTGCTAGCAGGCAAAACTAAGATGAAATAATTTTCATTTTCAGACAGGTTGAGAGAAGCATTTAAAACTTAGCTGCACTTTCATGTTTGGGAAATACAGAGGGAGGGTTAATACTTTTTTTTAAAAAAAAGCAAGCAAGCAAAATTAGCCTGAGGCTGTGAACGGAAGTAGGGAAGCTACTTTTCAAAGGGAAGCTGACCCAGTGGATGAGATGATCATAAATATATCCAACCAACCTTGAGGTTATTGTTCTCCCCACCACCACCCTGCTGTTTTGCAACTGTGAAAAATTACAGTATGGGGAAACTTTGCCTGCTGATATTAAAGTTCTGTACAAATCGTAATGCCTCTTGATTCTTCTCTAACAAGCCGTAGGCACCAGTTCACGATTCAAAAGCAAATCAAGATGTTGTTCCTTAGCAGTTAAAAAAGAGCAATTGCTACTTTATTAACACCTTGAATTCCAAAGCATAACTTTCCTAAGTATGCTTTGGAATTTAATGTCAAATGGATATGCAAAAACACAAGCTGGACAAACCAGAATCACTTAGTAATCTCTTTCACGCAGGCTTAATTGTTCTACTGAAATTGATAGAACTTTAGCTGTGTTGTGTTCATAATCCAGGAATGGGAAGGAAGAAAGAAGCTTAAACTTGAAAGCCTCTTTCTCAACTATGAAAGATGGAGGAGCTTTTTTCTGTAGCGCCTCTGGCTGCCCTATCATCAGTCAAGGTGTCACAGAGCCTTAATGCTGGTGTTGCCAATAAAAGGAGTTATGGAGTGCAGAATGAACCTGTGAAAGGTATGCAAAAAGAAGAAGAAATAATTAAGAAATTTCATGCATTCACACAGGAGCTAGATTTCCAGCAGGGCCCACTATAATAGCAAAATAATACTCTGGGGGGAAAGAAGGTTGTTTGTACTGATTGAAGGGGAAAGTATACATTTCCTATGTATTCAGACACCAAAGAGTTTGTAGTAGAGGGAGATGTACAAAACAAACTTTAAATGCCATTAATTGCTTCCTGTTTCCAGGGAATTAATTTTCTGAACTAAATGAAACATTCTGAAATTTATCATAGGCATTATCAGCTGTTTGATGGATCGGTATTCCTCTTTTGGTAAATCAGTCATTCAGATACATAAGACATGTGGATTTTTTTTTAAGCTCATGTTCCAGCAGTGCCTTCAACTCACAGCTAGACTGTCCCCTCTCTCTGGCTGGGACGGGCGGGGGGGGGGGCTCATAAGCTAAGGTTACCAGATTTTTTTCAGTGAATCCAGGGACACTTTTCAACTTCAGTAGGAATGATAGGATTTTGTCAGCGGACTGATTTGTAAATCCAGGTCTGTCCCTGGGAAACGGGGACGTCTGGTAACCTTATCATAAGCAGTGGTGTAGCCACTGGGTTCAAAATTGTTTCAACACCCAGTGCTGCCTCAATACAGCTGTGCTTCCATCACTGGGCTCTGTTGAAAACAGCTTCTCCATGTGAACGAGGAAGTGACCTCTCCAGACAATGGAACGACTCTTCCTTTCTTTGCGGCTGTGATCTCCTGGGTGGTGTGGATGCTGTTAGATTGTTGAATGTGTATTTCCCTCCCTTCCACCCCACCCCCCACCCCCCGCTGCACAACCCTAGGCTCTGACAACCCACGTACACCACTGGTCATAAGGATGTCTTGTCTTCTCCAGCTATCTTTGAGCCTTCTTGGACTATATAGCTATACAGTGGTACCTCTGGTTATTAACTTAATTCGTTCTGGAAGTCCATTTTTATCCTGAAACTGTTTTTAACTTGAGGTACCACTTTAGCTAATGGGGCCTCCCACTGCTGCTGCCGCTCCACCACCTCGCGACTTCTGTTCTCATCCTGAGGTAAAGTTCTTAACCCAAGGTACTACTTCTGGGTTAGCGGAGTCTGTAACCCGAAGTGTTTGTAACCTGAGGTGTTTGTAATCTGAGGTACCACTGTACTTTCCACACACACACACACACACACACACACACACACCTGGAAACCTGTGTCCTATGCACAGAAGGAGGGCTACACTTTTGGTCTGCTTCTTTCAAACTGCTCTTGTATGAGGGCTCCATGTGATTAGGACACATGCACAACTGGGTGTCCGGAACACACACGCTGAACACACATGCTGAAGAGAGCAGATGCCATCAGTGCTCCCCAGTGAGGGCAGCAGTTCCTGAGTAGCACATGCACAGTGCTTTTGCCGCTGAATATTAGGGAGTCTCCAGCATTTCTTCTGGCTCCATTAACTATCTCTTGCCCCAACCCCCAGCCTTCCAACAGTATATGCTAAAAGACACCATAAAGGCTATACGATGCATTCATTTTGGAAGAGTGTGAAGTCACATTTCCGTACGTGTTAAATTGCTGCAATTCACAAAATTCAGTGATATAACATGTAATGGCCGAATCTATTTCAGAATTAATCACGGTGTGAAAACTGCATGAGTACAGAGTCAAAATACCAACAGCGGAAGTGGTAGGCCTAATTTTATCCCATTTCCCACTTTCACATTTTATAGCGACAGTCAGCTGCATACCTCATTAATTGAGTTATAATAATAGAATGCAGTGAGAAGGTAGAACGGGGGGAGAACATAGTAAATACTCTTTTATAAGATACCCACCTCCTGTTTCCTGAGCTCTCCTTTCCCAATGTGGAGGTAAAGAATCACTTGCTCCACACAGAAAACACAGCTGCAGGCTCCTCTGGGATGAAGAGGTGGCAGACAGAAATTATTTTGGTCAAACACATGAGAAAGCAAGAGATCAAAGCACAGGAAATCATTTTGGCCGTGACTTTCTCCGCGTCCTTCTCCCACTCCTCCATTTCCCTCAGCAGGCTGTTTTTCTTCAAAGTGGAAAAGGGTCCCAGTGTTATCCTCCTGCCTTTCCTGCCTCTCCGGAATGGCTTCCAGCCATTTGTGTGTTTGCTTGTTTTGCTCCCCTAGCTCCTCTCTCATCTTCAAGCAACGGTCAAAATGGAAAGAGAATGCAAGGTTCTTGTTCAACACACTGCCTCCTCCACAGTGCCACCCCCACCCATTTTTCTAGGACTGAGCTATTTGGAATAGTTAAACATGCAGAGATGCTGCTGCCACTAAAGAAATATTGAAGCCATATTATCATCGTGCGATACAAATGGTGCCAATGTTCAGGATTAGGCTGCCATTTGTTCTGTTTCTTTGTCAAGGAAATAAACAACTATCTGACTTTTAGAAGACATCTGAAGGCAGCTCTGTTGAGGGAAGTTTTTAATGTTTGGTGTTTTGTCACTTTATTATTATTAATAATAATATTCTGTCGGGAACCACCCAGAGTGGCTGGGGAAACCCAAACAGATGGGCAGGATATAAATAATAAATGATGATGATTATGATGATGACAATCAGGCTGCGATTTGCCTGTGAAGTGTCGTGAACTGGTGTTTGGATTTTGCATATCCTCCAACATTTCTCCTATGAAAATAGGGACAAAGGTCCGTATAGTAAAAGCTATGGTTTTCCCAGTAGTGATGTATGGAAGTGAGAGCTGGACCATAAAGAGGGCTGATCGCTGAAGAATTGATGCTTTTGAATTATGGTGCTGGAGGAGACTCTTGAGAGTCCCATGGACTGCAAGAAGATCAAACCTATCAATTCTTAAGGAAATCAGCCCTGAGTGCTTACTGGAAGGACAGATTCTGAAGCTGAGGCTCCAATACTTTGGCCACCTCATGAGAAGCGAAGACTCCCTGGAAAAGACCCTGATGTTGGGAAAGATGGAGGGCACAAGGAGAAGGGGACGACGGAGGATGAGATGGTTGGATAGCGTCTTCGAAGCTACAAACATGAGTCTGACCAAACTGCGGGAGGCAGTGGAAGACAGAAGTGCCTAGCGTGCTCTGGTCCATGGGGTCACGAAGAGTCGGACACAACTAAACAACAACAAATTCCATAATAGTAATAATAATAATTTTATTATTTATACCCTGCCCATCTGACTGGGTTGCCCCTGCCACTCTGAGCAACTTCCAACATACAGGGGTACCTCGGGTTACATACGCTTCAGGTTACAGACACTTCAGATTACAGACTCCGCTAACCCAGAAATAGTACCTCGGGTTAAGAACTTTGCTTCAGGATGAGAACAGAAATCGTGCTCCGGCGGCGTGGCGGCAGCGGGAGGCCCCATTAGCTAAAGTGGTGCTTCAGGTTAAGAACAGTTTCAGGTTAAGAACGGACCTCCAGAATGAATTAAGTTCTTAACCCAAAGTACCACTGTATATAAAAACATAACAATGTCTTCTAAAGGTTATTTCCTTGGCTCAGGGGTCACATAACTCCATAGTCTCCATCATTTTTCAGATGAAAATAGGGATGTCCTAAGGAAATGTGGAACATTCTGGGATCAAAACAGAAACCAGGATGGCTTCTGTAAATCTGTGACTGTCCCTGGAAAGTAGAGACACTTGCAGGGTCTGATTTTGTTATCATGAACATAGGTCATTAACATTTCAAAAGGTAATCATGTCAATAATTATTTCAAAAATAATTGCCAATTAACAAAACAAAACTATTAATTCATTATCACCATTTTGCTATGCAACCTTTTGTAAACTTTTATGAAATGTTGTGGATCCTTTTTCTGGTAGATCACCATTTATCTGTTTTATATTGTTTTATTGCATTTGCCCTTTGTCATTTGGACTTTAATATTTAGTTCATTTATCAGTTCAGTAATAAATTAAAAATGAGATCAACTCAGAAGGTAATCAGAAGATAAGTCAGTTACCTAATTTGCATCTAGATTAAGCTCCTGCTCCCATGGTGTCTTGAATTACAACCTGAACTCTTTATTAGTGAACAGTTATCATTTGCTCCTATGACTAGTGAAATATCAAACCACCTCATTTTGAGACAGCATAGTGGTATTGGCAACATCTATAACACTGATAATAAATTGTATGCAGAACACACAAATATTTATTATACTGCCACCTCCCTGCCTATTTAGTACAGCCCTGTTTTTACACACACACAAACACAGTTAAATGATGAACATTTTACTAGTCAGGAATAAAGCTCACTCATAATGTAAAATCCATAATTAAAGCAATCCTGAGATTCAGGCTTTGCCTATAAGAAAAACTTGGGAAATATAAGCAATCAGGAGCATAAAATTAGAGCATTCTCCTAAAGGCGTTATTTTCTATAATTCCATTCCACAACAAATTACAGACCTGATGAATAAGAATTACTTTATCTAAACCATAAAACCATTGACAAAATAAGATCCACAAACCATTGGGTATTATAGCTTTCAATTACTTTTGCCAATTTACATAATGTTCTTTTTTTTAAAAAAAAAGTGTTTCAACATTATTATTTTTAGTACTTGTTATTACTTTCACTTTCTGCAGTACTAGTCTTATATAATGGCTTAGAAACATAAATTTGAACAGAATCATTTATGTGGGGTTTCTCTGTGAATCAACTACCTCTATAGTCTGCCTAATTAAAAAAAAGGGGGGAAGCTACGTTACTTGAAACTTATGTTGGCTCCTACAATGGCTTTCCCGTATAATTTCGTATTTCTAGCAGGAAAATCATGATAGCGAGAAAACTCAGATGGTGAGTTCTCTATAGACAAAATTGGGCTACTGAGAAACATAAAGATGATATCACAGCATGCTTAGGAGAAGGCTTTTTGGGTGTTTTTTCAGAGAAGGCTTTTTCGTGTTTTTGGGTGTTCATGCATATTTGCTCAAAAAATGCAAAACTAAGTGAAGTAAGTCAAAACAAAGGAAAACATGTGTTGTTTGGGTAATATGCATAGAAAGAGGACGAAAAAGCTTTGTTTGGGCGTATTTCACTTTGTTTCGTGTTTATGGGGTGTGCATGCATATTCGCTCAAAAAACGCAAAATGAAGTGAAGTAAGTCAAAACAAAGGAAAACATGTGTTGTTTGGGTGAATATGCATAGAAAGAGGACAAATATGATGCAAAAAACGCAAAACGAAGTGAAGTAAGTCAAAACTATGGTTCATAGAAAGATGACGAATAAGCTTTCTTTTGTCTTATTTCACTTCATTTCGTATCTTTGGGTTGTGAATGCATATTCACCCAAAAGAGGAGAAACGAACTGAAATAAGCCCAAACAGGAGAAGGCTGAACTTTGAAAAAGTATTTAAAAACCTTTGGGGGGGGACATATAAGGGGTGCAAGTCCCTTTCCCCCAGAATAACAGTGCAATGAATACAGAACATGCTCAATGGACACCAAAAGATGAGTGTCTGGTGGAGGGGGAGAGATAGAAAAATGGATGGGGAGGAAGGAATGGAGCCCATTGGAAGCAGTTCCGGTGCCAGGCTATTTTGTACCCTAGACAAAACTAACTACTTGCACCCTTGCAAATATATATATATATATAACTTCAATTTTCAAAAACAGATGTCTTGTTACAGTAGGTCCATTGCAATCAGAGGCTAACCCAAGTCATTGATTGCAATGGCCCTACTCTGAGTATGACTTAGTCAAGTATTACCGTTGGAAACGGACAAGTATTTTGTCTGCTCACACCGCCCTAAAGCAGAACTCTCATTGCATTTCCAGCTCCAGCCTTTCATTCTCTCTACTTCTTGGTGTTCTCTAATGCCGTCCTTGCCAAGCAGCTCTTTTCAACGGTGAGAAATTATTTTAGATTTTTGTAGACCCCCCCTCTCCATCAAACCATAGTCACATTATCTCAGACAGAATACTGGACTAAATAGATGACTGGTCTGATGCTGTAAGCCTTTTCTCATTTACATTTGCTTTAAAAAAGACATTCTAATAATAAAGCTTGAATGCTCTGAAACAGATCTTACAATATGCTTCTTTTACAACGTTATACTAATAAGACGATTTTATTAACTTGAAATGTAACATGAACAGACTACTGTTGATTCCCCCACCCTTGGAGCTCCCCTCTTGGGTTTCTACCAATTTAAGCCTTGATGAGCACCATTCTGTAGGTTACTGATTGTTTCACTTGAGAATGATCATAAATCAGCTTTGAAAATAAGAGAAGGGCTTGATGGGATTTAAATGAGACTCACTAAAAGCAGAGATAATGAAACAGTTTTCCAACAGTGTAACAAAAGGACTTAAAAACCAATAAGGTGATCATTTGAGAAGTGGTTTGTAGAGAGCCCGCATCTGCAAGCCAGCTGCTCATTGCAATGCAGAGTGATTATAAACCTAATACCTTGCATTTTGATATCTTGTTCCTGGAGGGATTCCTTTATCCTTTAAGAATATATACATTGCACTTTGATGTGTTGTGTGGTGCATCAGTAAATTGTAGGTGCCTGGAGGACAAGTTAATTACTTAATAACAACATATTTTTTGTTCATCACAGTTCCCTTTATTTTTTTTCCAGAAAATTGCACAGATTAACCTCAAAGCACCCAGTTCTATTAATCTGTGCTATGATCTTTTGGAGGACAATGCTACCAGTTGTTTATTGGGTTATAACTAGAATATACAGCTAAGCACCTAAAGTCTCTCAACCAGATTAAAGTGATTAAAGAAGTCTAATTTTGTAATTTTCCAAAGAGTGGGCACTTTGGCACTAAGCAATAGAGATTGTTCCTCTTTTAAGTGTTTCACTTTAAAGATTGTTCCAAACCCTTTATCTCAAGAGTTCAGTGAAAGTAATAATCATCTGGACCTTGTCTCAACTATTTTTTTTTAACATTGTTAAAATTGAAATTAATTTCTTTCTTATTTTCTCAGCCCAAGTTAAGCACACCACAATCCCATTGATTTCATTTGGAGAGCAGAACATAGAAATTTGCCTTATGCTTCAGTCATACCATTTGGTCTATCTAGTTCCATATTTTTAGCATTGAATGGAAGCAGCTCATCAACGTTTCACACACAACTCTCTTTCAGATGCTGGAGACCTTCTGCAATGCAAAACCACTGAGCTCTGGCCATTTTACATTCTTCCAATAAAAACAATGGGACTTACGCTGATTGAATTTCATTGTCATTTTTATCCTTTCTACTTTATTGTGATCTCAGAAGAATCTTGCTATCCCAATTTCATTCCGCCTCCTAAAGGACTTTATTTGTATTACATAATCTATCCATATCATGAACTTTTAACCGGCGGTTGTCCTCCCTGAGTTTAGGATTTGAATGGCTTTACACTCGCTGTAAAAAAACACAAAACTGGCATTCCTAATTCATGCACAAGATATTTCATGACTGGAAGAAACTTCATGCAGTGAATTATAAAGTTTCTCCCTAGCTATGAAGGGTCAAAATGTGATAAAAACTCCAGTTGGGATTTTAGTTCAAAGCCTTTGGATGTGAGTGTTTTTATAGAGCCACCCAACTATGAACAGGAAGGAAGCATCTGTGACAAGAAACTGTGGCAATCACACAGAGTCCCTGGACGTTTCACCGTCTATTGATCCCTGTGCCACCACTTTATTTCTCGCTGCCACCACCCAGGCCCTACCTGGTACAATACTGAGTCCAGTCAGGGTTAAATTGGAACATAAACTTTTGTATATTTATTGCAGGTTAACAAGCATGTGGTTTCATAAGCAGTATCAGTCAATTACATTAATGGGGTCCTATCCAGATCTATAACTTCCACTACCTGCTCTCACTCACTAAACCACCTCTCAGATATTTACTTGTCTTCCTAGCCCCTAACTATTCCTGACTCAGCTTATTTTGCTACACTAACTCAACCTACCCACAAACTCTTTCCTAATTCACTCCCACTCCAACCAACCACCCAACTCCCAATGAACTCCTCAACGAACTCCTTTGCCTCTCCCAGAGCTGGTTTTATAGTCCCTCTGACTCCACCCCTCTGGGTTCTGATTGGGTAACCTGCTTAACTATTTCACCTCCAGCACTCTCATATGTTAACGTCACAGGAACTGCCACAATTAAGTCCTGCCAACTTCCCACCGACCAGGACACAAGCTGGAGAGAGGCAACATTTCCCCAGGCAATTTCTTTCCCATTGGTTCTTAGGGGAGGAGAATTCACTATTCCAGCATTGACCTAGTTTTTCCCCTGGATTTTTTTTTGGGGGGGGGCAGACAAGAAAATGGGGGAATTTATGCTTAATCCACTCAGACACATACCATTGGTCTCCCTTGTGCCATTGGAGCACCAACGGCAGAGCCAGGATGTTGTCTCTGTGGTCATAACAAGGACCCATTGAGGATGAATCTCCTTTGTCCATATTTCTCTCTTTTTCCATGAGTTGATGGGAATATCCACTCTATCCTCTGGTCCCTGAGATTGGTGCCCTTTCAGGACCATGGGACTGCGTCATTAGTAAACATTGCATTTTTAAATAAATTGTTGTTGTTCTTATAATTCTATCTTTAAAAAATGGAATCAAAGAATTGCAGAGATGGAACACATTCAAAAGGTCATATAGTTCAACTCCCTGCAATGCAGGAATCTTTTGGCCTGACATGGGGCTCAAAACCACAATCCTGAGATTAAAAATCTCATGCTCTACTGAGCTCTGCTTCATCTTATATGTAATCAAGTCTTAATTGTTTTTGTTGCGCCTTGAATCAATTTTTATCTGCTTATATTCTATCTTTCTCTCTTGGTTAGATGCCTTGAACTTTTCAGAAAGGCAGAGTATGTGTTTTAAATGAATAAGTGCATGAATGAATGATTAACTGGGTATAGTCATATACTGAAAGCTTGATTTCAAATTATATTAATTAGAACTGCCACCCAAAGCATAATTACCATAAAATAAGACCATCTGAACCCAGAAAGACTTACATATTTAGAGCTGCACTGCAAAAGCATCATGAATATGATACTGCACGGCAGGTTTTACATATTATTACCACCTGAAACAACTGATCAGTTACAGAAAAGGAACATTTTAATACAAGAGCCTTTTGATTGCTTCAAGGTGTGTGCTCTAACTGCACTATATCAAGAACTTTTTATAGCAAGGTTAGGGAAATGAGAAATTTAGTCTGCAGTCTGTTTTGGAGCTCCACCGTAGAAACACTGAACATCTGTTAGCCTGTCATATTTTTATACGATAATTACTTGCCCAAGAAATAATATAGAATAGCATACATAAGGCTCTCCATACCAAAATATTGACACTCAAGGTAGCCAAGTAAAGAGTCTACTAGATATGAACTCTTTCTTTCAGACAGTATTTTAAGTATCTTTAAAATTAGAACGACAGCATACAAAAGCATAGAAGTTGTGCAAAAAATCTCATATGTTCCATGAAAACACTTTTAAGATCCAGCCACAGCTGACTCAAGTCACACTTCAAATTGAGAACTTAGGTTTTTAAGGTAGGGTGAAAGAATTGTGAAATATTTTGAAATGCCTGGGCGGGCATCAATCTCAGGGGCCAGAGGATCAAGCAGATATTTCCCCCCACCCACAGAAAAAGAGGTATACATGGATAAAGGAGATTCAGGAGGTCTATGTTATGACTGCAGAGACAACATCCTGCCCCACGGAGGGGAAGAAGAGGAGAAGCAGCCCCTGGCCATTGGTGGGGCAGCAGCAGATGCAATGTCGTAGCCCCCCCCCCACCTCCCTCACAAGTTGGTGCCTCTGCTATGCCTTAGAACAGGTGTAGGAAACCTGTATGCTCCCTGCCCTGATGTTGAACTCCAACTCCCATCATTCCCAGGCAGTAGATCCAGTAGTCAGGATGGATAGGATGACATAGCCCATTGGAGCCAATTTGTAGGGGTCAAGGAAAGCGAAGATGACTATGGCCATATGACCTGCGTACTTTATCCATCTGTTGAACTAGTGCTACCTGTCAAGGGGCAACTTAATGGCCTATGTTCTCCATTCTGAGACACACACACCATATTTTTCTGTGTATTAGATGAGGTTTTTTGACTCAAAAATCATGTCAAAAAACTGGGGTCATCCTATAAACAGATAGTGGCATGGGGGGGGGAAGCTGTGCCCGCCAGCCAGCTGGTTGATGGGCACGCAACCCCCCCCCATGCCTGCTGCCAGAGGCATGCACTCTAGGGAGCGTTTCCCGCAGCGACATGGAGGGTAAGCCACCAGCCAGCTGGTTGGCCACCCATGCTCTAGGGAGCTTCCTGCCAGCAGTGACGTGGGGGGAGCAGCTGTCCACTTTGCCAACCCCCGGCAACAGTCCTGCTGGGGTGATGGCACATGTGCAATTCCCCCTTAAAAAAGCTCAACAACTTTGGGCCATCTCCCCTCATTTTCTTTAAATTTAGACCCCCAAAATACGGGGTGGGTGGGTGTATGTGTAAACTTAACTTAGAGGGGGCAGCTGTTCAAATAGAGGATTATTCTCTTCAAAGACAGACATGTGGGCACTATTGGGTCTTGGTGTTGTATAAGAGTTCTGGGGTAGAGGAAGTGTAAGAACTGCCACAATGAATCACATCTCCCGCTTTATCTTGTACATGCAGTGAAAGTGAATCTGCCTGCATTCATAATATAGTGCTGTAGGAAATCACCAAAAAAAATATGCCAAGTTAATTGGTTCCATGTGTTTTTAGAAAGTTTGAAAAAGAGGTTTATTGGCTTTAATAAATATAAGTCCACTAATAGACAGGATCTATTCTGTACACAACAGTAAATGCCATTACCTTGTATTGGTAATTAAGACAAATGCTATCTGTTTATAACTGAATAATATAACAGTGCATCTTTAATCACATATGTCAATAGAAGTAAGGCAAGCAAATATCGATGAAGCTTGCCATTTGTCATGTGCTACAATTTTTTAAAAAAACAAAACACCTGACATGTTATTTATGTTCTAAGATGCTTGTAATTCAGTTATCCATTGCAGATAAAGCAGATATAAATGAATGTGTTATATTTCTATCCCTTTTGCTTAGCACAGTCTGATGTTCATATACTTACAGTAGATCTTTTTAAAAAGAATTCTTAGAGGGCAACTGTATTGGTCATCAAATCATACAACATTTTCATAAGAATACATGTAGAACATATGATGATGATGATGATAATAATTTATTTATACCCCACCCATCTGACTGGGTTTCCCCAGCCACTCTGGATGGCTCCCAACAGAATACAGTGGTACCTCAGGTTACATGTGCTTCAGGTTACATACGCTTCAGGTTACAGACTCTGCTAACCCAGAAATAGTGCTTCAGGTTAAGAACTTTGCTTCAGGATGAGAACAGAAATCATGCTCTGGCGGTGCGGCGGCAGCAGGAGGCCCCATTAGCTAAAGTGGTGCTTCAGGTTAAGAACAGTTTCAGGTTAAGAACGGACCTCCGGAACGAATTAAGCACTTAACCCAAGGTACCACTGTATTAAAAACATGATATAACATCAAACATTAAAAACTTAGCAGGGCTTTTTTCCACCAGAACTTGCCGGAACTCAGTTCTGGCACCTCTCAGGTGGGCGCCATTGCTATTCTAAGAGAACAAGGGAGGTGTTTATGGTGAGTTCCAACACCTCGTTTTCTAGAAAAATAGCACTGTATGATATTCAGTTTCTATCACCTTTATCTGAGCAGGAGTGAAGAATCTGGAATTCCCTTCCCTTCCTGGCAGTGGTGGTAGGGCCAGAAAGCTTCCTACCATACAAAGATAACATTGCCGCTTGCTGCTCCGCTCACTTTGGCCTCTGGCCCTACCACCACTGCCAGAACATTGGCAGCAGAACAGAGATGTCTCCCATGAAGTCTCAAATGATGGGGATTATATGAGAAGATGACTCATGAAAGGCATCAAATTACCACTAAATCCGACATGGCATGTATTTCAAGAAGCCCAGAAGCCACTGAGAACTCTACAGAGCATTTAATGAATTTCTCCATCTTTCTCTGACTTCACCTGAGCCTAATTCGTCAGGCCAAAGTCCTATCTAGCCCAGTGTTCTGCTCTCTCAAAGGCCAACCAAATATCTATGGGAAGGTTGCAAGCAGGACATGGGTGCAATAGCATTTCCCCCCACCCCCAGGAAATACTCAAACAAAGATTGGTAATGCTTTCCAAAGGGATTCCGACTTCAGAGCATCTAAGGAGTTCTTACTGAACAGAAACTATGGACAACACTTCTATCGGCGCTCTTGCTTTCTAAATCTGACATATGGATGGTATAATTAAGAGGGTAACTTTGGTTGGTAATTGTAATGGGACACACAAGGGTTTTTTAAATGAATAAGTTGTAAATGCAGGCAGTTTAAGCAGATAGCTTTTTTAAAATAAAAAAAAGAAAAGAAGAAAGATAAACAGCTTGGATTATGTTCCTTTTCGCATATAGCTTCCAATTTCTAATTTGGATGGCACACATTTCCTAATAACACTCCAACTGGAAAAGATAATTAGTGGCTTCTTATTTGTCACAACACAAGTGAAACACGTTAGATTACAGCTATCTCTATCACCTGGAACTTTGGAAACAACTTAGACAACATTAATTCTCTTTGTTATGATACAGG
The DNA here is from genome assembly GCF_027172205.1 of Podarcis raffonei. Lineage (NCBI taxonomy): Eukaryota > Metazoa > Chordata > Lepidosauria > Squamata > Lacertidae > Podarcis > Podarcis raffonei. Next base: position 45,170,335 of record NC_070612.1, read on the forward strand.
AGTTGCCATGCAAAATCTTGTGTGTCACTTTTTCCATTAGCAAGATGTTTCTCCTAAGAGTGGATGAGCTTGCTTTTCAGGGCTACACTCAATCAGTCCTCTGTAAATAGTTCTAATTCTCTCTAGGGTTGCATTTTAGATAGCTTAATCAACTCTCATTTATGTTAGCGATATGAATTGTGACAAATGAGAAAGTGGTTCTTCCTGACCAAAAATACCAAGTGTTGGCTCTGCAAGAACTGATCTGGAATTCTGAGCAGCAGGAAGCATTTTTTATTTGGTCAATATTCTCATGAGCTCCTTTTCAAAATGTAATTAATGATGGTAGCATGGCACTTCATGTATATTTCTCTCTTTCTGCACAGCCCATGGTTGCTTTCTTATTTCACAGAGTCCATCACAGCTTTGTTTATTGGCTTTGCCATTTGCATCAGAAGGTTACCATATGTTTTTCTCTTGGAAGCAAGGTAAAATGTCTTTCTGTATTAGCTAAGTAGTATCCAGCTCATTAATATAAATGTAAGCATTATTTGCAGGTTCATATCACCTCAGGTACTGGAGTCTACCACAGCTGTGTGAACAGTTGGAGAAAGGAAGAGATGTTGGCTCACATTGCATCAGAATTTAGCAGCTCTTCAATAAATATGAGCATAGCCAGGTTCATAAATTAGAGAGCATAGTATGAAATAAGGTGTATGGTGGTATTAATATTGCAAGTGCTTGTTTGTGAACTGTGAAGAGCAGGAGGAGGGCTAGTGGAGAATAACACTTAGGTGCCCCTTGTCAATTCTTGAGTTGGGCTGCAATCCTGACCCCACTTACCTGAGAGTAAACCCTATTGAATCCAGTAAGAATTTAGTAGACGTATGATTGCAATGAGTAGACCTGGTTAGGAGTCGAACTTTTGCCTTTGCCTCCATGATTAGAAGATGCAAAAAAAACAGCATCTGTATGTCAGTTCTGCCTGCAGGCAAAGCACTGTATGATTGAGGGATCCATCACATACAAAGCCAAAAACCAAAAGAAAACCTTGCACATGGAAAATTAGCAAATCAGATCTTCTGGGGGAGGAACATGGCAGACTGAATGTCTTCTTTCGGCAGGTTGCTGATGGAGATCATTACATGGTGATTGATGATAGCCAAGCATAAATAAAATATTTTAAGTGTGTCTTAAATGCAATATACAATGTGACATTAGATGGTGATGGTGAGCCTTATGGAAAATTCAATGTATTTTTAAAAACACTTTTAAAAAAGTATCTTCAGAACAGTTTTAATATGTGTGTAGATTCCACCTAAGAGGGGTTTCTCTGTCTGCCGGTGGATTTTTACATCTAGTTTATGAGCAACTTTCTGGCATTCAGAAGAGTCCATCATTAAAAGGGTAGAGGCATAACCCAAAGCATGCTTTAATTGTTTGAGCCAAAAAAAATCAAGGGAGTTCTGAGTGCGAAGAATTTTTCATTTTCTTTGTTTTTTATTCTCTGTTGAAAGTGTTGCCTTTATGGAAGTTTGCCACTTCATACCTTCTCTATGGGAAAGGAATGTATTTTGATAAGAGAGAGTGCTGTTCAGATCTTAAGGTGGAGACAGGAGATGTAAAGATAATGAATTGTTGATAAGATCAAGACCATTCAGCATAGTGAATACATTCTTGGGCATTCTACTGACTGTTCGCATCCTTCAACAAATGTTTAATGAACAAGTAAGAAGAAGAGTTTGGACTTGATATCCCACCTTTCACTCCTCATAAGGAGTCTCAAAGCAGCTAACAATCTCCTTTCCCTTCCTCCCCCACAACAAACACTCTGTGAGGTGAGTGAGGCTGAGAGACTTCAGAGAAGTGTGACTAGCCCAAGGTCACCCAGCAGCTGCATGTGGAGGAGCGGAGACGCGAACCTGGTTTACCAGATTACGAGCCCACCGCTCTTAACCACTACACCATGCTGCTTCTCAAATAAAAGTGTTTAGAGCTGAGATTTATGAAATGGTGATTGGAAGCAGACCACAGAAGGATGAAATGGAAAGCAAAATCAAGGCAGACAAAGAGACTTTGGAGAAAACAATATGGATAAAGAATTGCCAGAATAGGAGGGTGACGTGGTAGAGTGCATTTCCGTGCACTCTGGTTTCTGTCACGGTGTTCCGTTGTGCCAGAAGTCGTTTAGTCATGCTGGCCACATGACCCAGAAAGCTGTCTGCGGACAAACGCCGGCTCCCTCCGCCTGAAAGCGAGATGAGTGCTGCAACCCCATAGTTGCCTTTGACTGAACTTAACCATCCTGGGGTCCTTTACTGAAACATACTCAGAGTCGAGAGTGGATTTCATGCTCTTTATTCAGCTCATAGTGGTGAGGAGGAATGGAAGTTCCCCCAAGATGTCTGCTTTATATACATTATTTACACAATGGGCCCCATGTGATTGGCTAATTCTGGGATTCACCTGTAGGCCAATCAGGTTGCGGATTCACTTTCACTTGGAGCTGGATTGGGTGGCTCCTGTGGACCAATCAGACTGCTGCATTCTGGATCCTATTGTTCTAGGACCAATCAGATTGCTGCATTTTGGATCCTATTCAACTCAGTACATAACATTTACCTTTACCTTTTATTCTTAGAGGCTTGCCGAGTCCTCTGTAAGGACAAAAGTATAATCCAAGAATGCACATGAGTATTGGAAATAGCAGTGTTCTCTATCTGGTATAAATCCACCACAAAAACCATAGCATTTTGTTTAAGTGGCAATCACAGAAGTCTTAAAAAGAAATCCCTCTCTTGCACCAGTCTGCGTAAAAGAAGTCCCAAGTGCACAATGGAAATGTTGGATATAGCAGGGTTGGCTGCAGCATGCAGGAATTACAAGGGGGTGAAAGTGATGCCTTCTTAACGGAAAGCTTGACAGCTTCCTAGCTACAGCACAGTGTGCTGCCAAGCAGAGCTAAGATACATTGTTACTTTTCTTTGACATAAAAATTGATGCTTGAAATGAATCCTACAACGAGATTTCTACGCTAATTGCAGAAATAGATAACGTGTGCCCTGGGCGGCCATTACTCATTCTACAATAATCTTTCTTGCACTGTAAGTGGCATTCTTCTTCAATAGGACTCTGCAGTGTGCTGCTCCCACAAGGAATGCTAAAAACTGCACTGTCTGTTGAAAGACATGTAGCCTTAAGCTGCAATCTTACACACACTCACCTGGGAGTAAATCCCACTGAATTTATTGGATCTTGCTTCTGCAATGCAAAGGATTGCACCCTTATAGTGTCTGTTTCCCATAACTGTAGTTTTTGATCATTCCTTTTTCAACTTGTGTACATAGCACAAGACAGAATCTTAAAAAGCAGAGACATCACCTTGCCAATAAAGGTCCATATAGTTAAAGCTATGGTTTTCCCAGTAGTGATGTATGGAAGTGAGAGCTGGACCATAAAGAAGGCGGATCGCCAAAGAATTGATGCTTTTGAATTATGGTGCTGGAGGAGACTCTTGAGAGTCCCGTGGACTGCAAGAAGATCAAACCTCTCCGTTCTTAAGAAAATCAGCCCTGAGTGCTCACTGGAAGGACAGACCCTGAAGCTGAGGCTCCAATACTTTGGCCACCTCATAAGAAGAGAAGACTCCCTGGAAAAGACCCTGATGTTGGGAAAGATGGAGGGCACAAGGAGAAGGGGATAACAGAGGACGAGATGATTGGACAGTGTTCTCGAAGCTACCAGCATGAGTTTGATCAAACTGCAGGAGGCAGTGGAGGACAGGAGTGCCTGGCATGCTCTGGTCCATGGGGTCACAAAGAGTCGGACATGACTAAACGACTAAACAACAACAACTGCAAAGTTTGTAAGGCAGACCAGCAGGCAGAGCAAAGAGAGGAATCTGCAGCTAACATGTGTGTTTATCTGAGAGTTCAATAAAATGTGATGTGATTTTCCCAGGATGAAAGGGTAATGTGATGTTCCCCGTCTTTTCTTTTTCTTTTAAACTGTGTAGAGTATTAGATTTTCATAAAATGCAACAATGAGCTGGGCAAGCACTGTTAAAGATTGTACCGTTTTAACTTCAGTATGGATAAAAAAAATAAAGCAAATGAAAAGCCATAGGCAATAGTTTTACTTCTTTACAAATTGGGTTTCAGCCAATTACCCTTGACCTGAAAATTTAAAATTGGCCCTGCACAGTATATTCCACATGAAGGGATAAGTTAAAATCAATGGATGACATCTTTGCATCTGTATTCTCTGCACTAGTTATGGTGGAATCCATCTTCTACTCACAGGAGAAAATTAGAGTCAGAGGTGACAGCTTACAATGTACACTTTGTTACTGAGAAACACAACCATATAATGTGCAGAGTGGTGTTAGGTGAAAGAAAACATCTGATGTTCATACTGCAGTTTAAATCGGCAGCTACAAAGTGTGTTCTTCACACAGAAAAGCAAAATTTGGAGGTGGTGAGAACTTGAGGGAGGAATTGTCCCCTGATAACGAAATATCAAGTAAATAGTCCAGTCATTCAGAAAAAGTTCAGTGTGTCATGGAATTCTACTCAATATTGATCCAGAGCAGAACTCCAACGTACAGTTAGCGGAGTAAAAACTTAAACACGTTGCAGGATCCCCAGAAAATAGACCAGAGCCTATTACTGTAATATTTCATCCAGCAGACCTTTACTGCTACTGAAGGCAAATGAGCATAATGGTCGCAAATTCAATACATTCAGGATTGGCACCTTCCATAAGAAATCCAGTTGCAGCAGACTTAACTTAAACTTACAATAACTTATAATAAGACTAAACCTTAACACTAAGCATACGATGTACAGAACACCACACCAGAAAGGGTGGCGGAGAGAGAAAGTGAAAGTGAAACCCAGGCTCCTTCTGGCTTCTTATTAAAGTCAGCATGACCCTCACAGAGATAACAAAACCAGTTTAAGCCAGCTGTACTCAGCTTCTCTGAAGGAATAACCCAACCTTCTGCTTCTTTCTTTCACACAGAGAAGCTTCGAGAACCCTCTTGAATTAATTAGAATAGGAAAGATCTCTACACATCAGATCAATACCTTCTGTACTAAGAAATGCAAACTGATAGAGTGAGCCTTACAGCAGGGAAGGAGGAAGGAGGTGCGGTGGGGGTGGACAGCCCCAGGTGTCTTCGCTGAGGGGGGTGACATTTGGCGTGCCTCCCTCCTCCGACTCCCAAGTCTACCCCAAGCCATCGGGGGAAGGGGGGAGCTGCGCCATTTTGCTGGCAGCATTCCCCCCTTCCCCCTTTGTTCTGACAGCTTGGGGCAGGCTTGGGAGTTATGGGCAGGGAGCATGCTGAATGTCTGCCATCAGCGGCTCACTCGCCCCTGGTTGCAGGGCACGAGTGCCACTCCATGCACCCGAGCGGCTATCCCACGCCAGGGAGGTTCGCCAGAAGCAGCTTAATCATGCTGGCCACATGCCCCGGAAGCTGTACGCCGGCTCCCTCGGCCAGTAAAGCGCGATAAGTGCCGCAACCCCAGA